>NC_133577.1:9123575-9489132 GCF_964106895.1 Numenius arquata | reverse complement strand
CCCCCGCCGCCGCTCCCGCTCCCCCTCCCCCGCACGTAGGCGCTTGGAAAAGGGGGGGGGGAAAAAGCCCTTCCAGCCTGACTAGAAAATCAGCCTTGTTTCCTCAGAAACCGCAGCTGCTGCGAGCAGCAAACACGTCAGGCTGGCCCCGCCGACACGCACAGATGTGCCTTTGTAAAATCCACACGAACGCCGGGGAGGGATTGCGTGCGGAGGGCAAACGCCCTCCCCGCGGAGGACGGGACCGAGGCAAATGGCAGGCGGCTTCTCCTTGCCGAAGGCCGCCCTCCCCCCTTCCAACCCTCCCCCCGTCCGCTTTCAGTGGCCCTTGTTTAATTCCTCGGAGCGGCTTAAAGAGCCGCGAAACCTGGAGGCGGCCTAAATACGGAAACTTGGAAACTGGTGGAGAGAAGCCCGCGCCTCGCCCCTGCCTGCGGGGCTGAGCGCCGCCGGGAGGCCGGGGGGGCTGCTGGGCCTTCGGGGCCTCTTACATTTTTTATCTTTTAAATTTTTTTTTCTTTCTTTTTGGTGGTGTTAAAAGGATAGGCACCAAAAGACACTCATCTTTTCCTGAGAGGACTTGGGAGAGCGGGTGAAAGACGGAGCGGGGAGCTGGGGGGGAGTTTCTGCTGACTTCGGAGAAAGCTTAAAATAAAACGTTGCATTAGAATTTACTGTAAGGCAAAGGCGCGTTGTTTATCGTGCCCTCGCCGGCTCTAACTCTACCCTCAACTGCTTTTCCTCCGCTGCCATCTCCCGCTTTTCCACCCGTCCCCTTTCCTCCCCACGTTCGCTCTCCAGCTCTTTTTTTTTTTTTTTTTTTTTTAATATAACTTTCAGGCTGGATGAGTCGCAACTCGTTCTGCGTAATTAAAATGAGTGGATGATGGTTGGAAAGGGGATGGAAAATAAGGCCGGGGGGGGGTTGGGACGGAGGAGGAAGCCGGGCGGGCTGGAGCGCCGCTGCTGAGGCAGACAAAAACAGGTCTGCTCGCGCGGCGGCGGGGGAGGGGCGCGCGGGCCGCCATTGGCGCGCGGCGGGGCGCGGGCGCAGCTGCGGGAGCGGGTGCGCGGGGCGGCCGTTAACGGCGCCGGGCAGGCCGCGGCCATTTGCTTCGACGCCCCGGTGAGGTCTCCGCGGCCCCCAGCGGGCTTTCCCGCCAGCCCGGGGCCTTCCGGGGGCTGGTTTGGTTGTGTGGTGGTGGTTTTTTTTTTTCTTTCTTTCTTTTTTTTTCTTTTTTTTTTTTTTTTCTTTTCAGCCACGCAGAAACGAGGCTCGCAAAGCCGTCCCCCCCCCCCCCCCCCCCCGTCCTCCCTCCACCCCAGTGTTGTTTACTTCCTTCTCTTAACAATGGCTTTACGGAATTGTTTTAGATTATTTTGGTACTTCCTGCAAATCTGCCCGTGATGGCTTCAGTCGGAAAAATATTTCTTCCCTTTAACAAAATCCGGCATATCCCGGACAGTACGAGTTATATACGGAAAGACCTAACCTAGTTCAGTGCTTATTTTTATTTGACAGTTCAGTGATGAGCTGGCCCAACTTTTTTTTTTTTTTTTTTTTTTAAATCCACTTTTCTAGGGTATGGTTCTAAAGGGGCAGAGCTACAGTTATCCCTGTAGCTGCAGCAGCCGGTAGGTGATCTGCAATCTGCGACTTTGGGTCACTTTTCACTTCACATAATTCTGTTTATATTCATAAAAGGCAGCAGAGTGTGGGAGCACGGTACGGTTGGGGTTATCTCTCAATGCACAGGACCGGCTCTAGCGCAGGGAACCGGAGAAGTGAAGAAGAGGATGTACCTGCACAGGCACACACCTACCTTTGTTGTTCGGCTGGGGAAGAGACTCCTAACCAGCTTATTAATTAATGTAACAAACGTTTGAAAGGACAAAAAGTTGCACGTTTAAAACTTCAAGCGCACCCAGTTTGACTCCAAGCTAGGGCCAGTGTTTCTTAAGCTTGTTTATTTTTATGGCAAGTAAAAATAAAGGATTTTATCACTTTGTCAGAATGATTTGGTAGACGTTCAAGCAGTTCTTGGTTTCGGGAAGCCATTGCTTGCTAGGACGGAAACAAGTTTTCAAATTGAGCTCTGCCGAATATGCTTTTGTTTTTTCTTTCTTTTTCTTTGAGAAAAGACAAACGCAAACTAAAATATGACAACGGAACTCTCCTTTTCGTGCCTCCCCATGTGCTGTACTTCCTCCCCCCCCCCCTTCATGAGTAGGAGGGACAGAAGTTGTGACAGGGCAGGTACTGATTAGTTGCTGTCAGTCTGCGCAGATTAACACCTATTTTTAGATTTTTGAACCTCTTGAGTAATACTAGTTAAATTGGCACAGGTTAATAAGTTGGGGTCCACAGAGCCTCTTAACTGTTCACTGTGAAATTTGAATTAAAGAGACAGTCTCACTTTGCCAAAACGATGAAAAACGTTTGTATACCGAAGGTTTACAGCGTGTGGGTGTTTGTGTGTGTGTGTGTACACACACAGAACATACATAGGTCTGGAAAACAAAAACTGAAATTAATTACTTTGGGCACATTAACACAAACACGTGTAAAGTTAGAGGATCTTTGCAAAATAAATCTGCAGTTAAATGGATTCTGAAAGGAAACATTATTCTCTTTTAATATAAATGTGGCATTTAAAAATAAAACTTAAATCTTTGTTTTTTCATACGTTTTCTCCCTGTCCTCCCCCCGTTATATCATTACACTGTTACACTGACACCCACTGGTAAAAGTTGATCTGAGATCGTGGTTGTAAATTGAGCCTCTTGATGAAGGGGCAGCTATTTCTCAGGAATAAAAAATAAAATAAGGACTGAAGAATGGCTTCTTTCCCTTTCTCCCCCCCAAAACAAAAGCCTTGCAACGTTCTTCATTTTTATTTTATTTTTTTGAGGAGTTGGTGTGTGGGTGCTCCAAACAGAAGGGAGGCTGTGGTGGTTTTCTCTAAAAACGCAGCAACGCAGAAATAACTGCATTAGAAGCAGTTTATTTCTAGACATTTATATGTTTGCGGACAGACAACAGGCTGACACAGAGGAGATGGGGAGAACGTAATTAGTATGTTAGTAACTGCTGTGTTTAATGCTGTTTCCCAGGTAAAACGACTTGAAGAAAACCAGAAGTAATGGTCATGCTAGAAATATATTTGTGTGGGCACTGACCTGATTGTATCAAAGCGGAGATGAATGCCAGCGCTGTGCGAGTCTTATTTAGTCTGTTTACCATTTAATTCAAAGTTGTCAGTGGTCTTGAAAGCCACTTGTGTTGGAGAAACAAGGCTCATTTTATTGAAATCCTACCACGGCACCAAAATCTGGTTTGTGAGAGTGTCGTTCCATAGCCCTGCCTAGCACAAGAACAATACCACGCAATTACGCTGTTACAGGCTCTGAAATAGGCTTTCTTCCAAAACACCCTCCCCTTATATTATTAGACGTGGTCCTATTAATGAAATGATTGATTGGAAATCTTCCTGTGTTTATGTTGTTTGGGCAGCAGTAGCTTGGATTTCCCCCCTGTCTCGGCTAAAATTGTATCGAGTGGAGATGCATGGGACAGCTGTTTGTAAACTCTTAGTGAGACGTAACAAATGAGCTGCAGCAAAACCTGTCCGCGACTGGCTTCCTTACAAACGCGGGGATCCATTCTTTGTTTGAAGGGAGAAGAGGGAACCTTAACCAGGAATAAATACGGAAACAAAATGGACTCCACAAAGCGTAAAAAGTGTTGAAAAGACCTACCAGGGCTGTGCAGTTCAGAAATTAAAACACTAGCCTTTCACCTTGGAGATTGTAGTTCAAGTCTTTCTTTACATTCTGAGTAAAATGAGCTTAAAACGAGTACAAAAAGCAGTCTCCAGGGCTGCCAGCTTACTGTTATAATTGGTGCAGATACCGTAATTGGAAAACAGGGTGAGGACTGGGGTTTAGTTCTTCAGGAAAAGTTGCAAGAAAAAAAAATATCTTTATTCAGGTACTCGCTGTATCCTCTTTAAGGCTAACCCGTGTAATATATACGTGTGCGAAAAAGCAATCTTTACAAAAACAGTCATTGAAGTTGAGGATTTATACAAGGTTCTCGTGCCTGAACATGCACGGCTGCACTGAATATTACCTTATAAGCACACCATCGTTCAGAAATGCTAACTTTAGAAAACTGCACAAGGCTGTTAGCAATTGATTTGTTTTGTTGTTTTACTTTGAATAATAATAAAAGCATGAATAGGGGGCTTGCTTTGAAATTGAGACAGGCTGGAAAAAAAAATGCTAGCTTGTATCCTGTAATTATCCAGAAGCACCCTTGTAGACCCAGAATAAAACTCACAGAACTGGCATAAAGCACAATGAAGGATCGGAGTTAGTGAGGAGGTGGCGTGTCAGTCCTCTGCCACATCCTTTCTCTTCTCTCTTTCCCCAAGCATCCTTCTTGTTCTGTCTGCATGAAGAAAATTCAGCAAACAAATAAGAAGGAAAGTGGGGGTTGGTGGGAAGAACATTTATAGTTCATATTGCCGTATTCAAATAAAATACTAAAAATGCTATAAACAGTTTTATAGTCATTGTTTATGGACTCTAGAATTTTTAATATTCTAACATGTAATTGAATTCTGAAGCCAAGATTCTGCAATTAATCAGGCTTTTATAAGCGAGCCACTATTTGCTAGCAGTAACTTTGAGAAGAATTTGGACTTAAAAATTTTTTTTTTGTTTGTTTATGCGTATAGCAAAAATGTTAAATGCTGACATGGTCTGCAAAATCATATGTTGTGTGCTTGCTTGGGTGAGCAAAAGTCCCAATTTGTGTAAGCAGTTCAAGCATTTGAGAAACCTAATTGTTTGATTCCTGTATGCAAATTCCAGCTTTGTGCATGTGAATTGGGGAAGGTGTGTTTTTGGAGGATGTGTTTTCAGGGCTTGTGTTCATTTTTTTCTCTATTACAACAGATAGAGAACTCAAGTGAAATGGGAAAAAAACCCCACAAACAATTTGTCGGTTTATCAAGGCTTTTATTATTATGCGCCGTTCTTCGGGCTGAAGTGACTCCTTGGAATGTTTGTATTTTCGCCTGCCCCATTGAAATCTTCAGCGTAAAGCTGGACTAGATTTGAGAGCCAGTTTTTCCTTCGGTTCTGAGGAAGTGTATTGCTGTTGTGAGCTGGAAGAGCGTGGAGGAGTTATGGCACTGACTGGAGCACTTGTTCTTTCCCAGTAAACTCTTAAATCCTGATACCAGAAGGGTCAAAAACTGGCCAGCTGTGACATCTGAATATTTTTTAAAGCGGTTAATCCAGTCAGAGTGTTTATCAATGTTTGTACCTCGTGGGGAGGCCATGGGGATGATGCAGCCTAAAATAATTCAAGAGAAAAACTCAGGTCATTGGCAAAAATAATTTAGTTCATCTGGGTCTTGTTCCACAGATTTACCTTTTCAAGTTACGATATGAAATACAGAACATTACCCAGGGGATTCCTCCTGCGTGACTATTTGGCAGGTGTGTTGGTACTTTGTTGTGCAAACCATCCCTTCCAAACCTGTGCTCTGGGTCTGACGATGCCCAGATGATGCCCAGGTGAATTGCCCAGATGAATTGCCCAGATGTTGTCAGTAGTAGCCACTGTCTATATATGGTGTGATACTGATGATGGGAGAAGAGGCTGTAAGGAAGAGCTTTCTCTAGTTGGGAATGTGGGGACCAGGTTCTGAGAGCCTGTTACATCCCTGCTGGCAATTGCCTGGGCTGTTTTCCCCACATAATTTACAGCTGCGTGGACCACCGTAGTTCTGTTGTTGATCATATCACACTTCTATGGCAACTACGTTAATTGAGCTGAGTATGCAGTATCAGATGCATGAATTTAGAATGTTTTAATTATCTTCAGAGAAATATGTTTCAGCCTTTTTTTTTTGTATAAAGATGGAGGCTTGCCTTGCTTTTAATTGTTGCTCATCTCCTCTCTGATCTGTTCCCATTTTTGTTTCCCATTGAAAATGAAAAAGGTCATTTTTGTGTTAACTGGTTTTCTCAAAATCATGCTTTAGAAAGTCCCGATTCATCAGTCCTATGGGGGAAGGTTTGGGGGGGGGGGGGGGGGGGGGGGCATAGGTATAATAAAGAATCAGTTTCTTCTCCTGACTCGGAACTAGGTTGTGAGCGAATAGAACCATATACAATCTAGAAAAAAGTTAATAAGAACATAAGCTGTATGTAGGGTAGGTCCTCTGGTGAAAAATTTTGCCTTGGTGTGACTTTTTTGCTTATTCGTGTTTTATTCTCAGAAAGTACCACTTTCTTCAGATAAAGCAAAAGGAAAAATGAAACGGTCCTTGTAGGGCAGGAGTTGAAAGTGCTGTGGAGATTGTGCTAAATTACAAAAAGGAGCTCAAAAAGGTGTTCTTTTTCTGTTATTTTTGAGATTCAGGTAGGTTGTGTAAGTTACCCATTCCATTAAAAGTAGGAATAAAGAATGCAATTTACGGTTGGAATTGGTTGTGAGACACAGTAAAGGTTTTGAAGTTAAAACCATGTTTCTGAAACAGAGTGCTCCCTACACTGTGTGCCTCATCGCCTAAAAAAAAAATCTTTTTAACCCACATACCCAAAATAATGTTGTCTTTAAGGTGCAGGAAGCTTTTTCTCCTGAGCACAATAGGAATATGTTGAATCTTTTGAAAACAGTTTCTGTTTTTCAAACACCTTTTCTTTTTCAGCATAGATAATTAACGCCTTCTTCACAGTGCTTGGTGCCCTTGATACATCTGTTACCTTTGACAGATCCTTTCTGTTTGCCACCTCTTCCTAACATGCTTCCAATATTTTCAGCACAAAATAGCTTAGCATCTTTGATGTTGCTTGTATACGGGCTCAATTAAATAAGAAAGCTGCTGACAGAATGGTGTAGAGTTGAAACTCGAAGCTTTGTTTCTGTAAAGATTTTGTCCTTGGTCACTTATCTTCAATTTTTGCTGCAAATTGTTTGACTTCTTCAGGCAAGATTGTTGTTTAAGACCTGCAGTTTTAGCTAGAACTGTGTTTGCTTTTACTTTTACAGGTGGTATGTAGAGGAATTATATTGAGAGGCAGGAAAAGGGAGCAGGGGAGTGCTCTGCAGTTGTGGCCTTAAACAGCAAAACCCTATCTCGCTAGTGAGAGTGGCTTTAAAACATCCCTTTCTGGAACTTTCTATAATATTGGAAAGCATTATGGTACCACTCCCTAGTTACTGGTGGATGACATCTTGTATGTACGCTCGATGACCCGACTTTATCCGCAAAGGGCTGGTAGGGGGTGTTCAGGTGGCCCCTGGGGTTGCTGAGCTGTGGCAGTGGGAACCTCCAGCCCTGCCAGTGGAAGGCAGAGACTTTTTAACCCATTTTGGGTGTTTTCCATGGCAGGGTTCCTCTACAGTGTGATTGCACACAAAGGCGGCTGCTGAAGGGACCCTTTGCAGTGGGCTTCAGTAGAGGAGGTTTTATGATTCCCAGTTTTGAAGTGCAGAATGAAAACAAGATCATGGTGTTGGAATGAGAGTAAGAAATACAAATGGATTAGAAAAGATGCAGACACAATACCTCAATAAAAGGCTTACTGGTGGCAGTAATTGTTACTGCTTATGTCACATGGTATAATGACAGTTTTTCAGGATTTCCCATTTAGAATGCGTGAGGATGAAAGGTTGGAATTTTGTTTTTGTAATATCTACCACTCTTTTCTTAAGGGAAATTAAATAGCGACTGCTCTGAGATTTCGGTCTAAGTATGACAATCATTTTGATCTCTACATTGTCAAACAAATAAATATCAAAAGGTAATTTTCAGTGCAGTTAGTCTGTTTCATGCAGCGTTCTGGTGTGAAAGAACTAATTGTATGTTACGCATCTTTGCATATATATATGAAAAACAGTACAGCAGAAAAATGCAGAAGAATCTGAACTATGGATATATGTTTACAGGGGGAAAACATGTGCATGTGTATGTGTGTATATATATCTTACCTATTTCATCTCCTAATGACAAGAGCAGATGAACACGTTACTGTCATGAATTTGCTGCTGATCAGCTGTTTATATGGTGCCTACAGAGGAGTAAGTTATTGCAGAATTGTAAGGGATGGGAGCGTGTCCACAGACAGGTCTCACAGGTTCCCCTGCAGTGAGCGTGCGCTGAGCAGAGATGCACACCATTTCAAATGCCAATTTATCTGGGATTTGTAATGGTTGTTTCCTGATGCAGACCTAAACGTGTTTGTCCCTTTCCGTCTTTTTGAGGTTACAGGAATTGCCCCATTACCTCATAGCACACAACTTTTTTTTTCTCCCAAGTTGCTTCTAATATATGTAATTCTGTTGTAAGTATTGTATCTCACAAGGCTGATGGTTATTGCTTTTAGTTAGCTAATATCTAGAGTCTAATTTTTTTGCTTCTTAGGGATTGGCCTTGTTCCCAGGATTTTGCAAAATATTTGCAATGGGAGACTAAACCAGCAGGTTAGTCAATAGCACATCCAAGAATGTGTGTTGGGCACAACCTTGAAGATGGGAATGATTTTGTTGTTGTTGTTGTTGTAAATCAGCTTCCCCCAAAACATTGGCATTTAAGAAAAAGTTTTAAAAATATGAGCATGACAGATCTGTTCCATTAAACAGCTTTTAAGAACATGAGGCATCACTGTGTTTTATCGAACACTGGCTGACCAAGTACAGAGCTGCTTCAGCGAGCTGTGTCCTTGAGCCACTGTGTTGGCTGTACATGCTAATAAGGAGAATGAGGAGAATTAATAAGCAATTTGAGCTGCACCATAGTTTCTTGTAACATCTTTTCAAACCTTTTTAGCACAAAGTAGCACACAGAGTTATTGTATCATTTAAAGAGAGATCATTTTGTTACTTAATTTGTATTTTTGGAGCTGAAAGTTGCGGCTTCAAAAATTATAAGACTCATCTTTATTATTGCTAGACCTGCTGAGCTAAGAGATAAATGACTGATACCACAAAGAACAAGCAAAATAAATTAAAGGGAAAGTCTAAGAAAAAGCGGATGCCAGATTTAATGAATAATTGCCTGAACTAGGTCACATTGTATCCAGTTTTTACACAGGTCAAACTGTGAGGAGATGGCATTTACTTAACCGAAAGGCCTTGAGTAAGTAGTCTCAATGGACTTCATATAGAAAGTGAGGAAATCTCAGCTGATCTGTTCTTAATTCATTAGATTTATACTGTGTGACTGTCATGCCTTTATTTCAGACATAGATTCAGGGTCATAACAAAGGTGTGTCTTTAGTGTATTTGTTCAAGGATTGCCAGGGAACATGACCAGTCTTCGCTCACTCCAGACCTGAAACCTAGCCTGAAGTACATGCATGATTGCCATTAAAAATAAATAAAACTGGTGGCAGATAGCAGAGGAAAAAGGAAGGAAGGACTGTCGTGGTTACCAAAGTTTATTACTACAGTTCTGCATGCATTAAAAGCTGTGTACACCCTCAGCAAGCCCTTGAGAAATTGCCAGAAACCGGTGTGGGTCATGTAGGTTTGTCCCTCTTCCAATGAGAAGGACAATGATCTTCTGCAAATGCTGAATCCTAAATTACTTTAAAAGGCAGGCAAAGGGAGGAGATATTACAACTAGTTAGGCTGGATTTTGTAAAGATATGAATGACTACTGCCGTATTCATCTTTGAAATAAACTTTTCTAAGGACTTTGAAAAATGAAAACTGGATTAACTTCTTGTCACCTTTGTTTAAAAAAGATGAGTTCAGAACTGGTGGTGCGTGGGCGGTTAGGCTGATGGGAAGACCTTAAAAGCTGAGAATCTGCGCTAGAAAAGGATTATGAGGGTATATCTGCACCAAGCACTACAGCATCCTCCGTGTTTCACGCTACCCAGGCTATTTCCTATAGACAGCTCGGCAAGATTGGTGTGCGGAAATAGTAGTTGGAGTTACATTTGCATTGCTGTGCGCAGGGACTAATGAGTCCCATTTAGAAGTTGCTGGGACTACAGAGCCTCCCCCCACCTGCCAGGAAGCCCTGTATAACTGAAGTGAGAGGGCAAACGTGGGTACAAGAACAAACGTGTTGATGATGAACTGGGCAGTGTGATGCTGTTTGCGTTACCGCGATTGAGCAAGAAGTGCACCCCAATGGCGAGAAGGCGATTTGACAGTAATTCAGGAGAGAGCACCTCTATTTCCTCATGCTTTTCAGATTTCCTCATCATGGGGAAGAGAGTCCTTTCTGATCTGATTGATCTTTACTGAACAGGGAGAACAAAAGTATGGCAAAATACAAGTATTAACATATACATTTGTTTTGTTTTGAGCACATTTTAAAAGTGCCAGAGGCATGCCTTTTTAGTAAGCAGGCAGTTGGCAAAAACCCTCTAGGTATCAGAGGAGCCCTGTGCTGTAATTTCCCTAGAATAATAATGTCAAACAAATGACAATAGAAAGCCTATAAAATTTGCAGCCAGCTGGGCAAATTCTCGTGTGTGACCCACGGAAACTGTAAGTGCCTGCGCAGAATATTTTGTCTTGATCAGAGCTGCTCCAGTCGAGTGCGTGCCTTGCCAGGGTAGCTGTCACCCCCTCACCTGCCAGCTGCAAATTGTGGCTCCGTTGGATGAACTCCGAGGAGCTCCGACCCAAGTCTGAGAGCAGTGCTAAGTGTGTGTGTTGTACGGGGAGTTTTTGCCTGGGTAGTTAAGCTTAGATCGATGATCCTTTTCAGCATTAGTGTTAACAGGGTATTGTATGGGAATTGGCATGCATCAGAAATGATTATTAGTGCTTATTTTCAGATTCCCCTCAAAAAGATGGAGAGGGGTTCTATGACCCGTGTCTTCTGTGAGTTAGTTATTTTGTCCTTGCCTACTTGCTACCTCATATTGTGTTGTTTGGATAACAGTCTGGGTATTAAGCGTGGCTGTAATTCCTCCTGTTAACAGTATTCTGCTTCCTGTGGCCCTTGCTCAGTTCCAGCTAATCCTATCTCAAACAAAGTCTCGATGAGACAAGGAGGAGCTGGACTGCACTGAGGACCGAATCAATGCCGAGTATGGCTTTGGAGAAGACCAAATTATAATAGTTCCTTGCGTCATCTGATCACTAGGTTGTACAACTGTTCCAAAAAGATATTTTTCAGCGTTGCTCCTCAAGGTTTTAATCTGTTTCAACTCCTTTTCTCTTTGACAGGGTGATAAAAATGACTCTGTGCATGATTTACTGTAAGTCTCTTGGTTGCGATGCAATATTGTTTGTGGAATAGGAGCTGTATGAGTCCTTTATTGAAAAGCAAAACAAAATTACTGAGTAAGTCTCATTACTTCTGACAAAAAGAGACTCAGCTGGGGCTGGGTCTCAGCTGAGCAGCTGGGGCTGCTCCCCAGCTTGTTCCAGGGTATTCCACATGTTACTCGTCAGGGATCCTCCAGGCTGATGTGAGCACTTTTATGAGTTCTTCCATCCTGTAAAATAAAAAAACTATTAAATGCTATTCTATTAAATTATAGAATGCTACATAAGCAGTAGTGGTCTTGGCCACAGCCGCCCATTTTAGAGACCATGTAGGTTGTGCTGGGAGGGGGGAAGGTTTGTCTTGTCACGCGTTGGGCGAAGACCCATGGGGTTTCTTGGCACCATCCCAGCCATCCCGGGGGGCTGCACTGGTGCCTGGAGTGCCTGGGCTGGGGGTGGCAGCGGGGAGCAGGCTCTAGGAGGGGGGGACTGCCCAGGCAGGACAGGCGTTTGCCAGCTGTGGGATTGGTCCTGCTGAAACCACTGATTGCCTGTCAGGTAATTGATCTGCAGTGTGTGATCAGTACACACACACTCTAGAGTACTGCCTCATCATTTACCCCTTACCACTGGCCTTCTAGCCCAGAATCGCAGGATACTGCAGTGTGGTTTGGGTTTGTTTATTAGAAGCAAAAAGGCTGTTTGATTCTTCAGATAAACTGGAAAAACCACCGATGAACAGTGATTAGAAGTGTCTTTTACATAGAAATTAAATACAAGGCAAACAGGCCCATTCAACTATAACGCTACTGTGAGGAGTGGAAAGTGGACTGAAGCAAGGATTCAGAGCAGCGCCTGGGGGAAGCTACTGGATCTGATACACACACACATATATATATACATGAAATCAACAGTGCTTCATTTAAGAACCAAGTCTGCTTTTTTTTTAACGATGCAGTGAATTTTTCACTATAAAAGAAAGACACCCCGCCTGCCCAAGATAATATATTTACATATGTACAGTCAGAACAGACAACTAAAATAGAAAATGTGTAACTGCCACAAATAAGTATATAATGAGAAGTTCTTAATTAATGTCTGGTTATCTTGAAGCAGTAATGAATCTCTTGTTCTTTTTTTTATTTTGTTTTGTTTATTGGGATGGAAGTGATATATTTTGAAGATGATTAAGGGAAAGATGGTGCTTGCTTGATTCTAAGGAAATTTTCTCCTGCTTGGGTAACGTGGGTGCTGATTGAAGTACACCCTCATTCCCACTAGAGGGGGGTCCTCTCAGTCTAGGTTGTAATACATTTTGGCTTTTTTTTTTTTGAAACTCAGCATGAGGAAGACCTCACATTGTCCCCCACATCTTGTTTCAGTAGTTGATATTGTGTATCTTATGGTGTCAGCAGTTACTTGTCTTTTAGTAATCTGACTTTCACACAAAGAGGTTAAAACCAAAATGAATGGACTAACACACTAGCATCCTGGTGAACACAGTAGTAACAAAGAATACAGAGGATGTTTTATTCCATTATCTGGAAGGTGAGGACAAGTATTTATCACAGAAGTGGTGTGATCACTCTTGGAAAAATAGAAGTGACGTTATCAGACCTGCTCAGTAACATTTTTTAATTGGAATTATCTACACCAATAGCTGTGCTCCAAACCATTTTATTGTCTCTGTGAGCCTTGTGTTTCTAAGCGTAAAATATTTCTATATGTAAAAGAGCCTAAGAGTATGTTACATCAGCTTAAACTTCTGCTTTCCTCTTTGATATCCCAGTTTGTTCCTCTTTTCAGTGTCCTGAAAAGAAGGAGGATTGAGTTTTGCAAATGTACTCGTTGTGCCATGTTAATTCAATGTGTTTTGAAAGGATGGCAATCTCAAGCATTCTCTTGTCCCTGAGCAGGAGCATGGTTAGCCTGGCCCATTGGTTGTTGGTACCACTGAACTGGCTTGGTGGGGCCACTAACCCAACTGGAACCACTGGGGAAGGAGAGAAGAAGGAGGAGGAAGGGACAGCAGGGCAAGGGTGGCAAGGTGGGCTGGAGCTGGCAGGGAGTCAGCAGCCGTGCTGGAATCAAGGACAGAGTCAGAGAGGGACACAGTGACACAGAGAAGGCTCCACTTTTCCTAATGAATCTCCACAACAGAAATGTAGCAGAGTAATAAGTATTAATGGGTCTGGAGGTAGCATGTAGCATTTGGGGTATGTGACTGGCACGATACTGGGTAGAGAAAACTGAGTGAGTTTTGAACAAGATAGTTCAAGTTTTGGGGTCTGTCTAGTTACAGTAGCTGGATGTTTTACCAAAACAATAAGCCTAGTGAAAATGAGCATTCACAGTTTAGATGGGTACCACATTAACTCTAACCGGACTGCTGCTGATATTGGAATGACTTTTTTCAGAAGCCACTTGAGTAGGGTACTGTATTGTGACAAGCAGTCATACTGTTACTTCCAATTCAGTGGCTGATTATTCTCTTTTTGGCCCTGGGCAAGTCACTTAACCCTGTGTCTGTTTCTTCATCTGTAAAATATATTATGGATATTTATCAGTCTCACCAGGACTGATTGTTTAATATTTATAAAGTGCCTAAAGGATTAGAAGCTTAATATAAGTAGCTAATACATATCATTTTAGATTGATTTTATTTACTTGGATTTTTTTTCCTACCTACTATTGAATGAGGTGCTATTTTACAGCCTCTTACTGCCATTCCTAGTCACCTGGACAGATCACAATTGAGTAACTTCAGGTTTATTTTCTTTTTTTATTCCTAGTTCCTTTAAATGCTTTGTCTCCTTCCCCCATTTTTTTCCCTCCCTTTTTTAATTTAGAGATGAAGAGATGCCATATGTTGCTAGATCATGACATAAATATATTTAAGTGCTGCCATCATTGTTAGTTTATCAGCCTTTCCATTATAAACCCTCTTGTTCAGGGGTTTATAACTCTGGCATTATAATGTGCTTCAGGCTGAAACTTGACATTCATTTTTTCCCTCTTGATTCGCTTTAAATCCTTCACTCTTCTTAAGTTAAACTGGAGATTAGATACATTAGTTATAGTTATACTAGTTGTATAAATTATAATGCAGCAGTAGGCATTTTAAATAGGATGTAAATCAGTGAAATAGAGAATTTCCTAGTTGTTAAACTGTGAGCCTGGGAGTAGAAATCTGGGATTCTTTTCCTGAGTGTGTCCCTGGCTTGGCACATGACTACTAAGAAATTATTTAACCTCTTTCTGTCTCACTCTTCTGTCTGTATATTGAGACGATGACATTTCTTACTTCAGTGGTGTATTGGGAAGCTTAATTAATTAGAATTCATAAAAGCACCGAGATTCTCAGGTGAAGGGTGCTGAAGTGTGAATTATTTTTAAGGAGTCTAATGAAAAATCAGCGCGCCTGCTTTTCTGCGCGCGTTGCCTTTTGTCCCAGCTTAGCGCGTATCGGCTCCTGGAGCTGTGTGGTACGTGGCAACCAGCGAGGAGCTTGATTTGGAGCACCGCTGGGTGACCTAGCAGCTTGCTTTCCTCAAGCTTTCTAACATTCACTGTACCTTGCAGCCGGCTTGTCTCGGCCTTTGCCTGGGGAGTTTGTGTTCCCTGAATGCTGTGGTTTTCAAAGAATTCTCTGTGCTCGGGACAGGAGAGGAGCCTGCAGAGTTTCCCGTTAGTGCTGTTCCGCTTGGGGCTGGTGCAGGAGTACCCAGCCTGGTTAGAAGACAACGGGAAGAGAAGAGTTTGGATATTTCCAGCCTTTTTTTACAGGGCGTTGTCTTGGCAGATGATTCTGGTTGTGCTCAGGCAGCTTTTTGGTGTAGCCAAAACTCCATATGGAGAACAGTGTTCCAGCTGTAGTACAGTAAATTTTGGAACACTGACAGATACTCTTTATGTCGTCTAGGTTGAGAAACCTTTTTTGTGTCATGAGGGATGCTTTCTGAGTTTCCTCTCTCGAGGATTTCTGTTGTCAGCTGTTCGTTCAGCATGTCCTATCTCATCGAGGTTTCCTAGGGCTGACCCAGACTGGTGTCTTCGTTTACAGATGACACAATCCACCGCCTGGACTGTGGTGCCATGCTCAGGAGAGAGAGGTTCTTGGTGGTGGCTAAATTTGAAATTATCTTTCTCCTTATAATTTCAGGTTGAAGTCTTGGCCTCTGAGGATGCTACATTTGGACACAAGGTCTGTAGTTTGATGCAGTTTTGTTATATAGGTCCCATCAATTTAAATTTTTGGATGTGATGTCACAGAAGACAGCAATTTGCAACCTGAAAATTAAGGATCCTGTGACTCACATCCATCAATTCAGAAACTTTCCCTCGTGTAGTAGTCTGGGAATGACACGCAGGCTGTCTTAGTCCTGTTATTTGGTATAAAACCCATGAGCAAATTTCGCTTGCGGAATCCCATGTGGAAGCACGGAACATCAGCTTTGTAGTACCTTTTAAGATTGGACTTGCCCAAATGCTGGATTTTTTCTTGTTTCATAGATCTGCAGCTCAAAAATTGTAGTTGTTAATCTGCTTTGCAGTCTGCTGAGCAAGCCACTTCGTTCGTGGTCCTTTTTCACGGTGCATCTCAAGTAGAAAGTAGCACGTTGAACAGCTGCATCACCCTGTGTTCAATTGTAGATCAATGCGTGGCACGCAGTGTGCGTGGTGGAGAGACCACTTTAGACGCAACTCTGCTAAATGGTTGGGCTGTATCCTGGTTATTGCTCAAGTTTCTTTGGCCGGTGAGCATCACGGTGACAACCACGGTTTTAATTAAGCGCTAATAGCAGATGATTTTAAGCAGGGCAGATTGTGTGTAGGCTATATCTAGTTAGCTAGGAGGAGTGTGGATAGGGACGGGAAGAAGAATATTGTAGGAACAGTAGGCTAAATCATGACAATGAAGAGTTTCCTGCTGCTGAAGGCCCACATGCTGTGACACTGCTGCAGGTGAGAAAATAGCAATGCTATTTACTATCAAGGTAAAAAAAAAAAAAAAAAATCAAGAAAAGATGAAATAAGTTCTCCAGGTTTATATAGAATACAATAAATAAAATTAACCAAGAGAAAAAAAAGCTTTAAAAGCATCTAAATATTCATGATGCCAGAATTTACATTGTGTCCGTATTGTACATTTTTATGTTGATATGTGATAAAGCGATTTAAATAAATTATTAAAAAACAGAACTACTCCAGTATTATTTGAAGTATTTAACATATGGTAGTCTGCAGTATTTTCTAGTTTTTATTTAATACCCAGCATGCATACAGAATATTCGTTGAATATTTAATAAACCTGGAGGGTCAGCTCTTGTGAACTCATCTCCATAATCCTTCAGACTAGGTGGGTAAACAGAAATACTACTGAAGATTATTGTACCCAATCGCTCTCACAACTGAAACACTGTGGAGGAGGCTTCTTATTTTCTTCATGGCTAGACTTGCAAGGTTTTTTTCAGTCTTGGAGTCATCTTGATGGACATCCTTTGAAACTCCTTTTTATTACCAGAAGTTTTAAGAATTTTGTGTTACTAAACTTGAGTTTTACAAAACCAAATCAGTACTGTCACCAGCTCTAATCATCCTCCAGAGACCCAAACAACTCCTCTGTAAGATTGAGCTTCAGAGTCAATAGAATCTTTTTACTCTCTTAAAATAGTAGTATTATATAGTGTATATATATACACACTATATAATAGTATATAATGTCTATATATAGAGATGTGTGTATATATAGACATCTAATAACGTCTAATGTCTAATGATGTCTATATATAGCGACATTGTATAGTGAACTATATACGTCTAGGAATGACATGTACTTTTATCAATCAAGAAGAAAAGTAAATGTATCATCCTAAATTTGTTACTCCCAGAATTTATCTTAGCTGTCTATTTAGACATGCTGTGAAAGCACTTTCTTTTCTCCTCTCCCTTTAGAAATGTTTCCTTTACTGTCTGTCTCAATGACAAATAAACGTTAGTATCTCTGTTTCATTAACAAATGAGTTGGTATGCTCCTGGAGAATACTTACAAGCACAATTTTTTAAATGAAAAATAAATTTAATTTCATAAATCAGAAAATAGGTTGGTATGGTGAATACCAGAAAAACATAGTTGAGAAGGATGTAAGGTTAAGAGTTTGCATGATATAATGCTTTCCTTGATACTGGCTTTTAGCCTGAATTTTCTTCCAGGCCTACTGAAGACTGTTGAGGGGGCTATCTTTATGGTTTTGGGTGTAGCATGTGCTTCAGCTTGAAACATTGTAGGACCCCCTCTATATGCATAAGCAGAAGCATAATTTGCCGTAGAGGATGACTTTTTTTGTCTATATCTGTTCCACCTATCCTTAGACATGTACCACTTAGCCCGTCAACAAGCCTAAAACTGTGTTGCTCGTAAATACTACAACACTGTTTTAAAAAAAGGATATTTCTAGCCTGCTGAAAGAGCTTACAATGTTATCTGTTAGTCTGAAATTCTCCATGATTTTAGACTCATGGTAAATATGCATTCTGGCAGTGAATGGGGCTGTTTCCCAGGAAAACGCTGTGAGTGAGATGGCAGAACATTGTTCGGCTTCACTGTAGTTATCGTTGGTGTGAACTGAAGATCTGGCTGATGTAGTCTCTTGCTTGAATATTGAGTCTTTGATGATGATGATAAGTGCATGTAGAAAACAGCTACAGGATGCTTTTGATGCAAGATATGCATATTGATTTTGACAAATTCTTATTTTAGAAAATAAAATTAAAACAAAAGTTACTCTTTCACACTGTCAAAATACCTGGGGAAGAGGCACCTTGACAGATCTTATCTTCACTCTGTAAGCATGGAACAGGTGCAAATTGCAAACCATTAGCAATAGTCCTTCAAAATGTACCCTCCACCTTACCTTTTTAGAAAGAAAACAGTCTTCCCCAAACAAAAGTAGAATATAAGCCGTTTATTGGAGGAAAAATGTTATTTTAATATGATTTTTTTAAATTTTGTGCATATGTGAGAGCAGTACTCTTTAATGGGCCATGAAAATGCAAGCAGTTTTTCAATCAGTTTAAGTAAAAGTTGTTGTTTGATAAAGATGTGCAGATTCGACAGGATTGCCATCCAAACCTTTCCTTTGGTTGAATAGCAGGAAGCAAAACCATTCAGCTTTCTTTGCAACTAGTTTTACAGAACGAAGAGGCTGTTAGTGTGCTGTAACAGCTTTTTCAAAGATGGTTCATGTGGTGTTCGGTTTAATTTACACATGCATTTGTGTGTGTGTTTGGATGCATGTTTGTTTCTTAAAGAAAAAATCAAAACTTCCAGCCTTTGACTGATCCTTCTGTTCCAATATTTAGAAGGGCTGTGATACATCCATGGTTGTGTGTAGAGATGTAGGGGAAACGACCACCTAGCAAATCACAAACGGCTGATAGGTGATGGGGGACAGACGTAACAGGTATGCCTGGTTCATTCTGCCTGGTTCATTCTACTTACATATATAATAAGTTTCTTCAAAACCATAGTTGCCAAGAAGCTAACATAGAGTAAGAGTGAATAGATGGAGTGGTATCTGCCCAGAGTCTGCAGTCAGCGCACAGGAATGCATTTCAAAGCTGGAAACTCTTTCAGTCCCATTAATCTTATTAAAGCCTAATGATGACATATAAAATACTAACAGTACCAATTTATTTTGTGTTTATTTTAGCTGGAATAGGAAGATACATTTTAGCAGATGGGACCAGCGTTCCCAGATGGTAGAGAACTAGGAGGGATACAAAGATGGGGGGGGGGGGGGGGGGAGAAGAATAAGGTGCACAGAGCAGAAAGAAAAGGTAAAAGGTTTAACCATTTTGAATGAGGCTGATTTGAACACCAAGGCAATGAACAAATAAAAATAACAGCATCTGAGTTTTTTAAATCCTCCTAGGGGATTTAGATGCTCAATTTCCATTAGAACATTTTAATCCCTGAGGTGGAATTAAAAATCTTAGTCTGAAAGGTTGGTTATTATATAAAGATTTAACCCACATTTTATTGTTGTGGGAGCCGCATATTGGCATCAGTTGGAATGATGGTGTCGAATGCGGTAGCACGTACTCCAGACAGGCTACAAACGGTGTCTGGCCCTACCTCGAGAACGAGATGCTTGACTTTTTAAATATTTGTGCTTGGTTTACTCTCCTTTCCCTCCCTTTCCCTCAGGCTTTTACTGTCAGCATCTACCTGACCCAAATAACGTCGGGTAGAGGAGGCTCCATTGGGCTAAGCAGGGTGAGATCACCTCGTCCACGTGTCTCAACCTGTCTGTGGACGTGTGAAGTGCCATCAGCTCTGTTTGCCGAGCCGGCCGCAGAGCCCGCCTTCTGCAGCTAATGCCGAGGTGCAGTGATCCCAGCTTAGCGCAGCATTAATATAAATAAGTTTGTTAATGGCAGTCCAGCAGCTACATGTCAGAAGGCTCACAACTTTGTGCAACAGGAAAAGAGATACTTATGTTCCCACAGTGGGGGAGCTCCAGCGAGAACAGGACTCTCTTATTTGGTAGTGAGCTTTAATCCTTCCATTGTGTGTCGTTTTAAGCTGTGTTGTGATGTAATTGGCTTAATCATTACTATTATGTTGCTTTGCACAAGTTAAGATTGTAATTTGACATATGGAAATAAATGGCAACTGGATTAGTGATTTGCAGGTGTCACTTAAAAACAGGGGGCAGGGAAGGAAAGCCGTTCATATTTGGCAAGCGGCGTGTTTGCTAATGTATGGAGGCAGAATTAACATCTCGCGCCGTCTTGAAGTAGGAGCGAGCTTCACCTGTTCGTTTCTGGGACTGAGCTGCTGGGCTTGAGGAAAGAGAATCTCATTCCTGATGGATGTGTTCACCGTAGGAGTGATTATACCTTTCCTTTGCAGAAGACAAATACAGGAGAAAAGCTTCCTCTTTGATCGAGAAATCAGCATAATGGAGACACAGCTCATGCAGCAAGGGTGGCATTTCTGATGTGCCTGTGTCTGCGCGGTGGAGCTTTCAGCATTGTTTGTGGAACTGGCCGTATTTTTGTTTTGTGACACAGCATAAAGTGATGACCTCATCTCCATAATTTAGTAACTCTGGGAGTTGTTGAGAGAGTCTGTTCCTAAGTCTTTTTAAGTATTGGCTGCTGGGATGCATTTTTTTAATGCTCTTTCTCTGATACAGGACACATAGTTTTAAGAACCAAATGTGCTTAGAACTAAAATACTGTTTTTTCCTCCTGAACATGCTACTTGAGTTTATTAAGTTTTTCAGTTTGGGGTTTTTTTTTGTTGTGGTTTATTTTTTTTTTTGCTTGCCTTCACCTTGCAAACACTGCTTTATTGCAACACTCAGCACATCACAGTGCGTCTTCTGTAGCGCGCTTATTTTCGCAGTCCCAGACACCAGAAGTTCAAATCCCGAGGGGAAATTCAACTACACAGTGTAGCTACGTGTCAGCTTCCTGGTTTGAAACACACAACACCAAAGAGAATACATTTAGTGTCTGACTGAGAGTTATGACTGTGCAAATCTAGAAGGAAACTGTTGTTCTAGTGGTATCCATAACACAGAAGCCTTGAGTTACGAGATGGAGTAGAGATGCCATTTGAGAAAACTGAGAAAATGTGTTCTGAAGAGATTTTATTTTATTTTATTTTTAATTATGTATTCACTTGATTGCAACAAAAAGTATGTACTTCTCGGAAAGAAGGAGAAAAGAAGCCATTGAAGGAGAAGAAAAAGTAGGCATTAAAAATTGTTTTCTTTTAATGCACGCCTTGTTTAAGACTGCTTTCTTTTGTTGAAGACTTTAAGCAGCCTCTGCTTCTGCCATCTGGTGGTTGCTAGTAAAAGTTGCATCTTCAAAGCTAAATTAAATTGTTTTAAAGCCAATTAATCCTTTTCAGAAGAGGATGTTTTCAGGTGTCTGAATTATCTCTGTCTTGATATGTTGACACTTGGAGTGTCTATGTGTGTGCTTAGTACATGGGAAAATATAGAGAAATGAGTCCTCATTTGCGTCTGCCTGTGCACTGTTGACTTAGGTATGAATGGGGGCTGTAAATAAGTTTTTGGATTTGTTTCAGCTTAGAAAAAATAGATATTCGTATTAGCCTCCAGTAACTTCTGTTCTGCTACTCAGAGTTAGGATTACACGTTCCCTCAGTTCTGTTGTTGTTGTTGTGGAGTTGTTTCACCTGAGGTGTTTGGGTGACTAAAAGGATTTTCCAACCTTCTTTCTTTGAGTCATTTTTAAAGCTGTGTTTTAGGATTGCTGAAGTCTTAGTGCCCTCTGCTCAGGGTGTTTTCTACGAGTAAAGCATGGCATCATAGCAGGGAACAAGCCCTTTTAATGTTCTTAGGGACCCCTTAAAGACGTGTCAAAGTGTTTTGAAATAGTTATGACTAAGTAAGTAGCAGCAGCTTGAACATGTTTCTGCCTGGCCCTACGCGTATCACTGCTATGTTATTTGGGACAACCCAAGTACACGCAAAATGGAGCAATTGCGATCATGTTTTAGAAATTTCACCTACGTAATCAATAGTTCTTAATGTCTGGTAAGTTCAGTCTCCATAAAGATCTCTGTGGTCTTTTTCCAATTAGTTTTATAGAAATTAAGAGGCGCACCAACCCTGCTCTAAGTTCATCTCCATCCATTGCACGGTCCTGACTGTGGTCTAACTTTGTCCTCGGTGATGGGGGCTGTGGAAGAGTGTATCTCACCACCTTGAGTACGGAGGATGAGTGACAACAAGAGTGCAGTACCCCATCAAAATCCATTCCAAGCAGCACCCACTTGTCGTGGAGCTCCACTCCTCACAGCTCACTCCCGCTCATATAGAGAGGATTTTCAAGCTCGGTGAGAGGGTGGAAAAAAGCGAGAGCTTCTTAGGGGTCCTCCTAGTGACTCCTCGTGCAGTGGAGGTGCATCTGCATAATTCCAACACAATCTCAGATGAAAAAAAAAGATGAAAGTATACATAGGACAGGAAAAAAAAGTCATACATTGTCTGAGAAGCCCCGGATGTGAAAATGCCAAGACACACTGGATAAATGGTGCAGTAACAGTTGGTTCTTTCTTCCTTGTGCCCTGTAGCCCACACTTGTGGACTGTCGTCTCAGGAAGGACATGCCAAAGCAAGGCTCTAGGAAGGAACTGTCTCTTGTGTCCCAGTGTGGGTACAGCGTGTCAGGATTTCTTGGATATTCCCTTGTTTCTTCCCTTGCCAGTGGCCCAAACTAGCAATAAATACATGTTTAATGCTCATTTTTGGCGTGAAGCATCTCGCAGTACTTACAGAATAAATACTGATGGCCTTAGGGTTAGACTTAGGCGGTTGGTGTGGGTATGTGGTAACATTTGTTTTACAAAGCTCCTGAGCGCTCTTGGCAGGCTGGTGTGAGCACAGCTGGTGATCATCCTGCCCTCCTCGGCACCCTTCAACCCTGCTGTTGCGTGGTTTTGCTTTTCTGATTGATCTGTATCCCCCCTGGTCAGTTATTTCTCCCGTATTTCTGTGCTGATTTAGGTTGCCACTTCGTTGAAATTAACTGCCTGAACCTTGAACCACTCAGTTCTTGTGGTGGCAGGAGTAGCAGTCCATACCTTCCCCGTACTGCTCTTTTTGAAGAGATGGCCTGCGGTATCGTTTGCCCTTTCCAAACTCTGTAGAAATGCCCAAAAAATTGCAAAGTTTGGTGCTGCTTTCCTGGTGGGAACATGCATCACCTTGAGGGTTTGACTGAACCCACCGTTTTACACCAGTCGCTGTGGTGCAGCGATAGACGTTAGCACAAAAAAAAAAAAAAAAAAGATAATTTATTTTCTCAGCCTTCCTTCTGTTACTCTTTACATTTTAAACTGGTGGGTGCACTTGGGTGGCCGGAGTCTGGTGTGTCGGCATCTGGCTGGGTTGTGCTGCTTGGGGTCCTCCCCCCCTCGCCCGTTAACGTGTCACCGGGGTGATGCCCGCCTGATACGGCGGGTCCTTTACAGTTCTGTGTGGCCCCTTTTGATTTATACTGCTGGTTTGAACTTTGAGGGAGTATCAGATTTGCCAAGAACTCATCTAACAATCGGAACATAATGTTTGCTTGTAAATACCTGCACATTTTAAATAAATGTTGAGGCAGGTGGTCTCTTTGGGGGTGGGAAGAGGGCAGGACGGAGTATTTGCAAGTAGTTTGCTGTTCCTTCTTGATTAGGAGAGCAGGTTAGACCAGATTTCTTTTTCTTCTTGTAAATTCTACCTGATTGCACAACTGGTGGGACCAGAACTGCTCCCTCCAGCAACCAACCCCACCTTGCTACAGGAAAGCATGCTCCGATTCATATTGCGACTTAAAAAACAACAAAGAAACCACAAGTTAATTTATTTTTTTTTAAACTACACTTCACTTATTTGCCTTTTTTTTTTTTTTTTGGTATAGCGTTCTTTTTTAACAGCATAAAATACACGTGTAGAAAAAGACTCAGCTTTCTGCTATGTGGCTGCTTCCCCTGATTGCATAGTTGGCACGTTAAAACTAATGCTGGGTTTGAAGAATAGGAATTGTGAAGAGGAACGTGAGAAAGTTGTTGGGTAGACAGATGTGATTTAGGTTTTCATTTCCCTTTTTGTCTTTTTTTTTTTTTTTTTCCCTGAGACAAGGTCAGGTGTGTATCATGCTTCAGAGCTGTGCTTTGCTGAGAAAAGGGCTGTTGACATGTCGCGGATTTCAAAGAGGAAAAAACAATGAAATAATGCAGAATCTTGGGCTTTTTACTGAACATACATTTCTTTTACAAAACCTATCATTTTGTAACTTTGAAGCTTCAATTATTCCATTGTTTTCTAAGAATTACTTCTTGTGAGACAGGGTTTTCTAATGAATTAGGATTTTGATGGATAATTTTATTGGATTAGAATGACACTGGGAAATCTTGTTTTTCAAGGTCATTTCTTTGATTTTCTTGGTGAACAGTACACAGGGTCTTAACATTTTCTTTTATAGGAAGATCAATATTACAGATGCTTTTGGCATGATTTTCATACTATTGCAGTGCTTAAATTGTTTAATATTATACACGTGTAAACCGTTGTGATATATTTTTAGTGTAACAGTCATTCTGTGTGTTTTATGATTTTACCACTGAGTCCTTGATACTGCCTGAAATAGGAAGCAGAGAGATTTACAGTCTCTTTAGTAAAACTTGCCTTAATGTTTTAATCTAAAGAAAAATAAGCATCATTCTTACCGTTCAATTTAATGTGACTGTCTGTTTTCATTCCACCGGCTGATTTCCACCACCCCCTCCCTTTATCAAGATGTATTTGAATCTCCCTGAGCCTCCTGTGGAACTTCCTCACGGTGTTATTCGTTGTGTCAGAACCAATGTACCAATTACCTCGTAAATGTAATCTATATCTAGAGCGGTTTTACAACTTCAGGACTTGTGCAAGGGCTGTGCTCCGATGGAGGGATGTACACCTTACAAACACTTGCGGGAAGAACAGTTAGAATACATACTAATTTAAAAATTAATAAATGTATTTTGAGAAACGCATTAACTGCTGTTAATGAAAGGAAGCAATGAAGTGCATCATGTGGAACTGGCTTTTTGTCGCATCTAAGTAACTAAATATCATTATGGCACGTCTGATTGCGTGCAGAAGCTTTACAGTTATGTAGGTATGGCTGTTTATATGCTTATTAACTCCTAGGTTTTTTAGCTGAGGTGTGTGCAGAACGCTGCCGAGGTCACAGTTGTTAAGCTGCCCCAAATAGTACTGAGGAAGGAATTATGTTTGCTAAAGCTTTTTAATTTTTTAAAGAAAACTTTTTTTACAGGCAGTGGTGTGGAAAAGGATCTTGAGGGAGAAATTTTGGGGATGTTTGGCTTGGAAATGGTATGAAATCAAGGATATTAATTAGGAGTAGAATTGGTGTCTTTGGCGAAACAAATGTTGAAGATGGTCACAGTACTCTCAGGATCCTGTGTGTTGCCCGGCTCAGTTATAGGGAGGTCTGAAAGTGAGAAGTTCAAACTTGATACAGTGAGGAAGGGAAAGCTAATGGAGCACATAAAAAATGCAAGCTGACCTAGATATACTGTTGAATGGTGCCGTGTGGTGTACAGCTTTATACGGCAGGCTGCAGTGTCTTGTCGACCAGACTAAAGCTAAAAAAGCTGAAAATACTGCCCTGTTTACAAGTCCGAAGAGAAGACACAAGAATTGGGCCATCCCGTTCTATTTTATAGATGATGTTAAGAAAAACAACACTGTTGGGAGCTTTTTCACTATGAAAGCAGGTATTGATTTCTGTTAAATGTATACAACATTTGTTCAAAAAAAACCCTACAGAAATTACTTCTGGGGAGTGATCAATGTACATGACCCGTCACCACACTTGTGTGTCTGCTTTCTGCTTGCTTCTCTCTAGGCTACACGTACACAGAACCCTGCAAGATGGAAGAAAAATTAGTATTATGTTAACAGTTGATCAGAGTTAAATTCTTGCTTTCTGGAATATGATGATATTCCGTATTGGAAAGGGTAGCAGAATCCAGCCATTAATTTTACGGTAGTTTTAATTCCATATTAACTTTGAAGATCTATTTTAAGAGGTGTCAAAGTATCAGAAAACGTTAATATGATATTATTTTTCAGATAATTAATCTTAAAATAGCTTTTAGGTGCTGTTTGGAACTTGATGGAAAGTAGTTCATTTTGGTATTGAGACAGTTTCAGCTTGGAATTGTAATTGTTATCGTACCTTATTTATAAATGCCAAAGAAAAGCTTACAGAGGAAATGTTGACCTTCCCTCCTCACCCCCCCTTTGCATCTGCCTTAGCCTTGGCTAGAACTGCATGACTGCAGGCATATATGATTGGGATATTACATATTTTTATAGGACTAGGAGGCTTAAAATTGATATTTTTTTTTCTAGGGCTGTAAGTTATAATGTGTTTTCAGTTGGTACAATAATAATAAAAAAGGCTTGCATGTACCTGTGATGCATTTGATTCCTCCCTGCAGTGACTCATTGTGAATCTCTCTTACAGCTAAGTGCTTGTTCCTTGTGATCAGAGGAAAACGCTACACACCTTCTGCTTCGTGCCTATTAAATTCAAGTTTCTATTGTAGGCAGCATTACACAGCTATCTTTGAGAATTAGAGGGGAAAAAAATATCAAGAACAGTAACTGAAGTGAAAATTTTAAAAGCCACTTTGTTCCCCCTCAGCCCTGATGTCGATTTTCAATGCATTTCTGTTTTCATGATTGCCTTTTCCAAATTTACGAATTTTTCTTGCTTCCTGGTCAGAGCACCTGCTTTTGGTACCCTGTTGAAATTAGTGGCCATAATTGTAATTGCTCCTTTTTCTCTACTGGAACCTAAATGATGGATACCAGGTTTTTTTGATCTTGCTATGTTAAATATAACATACAATTCCTTTATCTGGACCAGTATTCTTAGTTGAAGAAGGGATTGTTTTCTCTAATTTTGTTATCATTTTTTCCTCTCACCTTTTTTATTCCCTGAGGGTATGGTCTGGAGAACAAAGTGTCCATGTTCCTGGGAACAGAAATAGATCGTTCCATTCATAATTTAGTGATCTATTTCTGTTTGGTGAAGTTAAGCACATGCTTAACTTCAGGTCTGTGATTAAATCTCACTGACTCCAGTACGATTTAAACGTTTTGCAAAACCGTGGCTTTTATTCCCATCTCACCATCTCACCACTCCTTCTTTCTCATTGCTCTTTATTATTTTTTTTTCCTTTTTTTTTTCCCCCCTCCTCTACCGTGCTGCAAGTTGACTGTGCTCCGTGTCAGCAGTTTATGTTCTGCATGTTTAATGAAGGCCATGGCTCAGCTCGGCATAGCCCTTCCCCTTACGCTAACAGATTTTTGATAAATGAGATTTCCTCGTGTGGAGAGCAGAGAAGGGGCTTTGACGGGAAAAGGCAGGGCATGAAATCAGCAAGTGTCAGGGCGTACAAATTATAGGCATTTTAAAGCAAAAACAAAATAAAGAGCTTGTTATGACTAACCGTCTTCAAAATGCATGTCTTCCTATGAAACACAAAAGAGGATTTAACAATATACTAGCAAAACAGAAGTAAATTCAGTGAGCATTAATCTGAATCAACCTATTTCTACCTTCCTTTTTGCTCCGTATTCCCTGTGCCTACCACCGTAAGCGTCAAAGTATACTATATAAGCATTTGGATTACAATAATCATTGCTGAATGTAGCACACAGAAATACATTTCAGTTGTGGTTTATGCCCTGCGTTGTTCTAAACCATTAGAAATTCTCTATTTTATGCCCACTCAAGTTATTGGCTTCACTGGAATAACAGAGGGAAGTAGTTGCACGGATGAAAAGAAACCGGCAGCAGATATTGCGAGAAACCTTTCCAACTAAGGTACATTTCTCTCATCCTTCTTCCTTTTTCAGTTCCATTTCCATTTTTCCGATACTGCTCACTACATCCCCCTGCTCCCGGCTCTTTCAGTCTTTCTCCTTCATGCATATTTAGCTTGTTCAGTGACCGATCTCCTATTCAGATTATATTGCTGTGTAATTTAGAAAAGATCTTTTTGTGTGCTCGCAGTGAGGTATCGGATTGTTGAAATAACATCAGACTCTTCACTGGAGATTATAATCTGGCACCGGTGATTGAAGGCCAGAAATGGATCCTGCAGACCTAAAGCTGGA
This sequence comes from Numenius arquata, assembly GCF_964106895.1. NCBI lineage: Eukaryota > Metazoa > Chordata > Aves > Charadriiformes > Scolopacidae > Numenius > Numenius arquata. Next base: position 9,461,145 of record NC_133577.1, on the reverse strand, counting down.
GCGATTTTATTACCTTATGTAACGTTTCATAAAAGTTTCTGCAGCTGTAGTGGATTAGAGATGAATTGTTTTTATTGGAGAGATGAAGAGAAGGGACAGTTGGTATGGTTATAATAATTAATAAATAACACAGTTAATTACTGTGCTGGCTCTCCAGTATGTTCAGAGATTAATTTAAATCAATTTGTGCTCGCTTCTATTAAAATACTCAAAACTGTATTTTTTATACACAGAAATATAAAATGTATCTACACAGAGCTGTGTATTTAAATATGTGTGTATAGTTTTATTTCTTACATGTCTATATTTAGTTACTTAGTTGCTTACTGGTTTTTGGCAGGATTTTTGCACGGCTTGAAGGCAGGGATAATTGCAGATGTTTTAATTTTTTCATACATTGGTTCATACCGTACCTGTGTGCTAAAATCTTCCTGTCATGTCTGCAAAGAGTATTCTTGGGATTTTCCGCTCCCCTCCAACCACCCTCCTCCCAGGTGCCTGTGGGACCCCTCCACAGTCAGGAGAAGATGGGAGTTGCACAATCACCCACTGGTGTGTCTGATGTACAAATTTTCTTTTACAGAGAGTATATTTTTTCTTAATTATTAAGATATACTCTTTATTCTAATTCCATCACATCCCAAATTTGTATTTAAAAAAAAAATTAATAAAAATCTAACAGTTGTTTCTGTTCTTCAGATGGTTAATAGCAAAGCAGCCAGTTGCATAGGCAGTGGCTTCCAACTCTAGTAGCTGTAGACCTTAGCCTGTATTGTACCTTCTCCATGTTTTCCAGTGCAACTTGTAATGAACCCTTTTCAAATCCTGAATTCCACTCTTGTGGCCCCCCTTGGTCACAAAGAGTATTTAGAGACTTGTCTGGGAGGTGGGCAGGCGGAATCCACGATTCCTGTAGACCGCAGCCAGAAAAGGCTCTTCCACGACACCTCGTCAGGCGTGTGTGTGTACACAGGCATGTTATGGCACAGGTCCAGATGCTGGTTGAGATGTGCAGAACTATTTGATTTGTAGATGTCTTATTCCACGACTCTTCCATTAGCTTTACCAGGGGGTCAGCATTAGTTGAGAGTTGGGCTGAAAATCATCTTTGGTGGGATTGTGCGGAGAAGTAAGTTGGTGCTCCGTGGCGAGCGAGCAGGGCAGTGTGGGGCGGCCCCCGCTCTGATTTCAGGGGGATCGAGCTAGGACTTGAATATACACTAAAATCCATCCTCCCTAGGAAGGAATGTGTGCCCACGTTTGTTTGGACGATGCTCGCAGTGTTTTGGGGTTACTGGAGAGAAGCTGTGCATGGGTAATGCGCTACGATCGTATCTCCATCAGATTTGAAATAAATGGTCTTAGTTAAACAAAGACGACCTGTGTTAAAAGGGAAAAAGAGAACTATGTTCTTTCTGCGTTTGAGAGTTAAACCCTGTTTATTTTGCCTTAAAATGCAGGGAGTTGGGTGAAGAGCGGTTACATTTTTTTAATCCCTCGTCGCTAAACCCCAGTAAGTGAGGCCAAAGAAGGTTTTCTTTCGCTCACTGCCACTTGCGTCCTTCAGACTGTAAGGCAGAATGAAATCTTCAGTCCAGAAGAGGAATGTTTCAAAAGTATCTAATACATTCTTTTTGCAGGAATTCCTAGAATACGACATTGTCTTGTGAAATAATTACAATTAATTACAAACAGCAGTTTATATGGTATCACCTGGCTCTTTTTTGCACTTTTTTCTGCTGTAGCTATTGCCGCAGTTTCTTTTTGTTGAGCTTTACTGTGAATATACCTTTTACCAAAGAGCATTGCTCACTAAGATCGGGAGATTAGTTTATGATACTTTACTGCGATATAAAGTAATTACACTCTAAACTATGACAGACAGTGTAATTTGGAGATTGCATTCCATACATACCCTTCCATCGTGTTCTGGCAAAGGCCATCCTTCTGCTAAATCTGATAAAATATAAATTTCAAATCCCAAATGTGCACACGCATAAAAACCAACCATACTGAGGATGCCTCTCTCTTCGTGGCGTTGGCCGGGATATGGGGTGCTTTACCTTCACACCACCAGAATGCAAATTCTGATGTGATAAACCTCAGGGTTAACCTTCCCCTGGGGGAGCGCACCGGGTGCCACGGCTCCGTCGAGGCCGGGGTGCCACACTGGGCGGTTTGCTCCTGCTTAACCTGAAATACGTCAACAGCCCTCAATTAGAGGGATTTTTTTTAAATGTGGGGTTACCTGGAGCCTTAAATCTCACCAGAACTTGAAGGCCACAGTGTGCAAAATCTGAAATGGGCTTTTGGTGAGGCCCAGCCGATGGCTGTGCTTCGCTAGAGGAAAAGGGATTTAGCCTTCTGGTTTTTCCACTGGCACATCTTTAAGGTAAAAAAAAAAAAAAAAAAAAAAGCCTGTGAGGTCTGGACAGATTTCCAGATCTTTCTCCTGGTTAAAATTGTCTCCTCTTATTTTAGTCTTGCATTTCCAATTTTGCTCTGCAGAGTTATTTGAGTACAGCGTGTTCTAATTTAGAAGTGAAAGATGGTTTTTGCTCCGCTGCGATTGTCGCCGCGCGGTCTCCTTGCATACTTCAGCAGACCCGGACTGTCTCACTCCAGGGCTCGCTTCCCTCAAGGCTCATCTCTGTGTTTTGATAAGGAGATGAAAGGTGCAGAGATGGGTTGGTGCCGAGTGGAAGTTCATTGTCTTCATCTTTGATTTATCCCCTTATCTAGATGTAGAATATCTTACACCTAAATATTTTAGTAACTTAGAGGAGAGAACTGTGAAGTAATACGTTTTTCTAAATTTAATTTTCCAAATGCCAACAAGCTCAGTACATTCTGGGACACGTAACCTCAAAGCACAGAGAGTTTGAGTGAGCCACTCGACTATCTAAATTGATCAAACACCAGTCAGTAGATTGAAGTGTACATATTTGCATATGTACACTTGTATATGACACTTGGTGTAGAAGAGAGTGGATTTGCTTTGCTGGAAAGATATTCAGTAAAAGTGAATATGACCATTTTGACATCTAGGCTAATCAGTTTAAGAGCAGGTTGCCTTTTTCTATAATTGATTTTGCCCCCTTGTCATTTTATTATTTAAAAAAAAAAAAAAAAGGGCAAAAAAATGGCAAGAGGCACCCTGAAATAACAGGAAATAAGGTTCAAATGCAGTGTTATCTGTTAGTATTTCGAAGTTACAGCTCCCCTCTGTATGGTAAAGTTTGTACTAGGAAGTGTAAGTGGAAAAGCTAAGTTGGGTTTCTGTCAGTTTTCAGATATCTTTATGCATACACTGAATTTTCATGTTTTCATTAAGAAGATCTTGCAAAAGGTTTATGTATATAAAGTTCTGTATATAAAGTTCTTCTGTAGAGCTGTATGTGCTCAATTGGAAGTAACAAAATCAAAGATATTCTATACCTTGGGTCTATTTTGTGCGTACCAGCAGTATGGATAGCAGTAACAGTAGACTGTTGAGTGGAAGTAAAATAAGCCTGAGATTGTCACTGTAGATTGCCCACAGCTCTGCTTGTTGCTTATGTGTCAGCGCTGAGCTGTAAGAAAGAGCATAATAAATTTGGGAGGAGGATTGCGGGTGCCGGTCTTTGGAGTTTCAAAAGGGCTGCCCGAACTCGTGGTGCACGTCTCCATCCCAAAGGTGGCACCTGCCACAGCTGAGCAAAGAAGAAAAGCTCCCATTTCAAGTCATCGCGCAACAATGGGAAGACAATTTTTTTAAAGTGAATTTTGAAAGTTAGTTTGGTATTTGAAGTATATTCAAAATGGGAAAGTAGTATTTCTGGGTTTCAAAATGCTTTACTTCATAATAATTCATATTTATGTTTCTCTAGTAAATTGCCATCAAGGAATTATTATTAAAGGGATTACAAATGGTTTCTACTCTTGCATACATACAATCTTGCAAATTAGAAACAAAGCAATATTTTAAAACAGAAGCTGTTTTAACAGGCATCTATGTTGTCATTTTTGTTCTGTAGCTGTATATCATCATCCCTGAGTAAAAAATACTTGTTAATACCTAGAACCAATCTGCAAGGAAATTGTAAGGTAGCTGATGCGATGAGCAGGTGCCCAATTCCAAAATACTATTTGGATGTTATCCAGTTTCTGGGATGTTTTTCAGGGAGAGAGTTATAAACTGTTTTTAATAATTCCATTTAGAGAGAATACTCTTTGTGACCATTCTCTGAATTTGGTTACTATATTAATCTGTCTCATTCCTTTAACATTGTTTACAGAAGAAAACCATGGAAATTTTGCTAACCTGTCTTTAAGATGATGTAAGTTATTTAATAACGTGGATTTTGAAAGTCCTAGATAACCAAAGATTACATCATTTCCTTGATATCATGCGTATACTAAGAAATGAAATAAGCACATGTGCCTGCTTTGGTTCATGCACATATAGCAAGGGAATGAGAATAGCGATGCGTAGAACCGATTGCTTCCCATGTATTTAGAGTAATTCTTGTGATAAAGTGAGCTCTAATCCCGTTTTTGAGACCATGTATGTTTTTCTTATCTTCCAAGCAGTAACTAAAATGCAGAGTATTACACTCTCTAACAAGAACTCAAAATGACTGTGTTTTCTCTTGAATGGAAAATGCTGATACTTTGGAGACACTTGTGTCCCCGCGTCGTAGGTGTGGTTGTGCTGAAAGATCCATGGGAAAAATGAGGCATCATTCCCGTTCATGGCAGAATCCAGCTAGCACAGGAAGTCTTTTAAATTAAAAGAGTTTCCCGTTGTTTCCAACCTCCCTCTCAGATTTGAGGATTTGGGGGTTGGAACATGATAGGTATTTTCCCTGCTCTACCCTCACCCCCCAAGAAATAAGGGAGAGGGAAATGGGTAAAACATCATTCTAGGGAAGACATTTATCCTCCCAGCTTTGTCTTCTTCTGTTTCACTCTGGAAATGTAGTGACTGAGTGTTGCCACGACATTACATCTGTGCAGTTTATCAAAGCTTATGGGATTTTTACTTGGGTTACAGAAGGCTCATTAGTCGTCAAGTCAATTGAACATAGGTCATAATTATTACGCTATTAGAGCTTTCTTGAAAAAGATAAATAAGTGTTAGGGCTGCAAGATCTGTTGGAATAAAAGAAAAGTATTTTAATAAAAATGTCAGTATTTCAACATTCCTCAAGTTCTACAAAACAAATGCGAATCTGACTTTCAAATAAATTATAGTACTACAACGACGACAGAAGAAGTTCTGTGATAAAGGGATGCTGCTGCCCAGCTCGTTAAAGCAGTGCAGTGGTGAAGGAAGGGACTGTGTTTGTTTGTGTCTGTTTCTCCAGGCCTGTCCTTAGTTGAGGACATGAAGAGTTAGCACCCAGGAGAGAATTGCTGTGTGGCCAAACTTTGCAAATCTGCACACTTTCAATAGTCTTTAAGTTCTAGTTTGAGCAGTAGGTTATGGTTCCCTACTAACCACTTACTCCAGAGGGTACATCTTCCCATCAGTTCTTGGATTTTTCTCGCGTGCCTTTTCTGCAGGCCACTCTTTTGCACTCAAACACCATGGCAATGTCCACTACCAGCAGAGTAGTGTCCACTACCAGCAGGGTAATGTTCAGAGAAGCAAAGACTAATTTACAGAATTCTCCATCATTTCTGTAGAGCTGAGGTTGGTGATATACTCACGTTTCCCCCAGCTTTTTTCTCTGACTACGGTGTTGTATAGTTTACGTCTCTCTATTTTTATAGTTGGCAGACAGGCATTGTCCAAGAGTATGAGAATGTGTCTCATAATGTGCAAGGCAGCTGCAGCATGTCACATTTGCGCTTTCTAAACATCAACACAGAAATTCCCTTGCTGGGTAGAAATTTGCATGCAGCTTGAAGGCATTAGAATACTGTGTCTCTAGGAAATCTTGGTGGAACTTGATCCATTTGTTGCTTACAGAATTGTGGTCGTGGATGAAAAGAAATGTTGTTCCCAAAATTCAGTTGTTCCAAGTAATGTAGATTTGGAAGTTTCTTTTTAAGCTGTTTTTCGTTCCGGATGTTGGTGGAGGGGTTTGTCTAGCATGTTCTCCTTCCATCTGAAGTTCTGGGACCTTGTCTTAACAGCTACTGTTGGCAGAGCCTTTCGTATTCCCTATGGAAATAGCTTATTTGCACATGATTTGGATGTTGTTATTAGATGAATTATTCTTTTCTCAAAAATATTAACTACAACATGTGTCTGGCTGTGCTATCAAGTAGGTAACATGCAAAACTTAGGCTAAGGTTTTGATGATTCTCTGTGATGAGCCTGCTTGTTACTTGCTTCCTCGGATCAGCTGATATTGGTCATGGCGTAAACATAGTGTTGTAGAATTCGAGTTGTGTGATTTTAAGGATCATCTCTGCATTCTTTACGTTAGGTGCCAACCGAGAAGTCCTTTGACAGATGTTACTGCGGAAGGTGTTAACTACCCCTAGCTACTTACCAGAAGCTACCAGCTTTACAAGAGAAGGAAGAATACTGCAGTAGTCCAGACAATCACAGATTGTGGTTTAAAACATGGATTCAGTTTGAGTTTGAGCACCTGGGTGCAAGTTTACATTCTCTTACCGTGATTTTTCTGTAAAAGCAGCAAAGCAGACAGGGAGAACAGCCCTAACCTGCCCCAGCCAGGTCTGTTGGAATTGGGCTGTAAAAGCCCTTGGTCTTTGTAGGTGAAGCACACTGACAGGGCTGCTTGCACCTCAAAAACCCACCAGTTCCTGGGAAGGCTTTCCATCCAAAATCCTTCACTTTTTGGCTTTTCCAGATTTATCCATTGAGAAATTAGGGAGGCTTGCCTACTTCTTCAAAATTGCATTTGGTCTTAGCCGCCTTCTTCACAGAGAAGCTGTTAATTTCATAAAGCTGGATGTTGGTGCTGAGGGGAGCAGAAGGATAAAAAGGAGGAACAAAAGCAGAGCAGATGCATTCCTTCGCACGGGGCGATATGAAGGGCAGTGTTGGCAAGGCTTGTTCGGTGACGCTGCGCTTCCCTTATATCCCAGAAATGAAGAAACCTCTTCTCAATAGCTACTGAACACTTTTTATGAGCAGTAAATACACTGCAGGAAGAAAAGCAATGTCTGTGGGGTTTTATAAAGGTTCCTGTAACAGCATCTAACTTAGTGTTTTTTTCAACATATAACGTGTTATGACCAAGCTGACCAGCCTTCTTTCAGTTTGCTGAGATTTATACAGAACAGGAGCAGTGAAATCAGCAATCACAGGAGAGAAATTAAAAAAAATAGTTTTTTTTTTTTTTTTAAAAGAAAGTCTATCGGTTCAAAGCCAAGATTTAAAGCCAATTTTTAATGGCTTTTTTCCCCCTGTTGGTTGGCTTCTCCCCAAGTCACATCGTTTTCAGTGAATCTGTTGAGAGTAGCACAGTGCCTGACATTATAAGGGGTAATAAGTTGGAATCTGGAAAGAGTCCTCCGTCTATTTGTATGAAGTAAGCAGGCTTGGAAGGGGGTGCAACAGGGCAATACCGGGATTTTAAAAACAGTGAACATTTTATTTGTATAAGTACTCCGTACTTTTTTTTTCTTTTTTAAGCAAAAGTGAGAATGAGAAGTGACGTAAGATGAAAGGAGTTGGAAGGGTACGGTTGGTGTGCCTTTTCCTCTGCGGCTCTTAGCAGAATAGACAGGCTTTGGCCGTGGGAAGCTCCTCAGTGGCACAGAAGAAGGAAGCAGCACAGAAAGCTGAATAATTGCCACATCTTTGTGGACACTCAGCTCCGTTGAAGGGAAGGAAACATAGATCCTCCACCGACATTTGCAGTGTCAAACAGCCTCCAGCCTTGCTTTCCCCTTCTCACTTGTGCTGTGGTTGCAGCAGCTTGTGTGTGGAAGAAGGTGCAGACCAGTAACGTAGGTCGTGGGGAAGACACGGGGTAAGGAAGGCATTTATCTTTGTCCGACAAATACACCAGCTTGTGTTCTTCCTTGCCCGGCTTCACAACAATGGTTTAATACCAAATTGTTCATGTAGTTGTGCTGTAACAGCGCAGGCACGATGAGGCATTATACACAATGAGTTTAAAAATAATTTTTAAAAAAGTCCATGCCTTGTTCAGCTCCATTTTGGGAAGTGAGGATGGGAAGATCACCACTGATTAAATGTATTTGGTGTAATTCTGTTGACAGGAAAGGAATTACACCGACGTAGGAATTTGAAAGTAGTTTAGAGAAAATGGTTATTGGGGAGAAGAGGTTAGGAAGAAGATGAAGCATTAAAAGTTGTTTTTAAGTGATGATGTGTTCTAGCTGAAATAATGAGTAAGGTCTCAACCATTTAGTACAAGGAGGTGAAAGCAACCCCCTCCCTTTAGACTGAAACAGGTACATAACTTGCCTAAACTTTGCTTCCAAAAAGTCTTAATTTTCCTCATTTTGTGCTATTTAACCTTATAGTGGGTAGAACTTGTGGTTACGTGTAATCCTATCTGAACAGCAGGAATGCGCTACACTGATGGTCTGGTTAGAGTCTAATTGCCCTTTTTCTTTAGTAGAGTTTTATTCGCTCTTTGGGGCTACACTGGTAAATGACAGAGAAGTCATCTGAATATGCACAACCAGAGTCTGCTACCAATGATGACGACAGCACAAACTTAGTACATCTCACTTAGAATTTCAAAGAAGATAATTTGGCTGTTGAGTTTTAGAAGACTTTCCCCATGTTTGTAATACATTTGAAAATTTCAACTGTGCTGAAGCAGTATTGTTGAAAATTTTCTTTTAAATGCATACCCTGACTTCTCAGGGCACTTTTCATGCCCTGAACATCCTGCTGTTGAGAAGATCCCAGACGGCGTAGAGCTGATGCACACCTGCCCTGTAGGGTAAGCAGATCCCAGGGACACACGTAGGACGGTCCCACCACCGTCCATGGGCTGCTCCTCCATCAGAGCACCACTCTGAATCCCAGAGCAAGGAGGTCTCAGAGCGGATAGCTGACCTGAGATTAATCCTGCCCCTCCAGTTTGAGAGCTGCTGTAAAAGCAACCATCCCAGAGCCCGTTGCTCTTAGCCTGGTGTAATCGCCATGGAGAATACCCGTTAATACTCTCGTTTGCTCACATTGAGCACAGGAGACAGAAACCTGATGTTAATTTACTTGCATTTCTTTGTTTAACAAATGAAACATTTGTTTTATGTTCAAATATATATATGTGTAGGATTTTAATCTAGATGTATTAAACAGACAACAAATAAAAATTACGCTTTGTGGGCATCTCGCTGGTGTTGAAAAACAGAAGGCTAATGTCTGCAGTAAGCAGCACCATCTAAAGCAGTACCTAACTCTGTTAGATCTCGTAAATCCTTTATACTTAAAGGAAAAGAAATTCTGCTTGCTCTAACATGAAATGTAAAACTTTCTACCTCGAGCAACAAACCCATCTGTCAAAGCTGTTCTGTAAAGCGGAGCCCGGCTGGATGATCTGAAGGGCAGAAAACAGCCCTGCTGTATTCCAGCCCTGCCTTTGTTAGCAAACAGTCCGCGGGTAATTTTTACCAAGGCGCGGGGGTCTTCCTGTAAGAAAACCCGAAAAGGAGTTGCGTGTGTCTGTGCTGAGAAGTTCAGCCCCGAAGAACAAGTTTGGAAAGGCAGAAGGAAAAATGGAGACCTGCCAAGCTTGTTGGCTGGAGTCATGGACAAGAGCAAGGCCTGTCTGAACTGCCACTCAGTTTTTTATTCTGCGAGTTTGCAGGGTTGGTGATTAGAGTGGCTTTCGCCCAATTATGCTGTGATTATTCCGCTGCACTGTAATTGACTGGGGAGATATGCTAATACCTGTCATTTGGGATGATAAAAGATGAGCGGAGGACGCAATGCATTATTTAGCTGGCTGTGTGATAGATGAGGGATGCGCAGAGTGCTTTAATTGCTGAGAAGAGAGGTTAAGCTGAACGAACGGATGAATTAGAAATGAGTTTTTTTTATGGCTTGTGGAAAAGTGAAATAAAGGGAAATGTGCTTTAAAACTGTAGCAGCAGATAGAAGCAAACACAACAAGACGAGGTCTTTTAGGCAGCTTACTCTTAATTTAAATATATAAGACAAAACACGTTTTAATGTTCAGCAAATAATAATAACAGTAATGATAAGAAATGCTGGGTGAGTTCATATCATTGCCAAAAAAATCGCTGTTAAAAGAACTGGTTTTATTTGAGGTGATATTTGATGATTTGGAACCTTTTCAATTTCTTTTCTCTTTTCTAAGGGCTGCGGTACCACTGCTGAATAGTGTGTTTTGTGTGCACAGGTCAGACAGAGATTTACATAAATAATATCACACACACGTATACATATATACACACACACAAAATCTCTCGAGTATATGTGTTATACAGTTAATAAGTGCACAGAGAGAGAGAAGTGAGATAAAATGAATATTCATAATGGTTGGAGGAGTGTAACGATACAATTAGCAAGAGTATACAAATAACTCACAAGTGACAAAGCTCTTACCCTTTGGGTGGGAAGGTCATTAGAAACTGTATCTTCTTTTTTAAAAAAAAATTACCTAGTTAAAAACAGTGAAGGCAACTGGTAATTTTCCTGTTGTGTCATTCTTTGCGTTTACACGAGCCTTAGCCTGTGGTTTAGAAAAAATACCTGGAATCTGTTCCGTGATGGCATGTGTGGGTTAGGTTTTTGGGAAGGACTTCCCATTTGCAGTTTGGCGTGTACCTTCTAGCAAGGAGTTTGTTGACCTGATCCTGAAATTCAGTCAAAAACATGACCTTCTCAGTTCAGTGGGAAGGGATGCGTAAATTCAGGCTCTGTAGAAGCAGTGAGGCTCCCAGTACTGTTGTCTAACAAACCCTACAGATGGATGGAGAGCATTTCATAGAATCGTAGAATGGTTTGGGTTGGAAGGGACCTTAAAGATCATCCAATCCCAACTCCCTTGCCATGGGCAGGGACACCTCCCACTAGACCAGGTTGCTCAAAGCCCCATCCAGCCTGGCCTTGAACACCTCCAGGGATGGGGCATCCACAGCTTCTCTGGGCAACCTGTTCCAGTGTCTCACCACCCTCACAGGAAAGAATTTCTTCCTAATATCTAATCTAAATCTCCCCTCTTTCAATTTAAAGCCATTACCCCTTCTCCTATTGTCCCCACCATCACCCCATTGCATTTTGGTGTTAATGTTCTATAGGAAAATTAAGGTATCCATCTGTATTGGGACCAAACCTTTATAAAATGGAGGAAATGATCTCCGGTGTGGTTGACTTACCCCCGAACCCATCTAACTGTTGGGAGGCTGCTACTTGTCCATTCCAGCTCTTTTTTTTTTCCCCCCAGAAAATTCTGTTTCTCAGGCCATTATTATTGAATAGTAGTGGATTTGTCTGGAATATCATGCCTCGTGAGCTGGGTGCCGGCTTGAGACGGATGCAGTGCTCTGCCACTGAGGTAGAGTCTGCAGGGCCTGATCGCTCCCCCAAATATAATCATCATGTTGTTCTTCCTGCCATTCACCAAAATTTGTTCACGGCTGCTTTTCATCATCTTAGGCAAGGACTGGCAACTTATTTTACAGCTGTGCAGCCCATTGTTAACTTCATTTATTTTTTTTCTTAAGTTAGTTTTAAAGAGCAGTTTATAAGGCAGTTTGCTGCTTTTATGGAGCGATTTATATTGCTATGTGCTGGTTAATACAATTTTTGTAAAATGACCACTTGGATTTTGAAATGCGAGTGCTTCTTGGTTGCACCTTGGCTCCTTTCCGTTAGTTGGATGGATGCAGCTCTCAGAAAAGCTGTGCATCTTTGAAGAAAGAGGCAGTAAAATGCTCTAACGATACTGTTTTATGGAGTGTTATATAGAAAAATCTAACTTTTTAAAAATCCCTTATTAACCATTTTTAAAGATGTTATAAGAGAAAGTTTATTCTACGTGACCTGGTTTGTAATAACATATTTAATGTAAAAAAGTGCCTTTTCTCATCCAGGGAGAGACCCAGGCAGTTTTGTTTCTTGAGGTGGGATGCCCTTGACGGCAGCCGGCGCTGGGCAGCGTGGCCAATGCTCAGCATGCTGCTGGGGTCTTGAACACCCGTGAGGAGCCCATGGGAGAGAACGTTGTAAAAAGTGTGGTCTAACATACAAGCTCTGGTCCTAGTCTAGCAGCACGCAGACGAGGAGAGAGAGGTTATGGAAGGGGCTGCTGCTCACCATGGGTCCCAGGTGGGAGCGGGTCCCTCCAGCAGACGTGCGGAAGCGATGAACCCACATGTGGTGTCTGCTTGGGATCTGGGAGCTTCTGACATGACAAATACCATTTTTTCAGGTCTAAATCCTTTTGTCATTTTTTGTGGTTTGTGGCATTTTACACTTTTGTCTGGCTCTCTGGGTTGTGATGGACCCCTGCAATTAGGAAGGGAATGGGGCCCAGCCCTGCTCGTTTGCAGATAGCGTTAGCACCCTGGGAAATGATCTAACCTAACTGCCTGGCTGCAGTCAGCTATTCATCTGCTTCCGTGTAAGTACGCGTGAATACAATGAGGATAAGGCAACTAACTTCTTTTAGTCTTTTCTAGTCCAAATTCCCTGCAAAGCACTATTTTCACTATTATGCCATGTACAAAGCATCCGATGACTTTCAGCATGTTGCAGCTATGAAAACAGCATGCAGTTTAGAGGATTTCCATACTCCTTCAACAATGAATTTTAACTTACCCAGGAAAATAAAAATCACTTACGATACAACAGCAAAGTATTGCTGAGAGTGAGCCGTTTTTACCCAGCTTTACCAATTAAATTTACCAATTAAAAGATGTGTCATCATTATAGGTATTGTGTGTGTGTATGTGTGTATGTTTACATAAACATGTAAATATGTGTAAATACATGTGTAACACATGTAAAATTAATGTTACATGAACACAGAATCCATACAGTTAATTTCTGAATTGTATCATGTTGTAAATGCCTATGTATCAAGAGAATTTTGGCTTATTCTGCTGTGCCCTAAGAGGTACCTACCATAGGTACAGATGGGAAGATCAGCTTAAAACAAAAACCAATATACCTGAACTGAACACCTTGCTTATCATCAGCTGAAATAAATTATAGGAAGAAACAGAGTGTTAGTTCATAATAGTTAATCTTTGTTATTTTTTGTTCAATGCGTTGTTAGGTCAACTGGAAAATATTACTCCTCAGTTGTCACTTGGCTTAGTGCTATTTCTCTGTAAGTATCTATAATTTAGATTCCGAGGCAAAAATAACTTTATTTTGTTACTGATAAAAGATGAAACATATTTGACTGACGTTGTTGGAAATAAGCGATAAGAAACTTTAACAGATCTATCAATCAAAACAGCATTTTTATTTCTTGTATTATTAGCTCCTGAGGCTTTGCTGCAGCGCGTGAGAGGTAATTTCTTACCGTAGGCTTTTCTTACTGTGCACTTGATGTACTTCTGGGGTGGGCGGTGAAAACTGTACATTTTATTTTGTTTTCAGTGTTTCAGTCATAAGGTTTTGATGATCTCAGCTTGTTCCTTTAGTAGTTATGTCTGGGTATGATCTAAGGAATCTTGGAAACCCGCTAAGGCAACAGGAAACAGAGGTCAGGAGAGAACGGAGTAATTTTTTAGACTTAAAAACTTTGGGGGTGGGAGGGGGGGCAGAAATGCTCTTATAATGCTTTATGAAAGCAAACTAACACCAAATCTTGAGAATTTCAAAGCATCCTTTCCTTTTCATAGTTTTCCATCAGGGCTCTATATACATTTTGCGGTGCTGCTCTGGGCTCCCTTTGTGAAGCGTGTTGTGAATTATGTGAGTGATGCTTGTGGTGGGTTTTGATCCCAAGATCAAAAATGGGAGTGATGGGAGTTTATTGAAGCCTCCAATGGGTGAAACACGGGACAAGGCAGCAGAAGCTCCTTTGATGGTGCCTGGCTATCTTGTTAGAAGAGGTAGCCGTGTCATCCAAAAGAAACTATTGGGGAACCGCAGAGTGTGCTTTCCTTGACTCATCTGGCACAAATATGGACCTGGTGTAGATTTTTATTCAGAAAGAGAGAGGGAATTCCTCCCTCAACCCTTTTTTTTTTTTTTTTTTTTTTCAAAATATTTTAAACAGCATCAGGCCAGAGCCCTCCAACTTTGAATTTCAAATGATTCAGCTCTATAAAAATCAAAGACATTGCTATGTCTAAAGCTGGGCACGTGATTCCATGGCTTTGATTCGGACAGAAACCTCTGTGTTCATGTAACTTCATGTAAATACACACACACACACACAATGGGAGTTTTCTTATCCCCAGTGGAAAATGGTTTTCTGTGTTTCCTGAAAGAAAAGGCTAGTATAAAGTATAAGAGGCTAAGCCCAAGATTTGGGATAGAGATGTTATTCTGAATTGATAGGAAAAACTGTGAGTTATGTATGTATTTCTTTGAGTATACAAAGGAATGTATAGGGAGAACAAAAAATAACCGTTGGTTTCCAGCTAACGCTACCATTTAAAAACTTGGAATTTAGAGGACAGAGTAGTCTCTCTCAATCCACTGAGAGTGCTAAATTGTGAGTGGCTTTGCTTTATACTTTTTAAAAAATGTATTTGTATTTATGCATTAAACATATTTCAAAGATTACTAAGTGATTTGATATTTACCGAATAATGCCCCTGAGCAGTAGTTGCTGAGTCATGGTACAAAGTTAGCATTTTGGTGGGAGACTGAAGAGGGGAGTATGACCAGGATTGTTTTTTCAGCTTCAAAAAAGACGTTCCAGCAATTCTAAGCAGACGGGCTGGGAAGCAGAAAATGCTGCGGTTTGGAGGTCTGAAATTTTGAGTTCTCATTTATTTGAAATGTTTCAAAGGTAATAAAACACTTTCTAGGAGTCTAAATGAGATGTAATGAATTTGATTTTAGGGGGAAGGGAATTTATTTCTGTGGTTGTTGCTTAATCAACATCTACTCTGCCACTTCACATCAGCTTCTGTCCTTTCCAAGTGAATTAGTTCTTTGGGCAGCACGTTAAGAGGAAGTGTATTGTTCTTGGCAGGGCACTTGAATTTCTAATTACCAGATTCCTGCCTTAATTGCAATTACCTGGACACCCAGGCAGGGTGAACTTTTGGAAAAGAATGTAATTAGTGCTGAAGAAACCTCGCTGCCAACTGCTTGTCTGGGTACCTACACTAAGCAGAACCTTGATAAGTTCACATCTCTACGGACAAGCTATCAATCCGTTGAGATGCTGCCCAAACGTTGTGCAAGTCTCTTGCAATGTGTATGATTATTGTATGGTCTTAGACTATTGGCTTTTCTGTTCCCACCTGAACATAGGGAGGAAGAGGGACTGCTCAGAGAGAAACGCCTTTGGTTTTTGGAGGTGCTGAGCGATGAGGAGTTCATCGGATGCAGAATGTGTTTAAATAAATGGCAATAGTAAATTGTGGTCTGTGTGAGATAAATGAGGTGCACACAGGGTCATTTAATTCAAGAAAAACATAAACAAATTAGATCATTTCTTTCCAATAATGTTTGTAGTGAGCCATTCTTTGTGTACAGCTACAAAAGCAAAATGTTGCCAGCCCAGAAGTCATGCAAAACCTGACTTTTCAGCAGAGGTGGAGCCATAGTGAGGGTAGTTGTGAGTACAAGTTGTAGCATATCCTGATTATAAGCTGAAATCACTTGGCTTAAGGCCCCCGGAAAGGTTTGCTGCATCAGGCTTTTATTGTCAGCTCCCTTGTGTTGACTCACAGGAAAAGTAAATGTAATTGATGAAAAATAAGGGAAAAGAAATTAAAGAATTACTACTTCAAAAAAGCAAATTACTGAAAACCATCTTTTTGTAATTGCAACCTTTTAGCAGTTCAGCTTTCAAATAATGTTGCTGATGAGGAAATTGAAAAACTTCTGCGTTAAAACATTTTTTTTGTACTGGAACTTGAGTGCTTTCGAGGGCTTTGTTTCTTTCCTTGCTCCCTTTTAATAAAAAAAATAAATAAATAAAAAAAAAAACAACAGAGAAGCATTGATGTGATTGATCCCTGTGAGGTCAGGGACGGACAGAGTTTGTCTCCATGGTGGGAGTCAGTTGTAGCGCACCAATGTCAGATATTGATGGACTGAAAATAAGAGAAGCTCTCAGATAAGTGCCTTCTGTTTGTATAGAGAGAGTTATAAAACTGCTTTGTTCTTTCAAAAACACAGTTAAGAGCACTTAAAATGAGCCGCTCAAATGCTAGGCTTCCCGACCTCACGTAATGGTGAAAGGGTGGTGGTGGTAGGGGGGGTGGTTGTGTAAAACTCTTCCAGTGGCTTTGAAATAATGCAGGGGTAGAGGAAATGAAGGAGGTGGGCTGAGGAAGCCCTGGTGAATAGTTAACTGGTTTAAATTCAATTACTGGGGCGTTCAAGTCGTTAACAAATACATCAATATGGTTTATATTAACAAAAGTTTTCCTGTCACATATGGTGCGGTTGGCAGCAAGAACTTGTTCTCAGCCAGCCCGATCGCACAGACAAACCCTCTTCAATCAGATCCCAGGGGCTGTTTGCCCATCCCTCACCTTTGCCAAAACAGAATTGAGAACAATAAAGGCTTCGGGAGGTAATTCATGAGACTCAAGGTCAGCAAGCTCATTGGGCTCAATACCGGGGGGTTTACATAGCTTTCAAATTTGGAATTTGTGAAGAAAAGGTGCTTTAAAAAGTTTGGCTATTGCAATGTTTTAATAATAATTTTTTATCTCTGCTCCCTGTTTAAATTTTTGTGTTCTCAGTCTTAGCAAACATACCCTTTATTTTTTTTCAGACATGAATAGTTGAAGAAAGTCACATTAGAAAGGTTTCGATCTTTTTTTTTTTCTGTTTTAGCCAGAATATAGATTTATATGCCTCTTGTGCTGGAAAATAATGCACACATATTAGTATTGGGCAGAATATTGGAGAGTGAGCAAGTGATATCCATGCACAGGCAGACAAAAGCTTCGAAGACAAGTTGTGTTTTTCAGGTGGTGATGTTGAAGCACTATGAAGAAGTCCCTTCTTTTCAGGTTTCTTGGAACTCTTGGAAAATTAAGAGTATTTTTATGGCATCTCAGACACTATTATAAATTTTGAAACACCTTGGCAAGAGGCATGATAACAAACTTAGTTCGAACATTGGATAAACAGTTTTTCCCTGTCCTTTGAAAATGGGTAGGGAAGGGAAACCTAGATGTATTAAAAGCATAATATAAAAAGAAGACAATATGTCACTGTAGGATTCCTTCCGTGTGTTAATTTCGGTGGTCTTACAGCCCTAGCACCAAAAGAGTTGCATGTAGTGTGGATATAGCTACCCTCCCCTAATTGTTACAGCTAATCTGGATTCACTGGATGAGAGCGCAGTGACCACTAACTGTGGCCATGGCTTCTGAAGAAGCATCAGCCAGGTTGTTAACATGGCCTTGCCTGGTCACTTCACGCAAGAAAGCAGAGACCTTCTCAAGAGTTATTTTTAATTTTTTTTAATTCTTTATTCTGAATTTTTTTTAATTTGCATGCTCTCTGTCATAAGTGGCATAATTCTTTCCTCCCCTCCATCTTTCTCTAGAAAGAAGCACAGGGTATCTTTTGTTTTCTTCAGTGTTCATAATTTTATGCCCTTCTACATCTCCTTCTGTAGTACTAAATATACTTCCTTGTACCTTTCTTTCCAAAGAAGTGTGTAGTGTATTTCAATGTTGAGGACACCGGGAAAAAGGGACATCGCAGCTGCATAAATGGCAATGGGCGGATGGAAAAGCAGCACTTGTAACTGGTAATTTTGTCGTTCCCTGTAAAGGTAAATTAAGGCACAGATTCCAGAAAGTGAGAGTGGATCTGGATAATCTTTCACTTCTTCATATTTCTGGTTAGAGTCACGGTGTGTATAATACTGAAGTGCTAAGATGTACCCAAAGCTTGCTTGGAATCAAATAGCGACTCCCTTGGACTTGCCGGTTCCTCAGAGCGAGGGAAAGGCCATCCCTTCTGAGGATGAACGGGAGCTGCTTGTCCTGAGATGATTGCTGGTTCTGCACCTAGGCCAGAGTACATCTCTTAACGTATGCATCTCTGTGCCGCTAAAGTGAACATTATGATTTGCACTTTGCTGCCTTTTGTTTTGAATTCAAAGGCCATCCGTAATTGATGGAGGTTTCCTTTACGATGCACTTATTTTCAAATCCATCATGCAGTGCTTGCGCTGCCCCTTGCCTTCCTGGATGCGCTGGTCTTTGACCCAGAACTGGTAAATGAACCCTGCAGGGAAATCATTAGAGAATTGGAACGGTTGCGGTGGAGGGACCAAGGGTCAAACCATTACCTCCCCGCAGGACCGTCGACTTAAATTGGACTTCTTGCTTTTCGGAAGCGGGTCAAGTGTCAGGGACGGCTGAAGTGGTCAGGTACAAACCGATACAGATCATGGACAGTTTGGGGTTTTTAGCTTGAAAAATTAAAGCTAGGCAGGTTGGATTTAGTCTAATGATGCTTTCTCTGTTTCTCTCCTCTTTTCTCCCTTTAAAAAGCAAAATTAAAATCCTGGGAAGACAACGGGAGCCAACACTCGGACACTAACGTGCTATTTGTGATCTTTTGGCATGTTCATAATTTTTTAGAGTAGCTGGTTCAACCTTTTTAGTCCTTCCTTGCAGTTTTCTTTGATTGAAAAATAACAAATGATATTTTGTAACAGGAAAAATACCTCCATATGTCTTACAAGAAATATATTTCCTGCTCTTTTTTTCCCTTCCTCAACTGTTCTTTGCATAATTTTTTCACACTCGTAAAAAGTGCAAAATGACCTTTTTCAGACTGTACAAAATAAATATTTCCTGCTCCTAGAGGAAAAACTCCACAGTAGTGCATTTATGGCAATGAAATATACTGCTGGATATGAGAAAGTATTTAATGACTTAATTTAGAAATCTGAAGCCTTTGAAATATTTTTATAATGTTTTATATAATTCCAAGTGTGTAACTATGTAAAATAAGTTGAAGATATCAAAAATGCCCCAAATCCATGGGTATCATGGAAATATGACCACAAACCCCGAAGAACAAAACCAGATCTTACTAAAAAAAAAAAAAAAGAAAAAAAAGGTCTGTGAAACCTGATGTTTTTTTCACTGCAACTTCAAAGTGCTGCAGAGACCCCTTAGAAACATCCTTCTCCTCAGGTCTGTCCACCACTGTTCATAGCACACAGCATTTAGTAGGTTTAAGTCACTTTCTGACTTGTGGAAGGAATTCTCCCCTTCTGAAAGAATTAACGAGATGCAAGAATTAACATAAATGCACGTTTGAGTGAGTGGGCTAAAACCCAGCTCTTCTTTTGAAATTGGTGGCAGAGGAGTGTTTCTACAGAAGTAGATGTGTTTTGATCAGGGAAGATAAATTAATTGCAATGTGTCTGATAGGTAAACGTTTTTAAAATATTAGTAAGAAAAAATTGAGGGAAATATATGTAAGTGCTACTTTGACTGGGGTATCCTGCTGTCTGAAATGCCCACACTTCAGACCCACAAGGCAAGAAGACCTGGAGATCTCAGAAGTCAATGTGAAGCTATTCACTGTCTCCAGCTGTGAAGGGACAGATCTGGCCCGCTTCATGGCTTGTGATTCACAAAGTGTGCTGTCCTCCCAGTTGGATTCTCTTGGACTTGGGAGTCTTGGTTGATGAGAAACTCAACATGAGCCAGCAATGCGCACTTGCAGCCCAAAAAGCCAACCGCATCCTGGGCTTCATCAAAAGAAGTGTGGCCAGCAGGTCAAGGGAGGTGATTCTGCCCCTCTACTCCACTCTGGTGAGACCCCACCTGGAGTACTGCATCCAGCATTGGAGTTGTTAGCCCAGGAAAGACATGGACCTGTTGGAGAGGGTCCAGAGGAAGGCCACAAAGATGATCAGAGAGCTGGAGCACATCTCCTATGAAGATTGACTGAGAGATTTGGCGTTGTTCAGCTTGGAGAAGACTTCAGAGAGACCTTATAATGGCCCTCCAGTACTTTAAGGGGGCCTACAGGAAAGGTGGAGAGGGACTTTTTACAAGGGCATGTAGTGATAGGATGAGGGGTAATGGCTTCAAAATAGAAGAGGGTAGATTTAGATTAGATCTTAGGAAGAAATTCTTTACTCTGAGAGCGGTGAGACACTGGAACAGGTTGCCTAGAGAAACTGTGGATGCCCCATCCCTGGAGGTGTTCAAGGCCAGGCTGGATGGGGCTTTGAGCAACCTGCTCTAGTGGGAGGTGCCCCTGCCCATGGCCAGGGGGTTGATGATCTTTCAGGTCCCTTCCAACTTGATGGATCTTTCAGGTCCCTTCCAACCTAAACCATCCTATGATTTCTGTGCTTGCAGAGGGCATTACAGCCTGCCCTGTGCCCTGACGGCACCTTGCCTATCGATCAAGGGAGACTGAGGAACGGATCAGCTGGAAACTATTACCCTTTGCTCCAGCTCCTTCCACTTCCAGTCCTGCTTTCCTCTCAAGGAGGCTGGAGCTGCCAACATGCAGAAAGCAAGCAGCTTCCTTAGCATCTTCAGCATTGTGTCTGGTGGAAGGCAGCTTAATAGGGTTGGTGATTTGGAAAACAGCTTGGTGGGTATCAGGTGGTGGAAGGGAGAGGCTACTGTCCTCCTCTTGGGGTGGGCTGCGTTGAGAGGGCGCCCACAGCACGGCCGGCTGCCCGAAGTGCAGACCCTGCCTGCCCACGGAGGCAAAAGGGAGCAGGGCTGGCATCCTCGGAAAGTTAAACGGGGAGATTTTTCATTCACAAGAGCTGTTCCAACAACTCCCGATGCTGATAATGATGAGTGGTGTGTAACGAAGGGCTGCGCAGCTGAGAGAAACAGTTCTTTGAACATGGCTTTTCCGCTGTAGCGCATCAGGACGAACAACCCGACTTCCTTTGATGGCAGGTGATGGGGTAGGAAGCAAACTGGAAGGAAAATGATTTTCCCGAGCTTCTCGCAGAAAGCATACAAGGCACCAGGGCTTTTTTCTTGTCAGTCGTGCAATTTGCTTTAAAAGGTGAGAATTAGAGATAGCACGGGTTATAGTAATGATGACATTGGTCAAATTTTAGCCCACTGGAAAGATAGATATGACCGTTTAATGGATCAGTACTTTTAGTGTTCAGTATGGTTCACAGCAGGGAGAAGTGTTTTGGGGTTTTTTGGCAGGTGAGTAATTACCTTTTCTCCCACCTCTCTCGTGCTGGAAAGGACGGTGGTGACTAAGCAGCGTTCTTCCCTCTGCCAGGCATCCCCTGGTACCCCCTGTATAACATAAGGCCTGTTATTTTACTTTTAATTTAATGGTGGTGTTTCCAAGGTTGTGAACATTTGCACTTTCTTCACGTCTTTACTTTTTTCTTTTATTCCAGCATAATAAACAGAAAATAAAAATAATATGATAGCATTGCTGACCTCTGAATTTCCCCTAATATTCTGAAAAGCACTGAAAATGAAGCTTGAAATCGGCATGTACTACATTATAGTGTTAGTTTATTTAAACCGGGTCTAGTTTTACACAAAGCTCACTTTTCACTCATTTATGTAAGTACGAATACATATAGATAGGTAGGCAGGTATGTCTATGGGAGACGTGAGGTGTTTTCACTTGGCTGTTTGTTAACAGGAGACGAAAGGCCAGCACTTGAGGTCTTAGGAACTTTTCCCTCCTTTCTTTGCACATTTGTACCCCAGCGTTACTGGTACTGCCCCCTCTCTGTTTCAAAATTCAGTAACAAAGGAAAGTTAACACTAAATGTCATTTTATAAATTGCAATAATGATCACACAGCTGCGCTTTCCTAGCTGTATAATGCACGTCAGGATCAGTTTAGGAGCTCGGCCTCATTTCCTGCCCAGATGTAATTCTGGTGACCGTTATTACAGTAGGAAGGCTCTCCTCGTTCGTTATGGCCACAGTCCGACGGAGGCCGGCTCGGCGCGCAGGAGGCTGATGGAGAAGGATGTTGGAGCTCTGGTTTAGCTGCGTGTAAGCTTTTGGCCAGCGCAGGGACCGTATGGATGCGTATGGATGGGGCGGCTACAGACAGCACCAGCAGCTCACGCGCATGTGCCCCTGTGTGCATTAAAAAGTAATAATAAAAAACAACTTAGGTGTGGCTGCCTTTCTTAAGAGATGTTGTCTTTATTTATGAGCATGTGAAATTCTGAGGAGGAGCTCTTACACTTAAATGGACCTGCGAGCAGCCCATAGAAAAGCAAGTGCCTGCAGCGCTAATAATGAGAACTGACAAGGCGATCCTGCTGTGTTTATTTATGACCTTCTGCCTTTGTTAGCTCTTGTGAGAAATTCCTCTCTAACCGTAACAATATTGCTGGAGCTTGGCACTGCGCTGAGGAATCCTACGGCGCCCCGAGGCCGCTCGCTGGCACGGGTACAGCTCGCAACAGATTGGCATGGTTGTTGAAATTTTCATATGTTTTCCCTTTATTTATTTCTTTACTTGATTCATAAGGCTGTTTGTTCCTTTGGTACGTTTGTTTGTTCTGACAAGCACCCTTCAGAAGTATTTTGGGACTTTGTGAAGGTCCCCACTTACCGATTTGCTTTTTTTCCTCTTTTTTGGCGGTCAGTCTAATGAATAACTCAGAGGATGAAATGAGCTTTGGTTTGATAGTTCCACCAGGTAGATCTTAGAAGTTGTGAGATAGGTAGGTGGTTTTTTTAAAGACAGATAGCAGTGTTTAAACACTGGCCCTGTTTGTAATCTTCAGCGTAGAAGACTGTGAATGGAGGACTAGAACAAGTGCTCAGGCAACACTTCTGCAAAGCAGCAATGACCTTAAAAGCCATGCAGCAAAACTTTCATCAGGTTAAGAACCATATTCTTCTTGAACTGTAGCTCTTACAAGCCATGCCTTGACTCAGACGGCTGTTTTCCCGTCTTTCAACCACACGCATTCCCCAGAAGACCTCTCAGCCCTGCCCTCTAAGCTGTGTCACGTAGCTCAGACGCCTTTGGAGGATGGAGAGTCAGCAATAGGTAGGGCTGCACCTGAAGGTCTGGCAGGGCTGAAGTCTCTCCTTGCTTCATTTTGCAAGGACCAGGATGCAGCCATTGATAAGCGCTGCAGTTTCTCAGGTTGCTGCATGTGGCGTGGGGTTTCCATGGGACAACAGCAGCAGCAGGAGAGGAGGGGAAAGCACCGTTGTACAAGAGGGCAGATGGGAGCGCCCAGCTCGGCAAGGCTCCACCGGGTGTCCACCCCTTACGATCCATGGAGCAGCAGCCACATTTTTGCCGATCGCAATTGCGGTCTGATGAACATCCTACCTGTGCTTTCTTTCAATAGCGTGACCAGCAGAAGTAGGGAGGTGATTGTCCCCCTGTACTCAGCACTGGTGAGGCCACACCTCGAGTATTGTGTCCAGTTTTGGGCACCTCAATACAAGAGAGATATCGAGGTGCTGGAGCGGGTACAGAGGAGGGCAACGAAGCTGGTGAAGGGCCTGGAAAACAAATCATATCAAGAGTGGTTGAAGGAGCTGGGACTGTTTAGTATGAGGAAGAGGAGGCTGAGGGGAGACCTCATCACTCTCTACAACTACTTGAAAGGACACTGTAGAGAGGTTGGTGCTGGTCTCTTCGCACAGGTAATTAATGACAGAACGAGAGGGAATGGCTTCAAGCTCCAACAGGGTAGGTTTAGACTGAACATTAGGAAAGAATTTTTCACAGAAAGAGTGGTCGGGGGTTGGAATAGGCTGCCCAGGGAGGTGGTTGAGTCACCATCCCTGGATGTGTTTAAGAGCCGTTTAGATGTGGTGTTGGGGGATATGGTGTAGGGGAGAACTTTGTAGTGTAGGGTAGATGGTTGGACTCGATGATCCCAAGGGTCTCTTCCAACCTAGACAATTTTATGATTCTATGATTCTTGCAATTTTTTGAGAGCATTTTTATTAGCATTACAGTGAATTGGTACTTCTGTGCAATACCAACCTCCTCCCTTCAAGCCCAGGAAAATTTTGGAGGAACAGCCTAAAGGAAGCTTTATCTAAAAGATCTCGAGACTCTCTGTCTTCTCTATGATAAGAAAAAGCTGCAACTTTGAAGCATGCTTAGTCACTCAAAAAGTCAGAAAATGCTGTCTTTTGCAATTCACCATGGAAGTCTTCCCTCTGTGTGATATATTAATTAAAGAACAGTAGTAATCGGCATATTGCTTTTTCTGTAGATTGCTTAGTCTACGTGGTTTAACACTTCTGTACTGACTCTTCCACATTTCTCCTCACTTGTTGGATTTCAAGAGTGCACCTAAAATTATCAACCTGTTGGATAAAGATTAGCTTAATGCACTTAACGATCAGGGACAACCACATCGTTATCTTAGCCTCAAGGTACTTCTTCCCACCCCAAAAGTAAAGCTTGTAAGCGGTGGCTGGGACAGCACGCTTAGCAGTAGTCAGGGGAGGGTATTGGCCTTGCAGAATGTTTTCTTAAAGCTTAACTGAAGCACTACAAGTTATCCTTCCTACTAGGGTAATCAAGACATTATTTCCGAAGAAATCTGAGGCCGAAACACTTTTCTAGGATTTCAAAAGCCTTTTGAAATGTATATAGAGGTTTCTGAAGCATGAGTTCTACACGAGTCTGTGAAAGCCGTATCATCTCAAAATATCGCGTTCCCTTACCGCTCAATTATTTTGCACAATAGCGTGCCCAGCCAGCACTGAATTACTGCGAGGAGATGTGAATTCCAGAACTTGGGGCGATGAGGGAGTCCGGTTCTAGCTGGCATCTGCGAGAAACGATCTGAAAGTTTATTTTCTGCTTTATTACCATCTTGGATTTCACTTCCCAACCTTTTCCCAGGTTACTGGAAAACAAAGAGGTGGGAGGGGTTGAGTGAACAGCCCTCCAAGCGTAGTTGTTTGGTTTTGCTGCCGTGGCCCCTAAACCTCGGGAAGGAGTAAGCAGTTTGTGCGCGTGTCGGGGGGGTGTGGAGCAAAGCAGAGTCAGAGCCATCACAGCCCCGCTCATTTGTGCTTTACTGGTTGTTGAACTACGTGCCGCTGGGGTCACGTTGGGTTCAGAAAAAGGAAAGAGAAACAAAGAGGGAGGAAGATGAGAGATTTTTGTGTGATGCTGGGAGAATGAGTCTGGAGTGGCAAATTAAGCTGAACTTACTGCAGTAACCATTATGATACTCATTTCTGCCTGATACCCTGATGTACCCCTGCTATCAAGGACATGGACTTGTTGGAGCAGGTCTAGAGGAGGGCCACAAAGATGATCAGAGGGCTGGAGCACCTTTCCTGTGAAGACAGCCTGAGAGAGTTGGGGTTGTTTGGCCTGGAGAAGAGAAGGCTCCAGGGAGACCTTGTAACAGCCTTCCAGTACCTAAAGGGGGCTACAGGAGAGATGGGGAGGGACTCTTTATCAGGGAGTGGAGCAATAGGACAAGGGGTAATGTTTTAAAATGAGAGCGGAGATTTAGACTAGATACTAGGAAGAAATTCTTTACTATGAGGGTGGTGAGACACTGGAACAGGTTGCCCAGGGAGGTTGTGGCTGCCCCATCCCTGGAGGTGTTCAAGGCCAGGCTGGATGGGGCTTTGAGCAACCTGCTCTAGTGGGAGGTGTCCCTGCCCACAGCAGGGGGGTTTGAATTCAATGATCTTTAAGGCCCCTTCCAACCCAAACCATTCTATGATATCCAGTTTATTCCAGTTTTGTTAAATGAGAACTAATTCATTAATGTTCTCTGAGGCAAGTCACCTTATTCAGTTCCTTGAAAATGAAGCCTTTCTAATATTTATCGCTCTTTTTGGTGTATACATTTTTCTGCTCCTTTCAGCTTCTGATTCAAGAGGAAGAGATGGAAAGTTATTGGAGCACCTGTGTTTTTGAAGTTTAAGATGTGTCTGTGGCTTATTTACCATCTCATTGAATTGTGGTGTTTGGTTACAGGGTGTTGTGGGAGAGAGAAGAAAGAGACGCAGTATGATGCATGCACAAGCCCTAAGCTAATGAAAAACTGTGTTTTGTAGATCC
This sequence comes from Numenius arquata, assembly GCF_964106895.1. Taxonomy (NCBI): domain Eukaryota; kingdom Metazoa; phylum Chordata; class Aves; order Charadriiformes; family Scolopacidae; genus Numenius; species Numenius arquata. Next base: position 9,435,065 of record NC_133577.1, on the reverse strand, counting down.
TTATTCCCACGGTAACCTGCTGGGACATACTTTTTATCAAACCATAACTCTACAAAGGGTATTAATAAGCCCCCCAAAAAAAAAGGCAAGTGCTGTAGATCAAGAGCTTGTAAACCTTGGGCGTACAGGTGTATAGGTTCATCAGTTATTTAAGCCCTTTATCATGATCCACAAATAGGTAGCCTTGGGCTGTCAGAACAACTTCAACTTCCCGAATTTACCATGAGGTGAAAAGATCTGCTTTCAGTGATCGGTGGGCAATTGATTGTTGGACCAACACTTTTTCTGTTCTCTCAACTGCAGTCTCCAAATCAGATAGTATTGTAGGTCCAGACTCCCTAGCAGCAGGGCTAACGCCTTCTGAATGCAATGAGGGGCAGTACGAGAAGCACATGTGGAAAGATGTTAATTTCTAATTGCAAAAGAGGTGGTTGTGACTCAGGGTATGTCTGTAGTAGTAAACAGTGAGGTACGTTAAACCCTGTGAGGTTGTGTGGTTGTGTTTGAAGAGTTTCTCCTACGTGAGCTGCCCTGCATCGACCTATTGAGAATCTTTGCACTGCAATCACGTGTGGGCGTACTGCAGGGAGACACATGGTGTGAATTTTACCACATTTCATGTTATGGTGTTCTGAAGGGGTGTTTGCTCCTTTTTGCTTGAGCCACACCTGCAAAAACCCAGGGTTTTTAATATGCCAGCAATGTGCCCTTGTGGCCAAGAAGGCCAATGGCATCCTGGGGTGTATCAGAATGAGTGTGACCAGCAGGTCGAGGGAGGTCATCCTCCCCCTCTACTCTGCCCTGGTGAGGCCCCATCTGGAGTACTGTGTCCAGTTCTGGGCTCCCCAGTTCAAGAAGGACAGGGAACTGCTGGAGAGGGTACAGCAGAGGGCTACAAAGATGATCAGGGGCCTGGAGCATCTGTCTTATGAGGAAAGGCTGAAGGACTTGGGTCTTTTTAGTCTGGAGAAGACTGAGGGGGGATCTGATCAACACCTATAAATACTTAAAGGGTAGGTGTCAAGAGGATGGGGCCAGTCTTTTTTCAGTGGTGCCCAGTGACAGGACAAAAGGAAATGGGCACAAACTTGAATATAAGAAGTTCCATCTAAACATGAGGAGGAACTTCTTTACTTTGAGGGTGGCAGAGCCCTGGAACAGGCTGCCCAGAGAGGTGGTGGAGTCTCCATCTCTGGAGACATTCAAAACCTGCCTGGATGTGTTCCTGTGCAACCTGCTCTGGGTGGACCTGCTTTGGCAGGGGGGTTGGACTAGATGATCTCCAGAGGTCCCTTCCAACCCCATGTCATTCTAGGGTTCTGTGATTCTATGTAGTCTCAAGGTATGGTCTGCGTCTGCCTGTACCTGCTGCCAGTTTCCAAAAGTACGGTAGCCAAAGTAAATGGAATAAAGGGAGTAAGCAGTAATTTCTATTGTGTATTGCTGCTGCTTCTGCTAAAATTTTAGGTCTCTTTCAGATCTACAGACCCGTATGCTCTTTTGGTAATGTCTTGTTCTTCTTTCTCATATTCGTTTGCTCAAATCCATGTTTGTCTGTCTTGGGGTTCGCTACTGCTTGCTTACTTGGTCTGATTTCTTTCTGCATCACCTGTGAAAGTAGAATGGGAGGGAATAGCAGGTGTGTGGTGTTTTAATCTTGTGGCTTTGTGATGCTGGATTCAACATGGCCAGACGCACAGGTCAGGAACGCAGGCTGGGCTGTGGAGCAGGGCAGTCACCCAGCGGCTGTTCACATTCTCAGCTTGCTGCGGAGAGGGATGGTGAGGATGGTGATCCCCAAAATAACGAGCTCCAGAGAGCTTGAAAGGTTCTGGATCAGGGCATGTTTTCCTTCAGTCAGGTTCCTCTCTGTTTTATCCTGCCAGTTCAGTCTGTCTTCTCCCTGGGGAGGTAGCTGTAGGCTACATGATCTAGAAAATGGTTGTAATCCAAAGAGACGCAAAGGAATGAAGTTGTTACGTCTCGCCTCATTCTTCTTGATATGAAAAATCTGAAGTTTAACAGAAGGGATTTCATGTTCGGAGATGGTTAAGATTGGCACTGAGGAAACTATGGATGGAAAGTAGTATGAGTACGACTGAATTTTATTGAGTTGCAGTTACGCAAATGCAACTTTTCTTTCTTCTTCATAGGGGCAGTTTGTTATGGTTTTCATTGATTTGGTTGTTTTAAATGTCGGTGATTTATTGATGATAAATAGCTGAATCTGTAGCTACAAGAGTTGTTGGCTGAGAATTTTTCTTTGCTACAATACTGAAGAAACAAACGGCTCCTAAGGGTTCATGGCTTTTTGTTTTTAAATTTTATTTCCAGAAATTCTACGTGCTAAGCATTCTGCTTCGGAGATAAACAGTGAAGTTTGTGTCTTGAGAGATGCTGTGTTATTGTTTTTCTGTTCTGGAGATTTACTGTTTATTTTCAATACAAAAAAGTATTGTTGCCAGACAAGCTGTGTGTCTTACCTGTTTACAGTCCTTGTTAGACTTTGTCAATTTGCTTTGATAGCACATGGGTCATTAGTATTTATCGTTTCATACACAGGAGTAGATGTTTGTAAACTAGTGACTTTTTTTATGCCATTAGGAGATTTCTTGATGCAGCTGGAGACCTCAGGAGCTCCTTCCCGTTGGCTGTCGGGGAGCTGCAGACCCCGTAATGAGTGGTGGTCAGCACGGGCAGGGAGGTGTGCCGTGGTCTGGGCTTCCGTCCGGTGCTTCCAAACTACAGTCTCAGTTTTGAATTTCTAATTTTCTTAAGTTGTTTTTGCTGTAAAGCTCTTCCCTGGATAAGCAAATAAGATCCCATCATGGATCGCTGTAGGCACAAAAGCGTGACTATATCCATCTTAGCAACCTCTTCTCATCCCGTGTCTGACAGATACAGGCATATCATATTCTGTTCTTTGACACCTGTGTCCACAGGTCAACAATTTTTATTTTTAGTTAAGATTGTCTTGCAAACACACATCCTCTGCTGATTAAACAAATGTAGTAAGAAAGTATTCTTTCTTTAAATGAACTGGGAATTGAATGGTACAGTGAGATGCCATATTCAGCAGAAAAAAATCATATTCCTGGTTAGGATGGCAGTCCTGCATAGGCAGCCGGGAGGGCTGGTGGCATCTCTTGCCCCTCACAGGCTGTGCTGTCATGGTGGTGTTCACTGTGGATGAAGGTGCAAACCTGCAGGCACGTGTGTGAGGAGATGTCCCTTCAGCCCCAGCCTCTCCTGCACACTCCTTCGTCTTCCTCTGATATCTGAGCCAGTGACACTCAGCACCAGCCCATCAGGTACGCTTTGGTGTTCATATTGTAGGACCAGGAGTTACCTAAAAAAGGAAAAGAAGGGGGGGAAAAAGGTCTAACTATTTGTTTGGTTCTGACCTTGCAGAGAGCCCAGTTAAGATCCTTTACATTTGGCAGATGAAACATTCCCATTGACTGAGTGTTTGGAGAAAACCCCCAAGTCAGTTATAGTCAGCAGCAAAATTCATACCAGCTTTAGTGAACCTATTTAAAAAAATAAAAAAGCAAACCTTGCTTTGCTTTTTCCCCACTCTCGGCAAGTATTTATTTATTAGGACTAGGACTTTTCTTAGAAACAATTTCTGTGCACTTTTAATCAGGGTGATTTTTTAAGACTGGGAATGAATTTCATATCCAAATTATGGGTAGGAACTGTCCAAAACAGTCGTGTGCTTAGCGATCAGGTAGTAAGCTGTGACTTGAATCTGTTTTTCCGAGTTGGCTTTTTGTAGATCATTTCTTGAAGACTGATGTAATTCCAGGATCCCATGGGCTGCAAAGACGGCAGGCAGAGCACCGGCACTGCATTGTTTGCTTCCGCTTTTTCTCAGTTGCTTGACTGAGTCTAGGGCTTTTGGGGAAAACGTTTTGCATCCTCAGGGACTTCCCTGTGTAACTTCTCAGAGAAGGCGTTTGATACTGATCGGAATCCTTGCAAGACAGTTCAGTAGCTGAGTTATTTTGGGAAGTGTGTGATGTCTGCAGAATGTAGGGAATGTGTTTCCCCAGCAAGTAGTGCTTTGTCACTAAATATAGTGCAAGAAGCTAGTGTTTTTATCATATACTTAGAATTTTCTTCATCTGGAGTATTGCTTGAATGGTTTACTACATAGATGTTAAAGTTGAAAATTTGGTTAAAAACACTAAAACATCTGGTAAGTGGAATAAAGTAAGACCGATGAATACTGTGACTAACTGAAAATTACCTCTGCCCAACTATTGTCAAAGTTTGGGTTTGTCTTGCAAGTAAGTTTTTCATCTGAAACAAATCCCCTCCTTCCAGTAGCGTGTTCTGATGTAGAGCTGTGCCTGTCAAGAAGAATCAAGCTTTTTCCTCAAGGAGGTGTTTGAAATGGAAGTGCTCCTGTCTACTTTTCCTTCTCCAAACTTTGAATTAACAAGATTCAGAGAATGGACCTTGTTTTCTGTCCCCGAATTCATTCGAGTAAGGGCTGTAAAAGGCACTTTGGCAAAAATGTAATGGCAGCCTTGCTGTCTCCTGTTAAAGAAGAATTATTTGAGGATGTGCCTTAGGTATGTTTGGTGTGCTTAGCTGAGGGTCTCAATGTAGCTGGCGTGGAGAGAAGACACCCGTGTAGGGGGTGGCAGCCTTTGAACATGAAAGGATTTTCCTCGTGGTCCCCATCCTTACTGTGTCCGTGTGTTTTTCCAGTTGCAGAGGCGATGGGAGGCTGTTAGCTCGCTCGCTGCCTCGACAATGTGACCAGCAGGGCCTTTGGAAGACTTCTTGAAACATGCTATTATAGGCTGCTTTGTGATGAAAAGAGGTCTTACAAATATCTTGAAATTTAAACAGAGCTATTGTGGGTTTTCCCTTTGTGTGCGTGTGTGTGTTTGTCAGCCAAATCATTTGTTCAAAGTTAATCTCAATTACAGAGCATATTGTTCATAATCCCCCATGGCTCCAAAACAATAGCAGAGTGTATGTCTGCTTGAATATATATTTACATACTTACATGGAAAATATGTTTGCGTGTATGTATAATTTTACTTCTAAAGCAGAGATTCGTGTTAAGGAGATGGATATTTCATGCAGGATCCTGTCTTTTGAGCAGCACCATCCTCCATCCTAATGAAAATGCTGCAGGAAGGCCTGATTGGAGCGAGCAGGGCTTTGATCCTGCAGCCGGTTCCCTACACGTAGAGCTGGGATTTGTGCTAGCAAAACGGATGGCAGGGTAGAGCCTGGGATTTTCAGCTTCTTGGAGACCTTCGGGGTCTTGGAGACCTTCTTCGGGAGGTTTTGTGTGTCTTTTAATTTTAATACCTACAGAATACCTCTGCTTTCCTTCTACTCCCTGAGCATAAAGGAACTGGTAGGCAATAGTGGGGAAGGTTAAATAAATCCCAGGTTGTATATACTCTGCACAATCCCTGCAAGACAGCCCCAAACTACAGTCGGTGAATTTAGGGTGTAATTTAGTGGTGTAGGAGCTCAGTTAGCAAGGTGCTCCACACTTTCCTTTTTCACTGATTCCAGAGAAAGGCGCTCATCATTTTTCAACCATAGGTATTTAGGAAGGCATCCCTTTAGTAGAATCTTGGTTTATGTCTGCTGAGACACCCTTGAGCAAAACCAGCAACTGTATGAAATGTTTGCGGTGTAAATTTTTGCTCTATGGTGAATGCTCTAATCCTGTCACACTCTGCGTGTAAAATTGTGGTGGTATTATCAAGTTACTGTTGTCTCCCTTTTGCTGTTTATTGGATCTAGGTGTATTCCTCGAGTGAGTTAACGTTATTATATTATATTTGGATGTTTGTATTTATTTTTTTTTCTTACGCTCTCTTTGTAAGTAACTTTGGGTTTCCTGGCTCTATGTAAGCAGTTTGCTCCCTTCTACCCCTTGCTGGCCGCGTTGCAATAGTAAATTGGTGTGCTGTTTCAAGAGTGTCTCTCCTGTCAGTCTGATAAGATCGTACCACCAGGAAGGCATAACATTATAATCCCAAGCACAATGTGATTCTGTTCATTTTAGCTCTTGTACTTGTCAGAGGGACAAGAATAAAGGTTGTGCATGGGTGGAAGGTGAGGCTAGAAGTGAAGATAGTAGGAGATAAAACACTTTGCTTAAAGAGATAAATCCTGCGCAGGGACATTTCAGTTTGTAATCAAGGTATTGTCTAGAAATGAACTTTGAAGGCTGGCTGGGATGTCCTGGGATGTAAAGCTGACGTAGAGAATACAGAACTGTAATACAGATTTGTGACAGGGGAAAAGAATTATTTTGTCCTTCATTTTCTCTTAGATTTGGTGCCACATTTGAAAATATAGTCATACCAATACCATAGACAAGAATAAAAAGATTACTCTACAAGAAACGGATCTACAAGAAACAAGAGATTTCTGGTAATTTTAGACTTGCTTCATTTTACTAGAAGAAACAAGTGCTTTCCAGAAAAAGCCTCTGAAAAGAGGCAAAATTTAAGGCATGCCTTAGGGTACGGGGACTTCATCCCCTTAAAAAAATCCCAGCAATTACCTAACCTGCCAACTTTCCAACAAGATAAATGGAAGCACTGTAGCTTGAAGGTGCCTTGGTTTGAATGAGATGCAGTAAGTAAGGTCTCTCTGTTCTTTACAGGCATCATAGATCTGATAGTACTTATAAAAGAAGAATAGAGTTGGTGCCCTGCTGACTAAATTGTCCTCTAGAGGAGTATTAGTTACAGAGCTTCTTTGTTAACTAGGCTGTATGCTTAAACCACTGTGAATTTCTCTTATTAGTAGGCTTTTTAATAGCTTTACATATGGATATGCTAAGTAAATGCAAGTATATCCGTGTAATTTACGTATATAATGTGTACGTGTACCGTACTTTATAAATAAATAAATGATTGCGATGTGGAAACTGCACATGACTTCATTACTGTTCTGTTAAACTGAGGTAAAAGCAAGCATTAAAATACTGATAATAGGAGAGCAGTAAGTTGACTTCTGCTCTTTCTGTCCGGGTGCTTCACATAAAGTCTTTCTTCTCCTTCTCTTTAATTTCCCAATTAGCTTTTGTGGATAACAGAGGTGTTTCTAAAGCCTTTGTATGCTGGAAGTTTCCCAGTTGCTCGCCTATTCGAGCTTTCTACCTTAGAAGACTAGGTAGGGCCAGGAAGTGTATGCTAACAAAAAATACAAAGCAATGATCTGCAAACCACCCTGCGCCGAACGGCCGATATTCCTCATTTTAGTCTGCTGTAGCACAAGGTAAAGGTTGTGTAGCGCAGCCCAGGCATCTAGACAGGCAACAGCCTTTTGTGCTGTGCTGAGAGCAACCTCATTATCAGGGTTATGTATTATATATTATAGATGGGTCTGACGAATGAGTGCTACCATCATAGAGTCATAGAATCATAGAATGGTTTGGGTTGGAAGGGACCTTAAAGATCATCCAGTTCCAACCCCCCTGCCATGGGCAGGGACACCTCCCACTAGACCAGGTTGCTCAAAGCCCCATCCAGCCTGGCCTTGAACACTTCCAGGGATGGGGCATCCACAGCTTCTCCAGGCAACCTGTTCCAGTGTCTCACCACCCTCACAGGAAAGAATTTCTTTCTGGTATCTAATCTAAATCTCCCCTCTTTCAATTTAAAACCATTACCCCTTGTCCTATCACTACACTTCCTGACCAAGAGTCCGTCTCCGGCTCTCCTGTAGGCTCCCTTCAGATATTGGAAGGCTGCTATGAGGTCTCCCCGGAGCCTTCTCTTCTCCAGGCTGAACAACCCCAGCTCTCTCAGTCTGTCTTCATAGGGCAGGTGTTCCATCCCTCTGATCATCTTCGTGGCCCTCCTCTGGACCCGTTCCAACAGGTCCATGTCCTTCCTGTGTTGAGGACTCCAAAGCTGGACACAGTACTCCAGGTGGGGTCTCATGAGCGCAGAGTAGAGGGGTAGAATCCCCTCCCGCGACCTGCTGGCCACACTTCTCTTGATGCAGCCCAGGATGCAGTTGGCTTTCTGGGGTGCCAGTGCGCACTGCCGACTCATGTTGAGCTTCTCATCCACGAGCACTCCCAAGTCCTTCTCCTCAGGGCTGCTCTCCAGCCATTCTCCACCCAACCTGTATTTGTCCCTGGGATTGCCACGTCCCAGGTGCAGGACCCTGCACTTGGCCTGGTTGAACTTCATGCAGTTTGCACAAGCCACCAAGTTTGTCCAGGCCCCTCTGGATGGCATCCCTTCCCTCCAGCGTGTTGACTGCGCCACCAAGCTTGGTGTCGTTGGCAAACTTGCTGAGGGTGCACTCTATCCCACTGTCCATGTCTCCGACAAAGATGTTGAACAGCACTGGTCCCAGTACTGACCCCTGAGGAACTCCACTCGTCACTGGCCACCAACTGGACATTGAACCGTTGACCACAACCCTTTGAGTGCAGCCATTCAGCCAGTTCCTTATCCACCAAGTGGTCCATCCATCGAACCCATGATTTTCCAATTTTGAGACTGTCGCATCCTTGGCAGATGAGTTGATTGTGAAGGTCCCAGGCCCGGGGAGGAGATCCCGGTGCTCATGCCGGGGAAGGCACAGCGGGTGTGCTGAGCCTGCCTGGCTGCTCCCTCAGCGTGTGCTGGGGATGCTGGCGTGGCATCGCTCCTCAAACACACCAGCATCATCCAGGCTTTCCTCTTCCTTTTCCACTTTGGTGAAGCAGTTACATCAGGTTGGTGAGGAAATCCCTGGAAGGCAGGGATTGAGGGAATGGCTGGGACTCCTCAGTCGCTCCACCCCCGCGGGAGGCTGGAGAAGTCAGATGCGACCTGATGGGAAAAGAGAATTTCATTCCTGTCCCCAGGTTCTTCCCCCACCCACATGCTCGGTGCTGGGGAGGTGCTGTGGGGAGCGGTCAGGTTTTGCCTTGGTCCCTGGACAACAGATGATTTCATCACGGACAGTGCTAACAGCTTCATGGCTTTTGGTTATTTTGGTGTGTTTGTTTTTCAAGTGCTTCGTGGCTTGCTGAAACAAATGAAAGCTTTAATCCACACACCCTTTTAAACTCTTTGTTATTCTCAACGTAAAACCCTGTGTTTTCTATATCTTCTATCGGTTGGGTGTCTGTCTGGTTTTTTATGCGGAATTTGTATTCCTTTAGAATAGCCTCTATTCTGCTACATTCGGTTTTCAGGGCTTTATTATATGCTTTTCAGCAGCATTTGTTTTATCAGCACTTCCTGCAGCATTTGTTACACATCACGACAGCAGCGATTTGATTCCATTTAGAGGAATACCATATTATGTATGGAAAAGCAGTAATTGCTTACCTGTTCGCCAAATACATTCTACTGTGAAAAATCTCTAGCGTTGCTCTACACAGTATCAAATGGTGCTATTTCTTGTTTACATTTTCTACAGTTAATGGTTTCGAAAAAGAAACAATGAAAATAGTTTATTGCCTGTTTCACAATTAAATTTCCATTTGTAGGGATTTGGGAGTCTACTGGAGTGAATGTGGAGTCCACGCATAGATTTACTTTTTAAGTTTCAAACTTAATTTCTGCTTTTCATATGAAATTAACGAAATTATTGAAATACATGTACAATTAATGAAATACACATACACAATTCTGTGCTTGCCGGTAAAAGCAAAATCAACCTGTGGTGAGAGTTGGGCTTGGACGACGGACTGCATCTGCCTGTTAGGGGAGGCTGGCTGTGAGCCTCCCACGCATCGGGCAGGACTCTTACTCTAAATACACCTCTTGCATGAAATGCGAAGTTCTGTAACTTCTAAAAATATCTTTATTTTTGGTTATGAAAATTAGGCAGCAGCAAGGCTTTGCTTCCTGAGCTCTTTGCTCGTTCTTTCTGGGCTACTCGGATGATGGGTCCTGTTGTTTATGGTGGAACCCCTTGCATGAGCCAAACAAGTGAAGTCAGTATCAGCTAAAGTAACACACTCTGTCATCTCAGTTATTGGAAGCTTCAAAGGTCCTTTAATGACCTGTTTTATGTGTGAGGTAGCTCTCTGCCTCGTGTTTCCACCTTAATTCGCTAATACAAATAGTAACATGCTCCGTAACGTGTGCCTTGCCAATACTCATGGAAGAAGGACAGCGCAAACAAATTACTCCCACGGATCCAAAGACCAGTATAACTCCCGTGTTACAGCCTTAGGGAATATGGGGAGGGACTCTTTATCAGGGAATATAGTGATAGGACGAGGGGTAATGGTTTTAAATTGAAAGAGGGGAGATTTAGATTAGACATTAGGAAGAAATTCTTTCCTGTGAGGGTGGTGAGACACTGGAACAGGTTGCCCGGAGAAGCTGTGGATGCGCCATCCCTGGAGGTGTTCAAGGCCAGGCTGGATGGGGCTTTGAGCAACCTGCTCTAGTGGGAGGTGTCCCTGCCTATGGCAGGGGTTTGGGACTGGATGATCTGGAAATAGAGAAGCAGCCTTCCTTGCTCCCAGGTGGCCAGCAGGTCCTGTGCTGCTGCTGAGGGCAGGGCCTCTTCTCGTGTCTCTTCTGCAAGGTGAAGGGCTGCCTATTTTACACCCTTCTTCTCTCGTTTTGGTGATGGTTTGAAGAGTGAAGTGTATAAACTGTGATTGTAACGGTAGCAAACCCCAAAATGAAATACTGTGTGAAAGTGAAACTGATGTATCATTTTCATTAGTTTTAGTATGCTCAGGCAGAATTTGTGGGATTAATTTTGAAAGCTTAATCCAGATGGAAAAGGTTAAATTCAATGTTGAGTGAATTTGGTTCCAATTCATTTGTTGCCCTCGCTTGTTCTTTTTCTCAAAAGAGTTAGAGATTAAGCAGAGAATTGTACGTACTATCCTCGTTTTCTGCCATCATTAAACTACATGCGCCAACCTGAAAGACAACCTCTCGGTTATCTGCTGCAATACGTAAACAAACGGACCTCGTCGCCGTGCCAGCTCTTGAGTCCTGTGGCCTGATTATTAGTTCATACCACTACTTAACTTTCTTCTTTTTTTGCTTTTTCCTCAGGATTTATCTGGATCCATTGACGACTTGCCGACTGGAACCGAAGCAACCCTGAGCTCGGCCGTTAGCGCGTCGGGCTCTACGAGCAGCCAAGGGGAGCAGAGCAACCCTGCACAGTCTCCGTTCTCCCCTCATGCTTCTCCGCATCTCTCTGGCATCCCCGGGGGACCATCGCCTTCCCCCGTAGGCTCTCCCGTTGGAAGCAACCAGTCGAGGTCTGGTCCCATTTCTCCAGCGAGTATTCCAGGTAAGTTTGTTCCAGCAAACAAAATTAAAACGATACGTGGGTTTATTACATAAATAAATGCTCCTGTATTCCAAATTCACTTATTTTCTGAGAATCCTGCATTTTCAGGGCCTTTTCTGCAAAAATAAAAATACTTAAAGCTGGCTTAAATTCCACCTAACCCTCAGCTGCCAAGCCCTCAGAGTGCTCAAAATTGAACTTGACTCCACATATGTGTTTGATAAATGTCTTTATCATTGACAGATGAGAATACTCAAACATAATTTTTGTATTTGGTACGTGTGTCATCTGTCTGTCAGATATTTCTCTCTGTTATTTATAAGGCTCCTTTTTTGTGTTTACCGTGTATTTTTTTTTGGTTTGGACTCTTGGACTTGTATGGTGGTTTCAGACCTGTAGGATGAGGTGGGGGTTTTCCAGCCCTTTGTTGCGATAATGTAATTTTGGAGACGATTACAGACTATTGTATGAGGTATTTCTTAATATTTGCAAAGGTCAAAAAGTTACTAGGAATCTCAGCCCTACCGGTAATAACTGGAATGCCAGTGGCGTGCTTGCCGCTCTCTCTTGTACCACACAGAGTATGCCACAGAGTCGTTCATGTATGTTCAGAAATTTGTGGAAATTACCCAGAAGAAAAAAAAAAAGGCATGCATTAATTCCAGTTCTTACTTTGTCCCCACCCATCTGGCATGTTACTTGCAGGTGGTCAGGCAGCAGTGTGTATTTGGTATTTCAGATTAGTTTATTCTCTTTCTGATGCTCAAGTTTTTGATTATTTTCTGACATTTGGAATACTAGGGGAATTCCTAAGAGTAGGAGAGTGCTGACAGTACCCCAGGGATAACACCAGTTGCTTCAAAACCACACAAACATCGACATGGAGCTCAGTTAAAAGAAACAAAACCGGTGATGCCCTTTCATTAGATGTGCTGTAAACCAAATGCAGGTTAAAATTCAGCGAGTAGCGTGTGTTTCGGTATTCCATACAAAGGTAACTGTGTGAAACGTTAGGCGCCTGTTTGCATACAGAGGTTAAACTAGATGAGCCAAGGGGAGTAAGCTCAGTGGATGCAGGAATGTTGTGTACTGAACGTGGCCTGAGCGTGTTGAGCCCCGATGCTACACGTGTGCCCTGCAGTCGTTTCTCCCCTCTCCAGCCGCTCTGACCGGCAGCACGGGCTCAGGTGGGGCAGGAATAGCAGGGGCAGCGGCAGGACCGGAGTATTTGCATTATTTGCAATACGGTAGCTTTGTATTTGCAGTGTATTTCCCAGTACGTGGAGTATTTCCCCGTCCCTGTTGTTGAGTGAAGCCAGATAGTCCCCCAAGCTGGAAAGGTAACATGTTCCCACAGTCGGATTCAGGCAAGTAAATGGATTGGCATTTTAGCAGCCTGACTGCTGAATAGGGAAAGAATGTTGTGACGTTGAAAATAGCTTTATTGTAGCCATGGTAGATAAGGATGGGAACAATGCAGCGTGGAGGGGAAAGTAATAACTTTTATGAAACCAATCGATCCCTGTGGGGTAAAAATAGAAGGGTTGTGGGCCCAAAGGCCAGGGTCAGAGTCGCTTCCTCACTTCAGCTGAGCCCAAAAGCTCATTTTTGTGACCGGCCTAATGAAAAGTATTGCCTCTTCGTACAAACCCTGCCGCCATTTTGCGTGGTGGTTTTCCGGTCTGCTGCGGTAACACAAAGGCAACTCTTTCCCAGGAAGGATTTTTATGAATGGCGCTAAATCAAAAATCGCCAGCCGCTGTTTCCCCGGCGTGGGCGAGCTCCTGGTCTCTGCAGCTCCTTCTGCTGAAGGTGAACTCCCAGGCGAGAAGCTAACGCAGGGCTCTCCGGAGGGGAGCGTTCCTCCTGCTGCCGCTCCCGTCACTGCGTTCCCCAAGCTGGAAGATGACACGAGCGAGGCTGCTATTTAAAACCCCGCGAATAGTGGGATGCCGCCGGGTGCCGGGGCTTTCAAGCCGTACGAATTGGGCTGTGCTCTCACCTAAGTGTATTGCCACTGCTGTGCTTCATTACTAGGAACTTGGGTGGCTTTTTTTTCATCGGCTTTTTTCCATCCGTCTCTTTTTTTCAGGAGACTCTATGGAAAAGTAGCACAGAGGGTGTTTGCATTTCTGTGGCTGTTTGCAGCGTTCGGGTTGTGGCCGTTTTTAGACATAAATTGTGTAGTACAGCGTCTCGCCTTTAATAATTTTGTTCGCTGCTATTTTCCTCTCCGTTCTCACCCTACCCTTGTTTGTTCTGACCTCATTCCTCTCCTATTACCTCCTGCGATGTTGTGCCACAGCTTCTCCGTGTGACATAGATTGGCTCTTTCAATCATTCTCTCTCCAGCAAGTCATTGTAAAATGAGCAGCTGTTGTGTTGCTGATAGCTATGGCGAGGGAAAGCCAAAATGTTGCAGGGGGTTCGTGGTGGGAAGGCCGTTAAAATAAAGGTGTTGCTTTCCCGGGGTTTACTGGAAGGGAAGCATCCTTTTCCCCGTGCCTCCTTCCTCGCAACAAAATTGAAGACTAATTTAACATCAAAAGGCCAGACAAACAAAACAGCCCCCTATTAAACCTCCCAAACGGCTGATTCTCTTCCACTGCCTGTTTAAGCTGCCTCCCCACCCCGTGGCAAGCCGGCCGCCCCGCGTTGCTCTCTGCCGCACGCCGCGAATGTCACGGGAATGGACTGGCACAGGCAGCAGTGACATTGGCACGTCCCTAGCTCAGTGGGCATTTCCTTCCTGTGCTCTCTTGAAATACTGGACGGATATGTTTTTTGTGTGGTAAGTGGCACACACATATACAGCCTTTGTTTCCGTTCGCGTTACCGGAATAGACCAGGGAGATTAACCCCTAAGAGCAGAAAAAGCAACTTGGACGGGTTTTGTTGAGAAAGATACTTTTCTCTCAAAACGGTAACGCTTCTCGTTCAGACACTCAGTTATTACAGGACTGAAATCCTACCCTTTTATGATTTTTAGGGATCCAGAATGGCATTCTGATTTCCTGCTAAGCAGATCATTATTCTGCTTTGCCAGAAATCCCGATCTCTTTTATTTTGTAGCCATCTTCATAATTAGGGTACGTGTTCTTCCGAAGGATGAGATGTGATGCCCTGCACTGCTTTGGGTCTTGAACTGTGCCTGATTCAACCCTAAACCATTAGTGGAAGCTGACGCAGCACATCATCAAAATGCACTGCTGTTGCCAGAAGATTTAGTGGCTGTTAATTTCACTTTTCTTTCTCTTTTTTTTTTTTTTTCCTTTCCCTCCTGTTCCAGCTATTCCAGTTTACTAACAAAGCAAAAATGTAAATAAGCTAAACTCCCCTTTCTACCCACCCCCCATCCCCAATTTTGATCTCACTGGCCAAAGGCTTTTGTCAGCTCTTTCTCCCTTGCGGTGTAAGCAGCAAAAATTTTTAATATTAAGAGTTCTGTGGAAGATTGCTGATAGGCCAGGAATCCTTTAACCCATGATGGACAAGCAGATTTTGTATGAATTAATTGATTCTATTATTTTTAAACCTGTGCAGCAATTTTTATCTGTTGAGAAAAGAAGGGTACGCTATACTCATAATGAATAACAAATGCTGTCTTTAGAAATCCGTAAAAGTATTTTTTTTTCACATAGATTGGAATTTTGACTTGTGATTTTAATACGTTACGTTTGAACAAACACACTTATTTTCACTCTGTTAAGCATCAACTGCGTTGTTGTTTTTATTACAATTGTATTGATGTCTTCTTTCACCAAGGAGCTTGGATACAGCTGGAGTTACAATTTTCAGAAGGAAATCCATGTGTGGATACTCTCACTTAGGAATGTTATTGCCAGTCATCTTAATTTATGCTAACCAGTGGCCAGCACCCTCCTCTGATTAAAAAGACCCCGCATTCTTAATTCTGATAATTATATGAATCAATTGATGTGTTTCATTCAGTGATCAACTCTACTCTCTGCAAACCTGGAGGTCTTCCCCTCCTGTATTGATCAGCTGGGTAAGTGGAAATCCAGCACCCATCAGAATTACAGCTAGGACTCCAGGCAAAAAAAAAGGAGCAAGAGGGGAATGGGATGCCCAGAGAGAGCTGTAACAGGAAATCTTGCCTTGGTGTGCATGTTAGTCAGTGTATGGATAGAACAGAGTGACTAAAATGCTGAGAGGAGGAAAAAATGAGCAATAGTCTACCATAGTCCAAAAGGACATTTTAATGCAAAAACCTGAATAGAAGTGATGCTTTCTTTCATGCCTTGTAAGAGGAGAAGCCTAAGAGTTTAACTGTTTCCAGAAGTGGCTGCAGTAAGACAAGCCAATCAGACAGATCTTGTTTTAAACAAGAATTTGGAAAAATCTTTTGCTTG
This sequence comes from Numenius arquata, assembly GCF_964106895.1. Classification (NCBI taxonomy): domain Eukaryota; kingdom Metazoa; phylum Chordata; class Aves; order Charadriiformes; family Scolopacidae; genus Numenius; species Numenius arquata. The sequence goes on along the minus strand of NC_133577.1, from coordinate 9,419,424 downwards.
GGATCGAGCTATTCCACATGCTTACTCCATTGACCACCACTGCTAGTACGTTACACAGCGTGGACTCTTTTCAAACATTATTTGAGGGAGAGAAGACTACCATATGAAAGTGAATTTGTAACATTATTTTTTTTTGTTGAAGTTTTACAGATACCCTAAAATAATTGCAAAAGAAGAAAGGGGATTATATCTATGCAAAATGAATATGATCCCCCTGTCTAGAAAGATTATTTTAACACATTTATCAATATTTCCCCCTTGGCTTCTCCGGAGGCAAAAATCTTGCAACAGCTTGTTGCAAGGAAGATGCATGCTGTTCATTGGCATCCAGACCAGAAAAAAACAAAACACAAAATGCCATTGACGTAGCTATGTTCTTAATCACTGCTAGTGCACAAAACATCTATTCAGCAGTTTTGCAAATCTAGAATGCTTACAAATTAAATATGTGGATGTTTCACGTAGCAGCAGTTTAAAACCCTTTCTTTTGAAGGGTTTGAAGAGCATTTGGAGTTTTTCGGTCTTTTGATAAGAGGAAAAATAAGCAAATTGTAAGGTGCTCTAGCTTGAGGCATTGCTTGTGGCATATGGAGCATCTAACCTGGGATACCTATAAGAATTCAGCCCAGGTCACAACTGATGAATAATCTGTTGTCTCAAGGCTTCATGAAATAATGAAACAGTCTCAATCTAGTTTCTTGAGGAAAGCCCGTGCTACAAAAGGCACTGTCAGAACTGCCATTGTACCATCAGTCTGGCCGGAGAGATCAGGGAGGTGTCCTTCTCCGCAGAGGTGGTCTTCCCAGAACAGGTGCAGGAGATGAAATGAGGCAGAGACACGCTGTTCGAGTTCCTCCTGTTAAGTTTTCCTGACAACAGAGGGTTTCATATTCCAGCACCATCAACCTGCTGCTTTTTCATCAGCTCTAAGTTAAGCGTCAGATAGAAAAACAGTAAATCACCAAAAACATCATGCCCTGGGTGGTTATTTTTAGGGGTAGTTTTCTGTGTTTAGTTTTGAGTGTTTTCAGTTGCTTAATACCTGGTTTATCAGTGTTGATATTTCACAGTCACACATTTCACCTTCAGTGTTTAATTGCGGTGTGAGCCAGTGATGAACATTCCTGCCCCATGGGCTGAACGCCCCGCGGGGTCCGAGGAGCGTGGCACTGAGGGTCCTCCCGCACCCGACAAACATCTAAACCTCCCCCGGGAGACCAGGTGGGTATCTCCCACATCCCCATAGCCGTGCTCTGCCCCATAGCTGGTTTGTCCTCTTCGTCGATTGCCGGCAGGGCTGTTTTGGCCATGGGGGCGGTTGCCGAAGGGGCGGCTGGGGCCGAGCAGGCCATGTCAGCGGGCGTAGGACAGGCTACATCTTGTCACCCTCCGAGTCACGGGTAGCCTCGTGCTGGTACAAATCCACCCAGAGCATGACGGCTGTTGAAATCCAATTAAAATCTTTGCATGATTATGCATGTGCTCTGGTTCACGTAACAAAATTCAAATATACTTAACCGCAGCCGCCAAGATTTGACAGGTATGTTTGTTGTTAGTTTTAGATGTATACTTTAAGGCCATCATTGGACAATTATTGTTTACATTTAATCATTAACCTGTGCGTTTCTTTCTAACATTTTTGCTCAGCCCACTTATGTCTTTGTCAAGAAATTTAATACAGTGTATATTTGGTTTTGAAAGTTTGGGGTTTTTTTTTTTTTTATTCCGTAGTTATTATTTGGCTACACAAACATAGATTCTCTTTCCTACTTTGTGTTGCCAAATAGAGCATTAATTTGTGTATTACCATAAATTAAAAGGTTGTCTTTCACTCCCTCGTCCTTTGCAATACTAAGCAGTGATTGATGAGTGAATGGGAAAAGCCTCTCACGTTTCCATCAGTATGTTTTTGTTGTTGTTGACTAATGGTTGTTACACCAAGATAAAATAGAGCATAAATGTCGGAGGGGGTTTGGTTTCTGTGGTGGGATAGGCTGTTGCAGTTTTCATTTTCCCTGTAGACCGTGTATCACTGCCATTAGAGATACTTGAAGAGGACTTCATGCTTCATAGTTAGTGTCAGGTTTGACTAGACAGCTACGTGGTGCGTCCCTTCTTAGAAGGAACCTGAACAATCGCAAAGATGGCTTGAATTAATTCTGGGCCAGCTAGAAAATAGCCATTTAGCCTTAAAAAAGGAACATTTCCACTACCTCCAGATAATAATTTTTTTAAAAATTAATGAAAAGCAAGATATTGTTTTTCTTCCTTAGGGACAGAATTCACACAGGTTGAGCTGCAGCTTGAAAGATTTGAATGGCCCTGTGACAGCACCGCTCCGTAGGTAGATATGGAAGTCAAATTGCAAAGTGGGTTTTTAGAAAGCAAACACAAAAGAACAACTCACTCTGACAGCGAGCTTTTCTGTTTGTTCCCCATCTAGAGTCCAGATAGCAGCGGACTCAAATTATTGTGATATGTTGATTGATTACAGCCGTTAAGTTTCTTAGTAATCAGTTTCATCACTTATTCTCAATTCACGCTTGCACCTTTGATTTTTCTTCCACAACAGGGTGATGTGGGTTGTCGTTGACTAATGAAGAACAGAATTGGTTTCGGCGTGAGACAAACGGAATGCCGACACCAATCCCAAAATGCATTAATCTTTAATAATCCACATCTGCATGTTTATAAATGATATAACCAGGGGTTGCTAACGTTGATACTCCCCCTTTCAAACAGAAGCTGACATAGAAGTTGGCTTTTGCAAACTGCATGAGAGGCACGTGGCCGCGCGTGGTGTGTGTGACCTTGCGGAGGGAGCTCGCCGGATGAAAGTTCTCAGTTGATTAAAAATACATGAAGAATTGCTCCGCTTCTGCACCGGTCTTTGGAGCTTATCGTTGTCGGGTGAGATTAAATATGGCATGATAGATCTCGTCTTCAGGAAGATCAGACCCACCAAATGGTTTTTGGAAGCGGGTTTGCCTCAAGGTGCTTTTATCCTTTATGCATTCAACTCGCCCTTTTCTCCCCCGTCCCCAAGAACCATTGAGACCGTGGCTGTGTAATACGCCATATAATGCAATAAGGAAAAGTAGATTATCTAAGAGGTTTTTTTTTTCCTTTTGAGGATGGTATATATGACAGCATGTAACATTTTTCTACTAAAACGCCCGTTAATCACAGGCAATGAACTTGTACGGGAAGTAGCAGGCAGGACTATCAGAATAGTTCATTGCCACATATCAGCGCTGCTCCGGTTTCCACCTGCCTGCCTGAACTTGGAGAGTCAGGAGGAGTAGGGAGGAGTGAAACTCCATCAATGCTGGTCTTTCGAGTTAGTGCCCCCGATGATGAATATTTTTTTCTGAGCAATTATTACATGTAGCTGATCAAGGGAAAAGAGATATGGATAAGAAACAGCAATTGCAGTTTGCAGTCACCCTTCCTTTGGTACCTTGCATGTTTTTACACTGCAGATAGTATAAATGAATACTGATAAATGGTTTTGCTGAAATTAGGCCATGTTAAAATTAGGAGTTAAGGTTTTTATTAGATGGCAAATACTAGAGTGTACGTCTGCTACATTTGTTGTGCTTGTCAGGCTCTTAAAAGTAGTAGTCACAATGAGGAACAGCTTAGAGAAGAACTTCTCATAGTTATAAATGCGGTCTAGAAAATGAGCATTGATAATGAAAAATTACTCCTTTTGGAACTTGGATTAGCTCCCTAAATGGAATTCTGAAGTCTTAAGTTTCAGGTGTGTGGCAGGGTAGATTTCATTTCTGGAAGGAAGAAATGAGCCAAATACAAGGAAGAAATACTACCCTGTCCTTTGTTAAGAGCTTTTAGATATTTAGCACTTGCATCAATTACAGTTTTATATTCTGGTTAATTGACATTTCGTAAAGAAATTGAGAATGTTTTTTCTGTAGCCGAAGCATATGCTTTTTTCATTAACAAACATGTAATGTCGTATCCCAAGTAATTACAAATGACTTAAGTCCATGCAACCCTTTGCAATCTTCTACTTCAGTCTAAATGCAAGCAAAACTATCATTTTTAGGAAAGGCTTAACAGGACAGAGTGAAAAAAAAATACAGCACGATTACAGGGTTTGGATTGTTCCCTAAAGAACATAGACACTTTCTTTCATCGGTTTGCACAAATTTAAGAGAATATAATTTACGAAATCTGAAAGCAATTCAGAGGGCCCCATAGAGAGTGTGAGAGAAAGCGCCGGGCACGCTGTGGCTGCAGCCTCTCCCAACCCCTCTCATCCCAATTCACGCCGTCCCTTTGGAGGGACGCGGCGACACAGAGTGCAAAACATGTGGAGGGGCGGTTAAATGAGATTTTGGGGGGGGGGGGCATGGGGTGGGGTGGTGGGAAATAATAAAATGAAGTCAGTGGCTGAGCTTTGAAGAGGTCTGTCTAGTGCGGAGCAGCGAGCGAGCGGGGAAGAAAGGAGCGAGCGCCTCATCTAATCTTTCTCCTGGGGACCCAGGTGGACAAATTGGCAACCCTGTTCGCAGCCCTCCCTCCCCCCCTCTCCTTTGTAGCGTAAGAACTGCTAATCGGATCCATGCTGCTGCAACTGTGGTTAGTTATTAACAGAATAAAAGCACATTTCTTCAAAAGAACGGGTTGGGGAAAACGGCTATACAAAATTGCAAGGTTGTTAGAATCTTAAATGCACAGCAGTCGGTTTTTCCCTATTCTGAATTAGGCGATGAATACGGCCTTTCATCTGTCACTGTGCCCGTTTCTTCACAAGGCAGCCAAACATTAAGCTTCTCAAACAAAAACAAAAAAATTTAAAAAAAAAAAAAAATTGTTTGAAAGAGGAAAAATATTGGGGAGCGGGGAAGAATAGGAAAACGAGAAGGAGAAATCAGGTTTTGTTTTTATTAATTTGGCCTGGTGAGAGAAACATGAGCTTGCCTGCTCTATTCAGCCCCTGGCCGCCGGCCGCTGTGCGCCACCATTTCTGAATGCGGGGATTAGAAAAGATTTAACTGGTTGCTATCCTGGGCTGCGCCATTCTCCATCGGCCTCCAGCAGAAATACCCCGGGCTGGGAACTCTCCCGAGCTTAATGGAAATAACGCATTTAATGAACGTGGAGTTAGGCAGAGGTGAAAGCAGAAAGAATTTGATCCCCCCCCCAAACACAACTTCTCATAACTAAAGTGAAATTACAGGTCTGGGGTGGCTGTTACTGAGGCTAGAGAAGCAGAGATCCTTAGATTTAGACTGACTTAAGCCTTGGCTTACATAAATAAATAAGCGATGCATCCTTAATTTTGAGGAGCTCTAGTGCCTTCCTGGTTTGCAGCAGGATTTTGAAATTTGTTGGAGAGGAATAGTCCTCGGGCAGAGAGGTGCTTGCTGTGGCCTACTGGAAGTCCATTCGTTATTCGGGTGAGTCGCTGCCTTCTGAAGATTTCCATTGACAGCTTGCCATGGGCTTGTTGCCAAAAATTTCGGGGAAAAAAAATGCTGTGGTGCTTCCCTTCCGTCCAGAGGCAGAGGTGGCTTCTGGATGGGGCATGGGTGAAACAGACCCTCTTGCAGTGGCTGCTGCTGCTCTCCCTTCCCCTCCCAAGCAAAGGGAGGTTTGGCCTTGGGGGGGCAATATATTTGCTTTCCTGCCCCTTGCCGCTCACCCCGTTGTCGGTTTAAGCAGTACTAACAATTATTTCACTTTATATTCCTGAGTATTTATTAAAAGTCTTCCTACCTTACTCAGAGGTTACGCAACCTGGGAATAAAAACTGGGATGTCTAATTTGGCAAACCCCAGTTTCAGCTACTTAATTCTTTTTTTTTTTTTTAAAAAAAGACCATAATATAATGAGTTATTCTGTAGTGAGGGTGACATTTGGATGGTGTTCCATAAGTAATACCTTGGGACTACACGCTGAATAATGAGGATGAAACAAAATATTGAATAGCTACCTCATCCTGTCAGTGTCAATTTTGCTTTGAATTAAATGTTATATCATGTCAAACAAGTCGCTTCTGGTCATGAAATTAAGATGTTTATGCTATTGCATGTGTGCGGAGAAAAGTCAGAGTTAGGGTTCTGCAGGCCACCTTGGCTCAGCGTTGTGTTTTTTTAATGGAGATTTGAGAGCAGTTTAGCTCTTAGGGTGCAGTGACGTCTCTGGAACTTGCTCACAACCCAGTCCTTGATATGGTAAATGTAGCACAAATATGGAAAAGAAGATGGACTGTAACTTACAAGGATTAGTAGTTTGAAAATTATATACTATCATGAAAAGTATTTTTTTTTAACTTTGATTTTATGTGGATTGTGAGTAATACTCGTGTGTTAGGGAATCTCGTGTCTTTGGAGCACGATGCATTTGTTTTAAAAGGTAATAGAGAAAATCTGGGTCAGGCCCAACAACAGTCTTGGTAACTTTTTGTAATGTGGAGCACCCGTGAGCCTGGTTTAAGTTGATAATCTTTGTGTTTACAGACCCTTTTCGTTACGGCAGAACAAATCAGCGGCTTGCGATCTCACCTTCAGCAAGCCCACCCAGCCAGCCACCGGGGGCATCCCAAGGCGGGAGGGCTTCGGGGTTGGTCCCGAGACCCCGGGGTCGGAATGATGGATGTTGTCTTGGTGAGCAGGAGGCAGTGGCTTACCAGCCTACAAGGATAACCCCCCTACAAGGGGTTATCAGCTGCAGGCTGGTGCTGAGCAGAGCCAGGAGGCTTGGTTCCAGCATGCTTGACTCCACGTATCCCCCCCCCAGAGTGGCTCAGTGGGGCCACGGCTGCTCTCTCTGAAAGGGTCCTGGTGTCACTGGCCTTCTCAAGCAGCTGAGCTCAGGTTCATGTGTGGATACGGGGAAGGTTTTAATATTTTGCGTGTCTTAATCTGGGGGGATATGCAGGCAACCCTTGCTTTTTAGTCTGATGAATAAGTCATTTAAAAAATACTGTTGATACAACAGGAAACTTAGTTACAATGCATAAATTAAGGAAGAAAATAATCTTTTCTTCTTAAGGGGTCATAGGCTTTGTGAGATGAAAGAGATAACGCAAACCACATGACCAGTTTCCCTTTATGCTACCCATAGAAAAATTTCTTTCCTTTGAGGTCATTTGCACCTCACTTCCAATTTCCTGAAAAGCTCATTTAAAGCAATCCTATATAGAAGCCTATTTATGATCTTTCATTTCTGATGTAAGGATCCGAGACCCAGAATATCCCTTCCGGTCTGTGAGCCTTTACTGTCACATCGACTGTGTGATATAATCCCATTATTTTATCACATTTCATCTTAATCACTAGGTTTCCTGGACCTCATTATTCCTAAAAGGAAGTTGTTTCAAATTCCAGTAATGGTTTGATTATCCTACTAAACATTGTGCCCTTTTTCCTCCCTGATATTTAGCCGCAAATATATTTTTAAAAAAGAAGTCACAAAATCACAGCTTTAGTTTTTGCCATGCTAAATAATACTCTTTCAGCCTCCTGTCATTTCATGCTGGTAGCCATTCTCAGTTCCCGTTTGAGTTGGCATTAGGCTTTTTTGGGTTTTTCTGTGTGAAGGCTCACCACTGACACGTCAGCAATAGCGTTATGTTTCCTCGCCTCTACTGGAAACAATTCTCCTTATTCATCCTAATAATAAATTTGTTTGATTCAGGGTGACATCAGATGGTTAGTTATAACTGTTTGTAGGTTGTAACCATCTGTAGATCAACCAATATGGTCAGATTTTCCTTTCTTTTCTTCTCCCGTTTTCTAACTGATAACCCTAGAGCTCTTCAGTTAGAAAAGGCCTATTTCTGGTCTGTGAGTATAAATTTTTGCATTTTTGTTACTCCAGCCCAAAAGATAGTCCAGTTTCTTAGATAGTATTTTGATCATCTTCTGTATTGACTACTTTATAATCAGCCAATGTCATTAATCCAGTCCTAGCTTTTAATTGAAAAATTAAATTGAGAATTATCCCAAAGACAACCCACGTGATCTTTAACTTCTGACTTTCCTCCAGCTTGATGTTCCCCTTTCAACACAGGCTGTGATCAGTCCCCCCCATTTTCCAGTTCCTCACGCATCTTAACATTCCTGTGCTGATACCCCTCCTTCCCTCCTTAACTAGTAATTTCCCAGGGGGAACCTGTTATCACCGAAGTGCTTTCTTGATTCAATTGTTCAGGCTCAGTTCTGTGAGGCATTGTCCACCTGATACAGGGTACCGCTGCTGAGCATCCTCCAGTGTCATTACAGTGATGGGAGCAGAGAGCCCTCAGCATGTTTCAAAACGTTAACGATTTGGGCTGTAATTCATCCTAAGGACCCCTCCTCAGCAGGATATCAAAGCTCTGCTCTTCCTTGTTATGTTGGCTCTAAGGAATTTACTTTTTACACTTTAACTGCAGATTTCATGGCTGTAGTCATAATGCAATCACCATTTAGTACTTTTATCAAACTGTCTTTTCCAAAGGTGCAGTGCAGGCTATCCTGACTATTTCAAGCATAGATTTTCAAAATCTCATACAAAATGTCTAAAAGCATGTCTAACATAATTTGAAAAATAGAAAACCAGCTTACCACTGTGCTATTAAGCATTTTTAGTTCTCTCACCTCTTCAACTGACTTTTTTTTTTTTTAAATAGCAGACATATGATATTAGGTAGGCTGCTGGTTTTAGTAGTTCTAACAACTGATTTTACAAGGTAGCTATATAAATTTGAATACCATTTTGCTTCTCTGTTACATACAGGTGAAAGAACTAGTGTGGCAGCATCTATCCTTTTAACATGCATTATTGTATTTGCTGTGATCCTGCATAATAAAAATACTGTGAAACATCCAGTGTTTACTTTGCATAAGTTTGGGCAGGTGGGGTATATCACCAGTGCGGCAACAATAATATACAAAACATGGGAAATGGTCATCCCTGCTTAAAGTTCCATTTGTGTGTCATTGGGTCAAAGGAGGCAGTAGTCTGTCAGTGAAAAAAAATATGTTGAGGTTTCTCCTTCTCTTAAATAGCTGTAGAATTTATGTTTAAAAAGAAAATAGGTTGGTTTTCTTTTGTAGAAGTTTTCCTTCCCAAGAAAAATACAAAAGTCTGTTCATGTATTATTTAAAGTGTCTTCCAAGAATCCCAGCTACGGTAGTGCTTGAAAGAGAGAAGGATTAATATCATTTAAAGGAAAGAAATGGAAAATCTTTAAGGTCATTTCTTTTCATGACAACGAAACTTAAAAAGCATGGCAGACAGGATCTTCAAAGGTTTTTAAAGTCCTGTCATCAGCTCCCAATCAATAGGAGTTAGATACCCAAATTAAGAGTTCAGTTTGAGTCTTCAAAGGTATTTGGGTGCTTAACCTCTTCTTTACATTTCAGATCACTTCTAAGGATAAAATGGCAGCTTGACTGAAAACATTTTAGTGTGATACTTTCATGTCCAGCACCTGGATAGCTTGTAGCACCCACTGATAATTAGCATAATGGGCACTTCTCTTGCAAGTTCGTTACTTGTTTGAATACGCGTAGCATTGGTCTTGTTTACAAAATTGTTTTCCTTTATGAAATAAAAATTTTGCTTTACTTTTTTTTTTTCAATAGAGAAAAGGACGAGAAGTAAACTTTAAGAAGTGAACTAATAAGACAGCGTTAAAGTTTGCAGAGGCTAATAATTTCAGTGAATCTGAAAAACTCCCGAGCCGGTATTCCCTAAGGATGCAGATGAAAATGATTTCTCTGTACATGTCGTACACGCGCTGTTCTAGGCTTTGACTCCCGGTCCGTGCTTGCACATCTGCCTGTGCAGGATGAGGCTCCTGCCAGATAACTGAAGTTATTATCGATGTGAAAAATTAAAGACCTTGTATAAACGCATTCAAAATTATGTTGTCTGGCATAAATCTTCCACGCACTATTAATGTCTCTCGAAGTTTGCCGAGCCTCCACCTAGAGGGATGTCCTACTGGGAGCTGTGTGGTGCAGTCAGGACTACCCCTGTCTTTATTTTTTTTTTTTTCCCTAAGTATTTATAAAAATCTTAGATGGTTCAGATCTACTTGAAGTATTCTGATAGCGGTGCCTTGGGCGTACACAGTGGAAGTGGCAGTGCCCCGTGTTAACATGGAATTGCTGTTTGTTTACAATCTTGAGTCACTGAATCCTTCCTGTCAAGCAGAAAGCGTTCATTATAATGCAGGCACTTACCGTCTCCGCAGCCCGCTCTTGAGTGACATCAAAACATAAGCTGGAATATTATTGTCATATGCCTCGGAGTTCATGAATGGGCCGTGGATCCCAAAGCCTCTGGTGCTGAGTGGCATGTTTGGTCTTTTGGAGGAGCAATTCTGCCTCTGGTCCAGCATTTGCATCTCTGAGACAGTTGTCACAGCTGCTCCCGGTAATGTTGGCTGTCATGTTTTTTAGTGCAAATGCACCTCATCTGAATAGCTAGGCAGTGGTTACGCTCTACATTCGATGGGTTTTCTTTTTGTTCTTTATCAATCTGGCCTTTCTTTAGAGACGGTGCCGACAGCCAGTTGCTTTTGGGGCTGGGAAGTGGATGGGGCAGAGCAGACACGTTTGCTTTCCTGCGTTTACGTCCAACTTGGGGCCTGTCGTGGCTCCGGAGAGCGAGCAGCCCCTGCTAGCCCCCCGTTAGCCGGGCTCCCCGGCGCCAGGACCGGCCACGGGATTCTCGCTCCTGCCGCTGCGGAGGGGCGGCTGCTGAGCAGGAGGAAATGAGTCTCAGCAGGCACGAATCTATTGCCTGTGTTTTTTATTCTTTCCATTTCTTTCAAATGGAAAACAATCCGAGCAGTTCCTGAGAATGAAGGGTATAAATCTGTCTGCTGCTATTTATACCGCGCTCATCACTGCGGAGTCTAAATGCTTAAAGTATATATTTGCTGCCTAACCTGAGGTGGTCTTCAAGCCGCTTGGGCTGTCAAGAGCAGGCGTGTCTCAGACCAGCAGCGGAGAGGAGTCCCAGGGGACATCCGAGTCTCGGGCTCTGGCAGGTTGGCTCTTGGGCACGAGCCCGTCGGGGTGTCGTGGCAGCGTGGACCTCCCCGGCTTGACGTGCTGTTGAGTGGTGACCCGGAGGAGTGACTCGCAGCAACGCAATCAGCACCTGCTTTACTGTGCAGTAATAGTGAAAGGGAAGAATTCGTGTCCCGAGCCTCGCAGGCAGCACTGTGAGTGCCCTTCTTCTCTGGGTGGATAAACTGCGTGGGTGTCTTTTGAAGGAGGCTATAAAAACGGGTCTCTCTGTTCTGGATGGATATTTTAATAAGCAAATATCTTCCCTTTGCCTTTATTTGAATAATAAGATACACCCTTTCTGTCTGGTCTCTTTAAACGTGCTTCAGTTTCACCACGTGCACCTACATATTCTTCTTTATTCCCATATTCTGTGTGGACATTCAAATAATATTAAAACCACTGATTCATTGAAATACTTTCTAAACTGTTGTTGTTAGTCATTTTTGTATTGACTGAATTTTTCATTGGTAATATTGTTGGCAGCGGTCCATGTCTGCCTGGCTGGAGGCCAGTTTAAGCTCAGCAGGATGAGCCCTATTGTTCAGCAGACTTGGATTTTGTTAAACTCTCTAACAGAAATACGTGTCAGGAGATTTGCAGCTATAAATTGGATCATGTCGGTGAGGTTGGGAACTCGCTCAATACGAAATTGAACATTTCGCCATGCCTGTTGCTAAATATGTTTATGCATGTTTCCTCTGTGGGTTCTTTTAAAAAAAAAAAAAAGAAAAAGGAAAAAAAAAGGAAAAAAACTGAAAAAACTCTAGACCTGTTGAGCTCGGTGTTTACCTTATACAGCTGGTACTTGCTGTTGAGCGGTTGAAAAATGCGGCAAGGCTTGGTTTTGTGCATTGCAATGTTAAAAGCAAGTCTATTTTCCCTTTTTTCTCTGTGTGTTACAGGCAGTCAGATGCCACCGCAGCCTCCTGGCAGCCAGTCAGAATCCAGCTCCCACCCTGCCTTGAGCCAGTCACCAATGCCACAGGACCGAGGTTTGTTAGGTGTTGGGGCTTCTTTAGTTGGTGCCAAATGCAGCCTTCATTTTAAGTCACACATGAGCAATGGGAGATTTCCTGGTATTTCTTTTCTTTTCCCAGGGAAAATGATGACAGTCCTCATCGTAAAAAGGCTTGGGGGGGGGTTTCTTTCTCTGGGGAAAGAACAACTGAATAGCAGGTTTTACCAAAATATAATTGGAAACAAGGCTTTCTCAAAATACAGTGAATGCCCAGAGTATAAAGGCAGTTTGCTGTAAATACTTGATTCATATCCTAGAGAATTCAACTTTTCGTTGTCTCTCATGGAATTAAGATGTATAGAAATAATGCTAGCTGCGAGCACTGCAGTTTTGCTACTGTTCTTAAAATTCTCATCTCTGTTGTCTTTCCATAGACACAATAACTAGTCCTCCAGCCAGTTCTAGAAATAAAAATATCCTTAAAGGGAAAACAACTGTTTAGGTGAAATCGTTCAAAGATTTGGAAGTCTTGCAAGGGAAAACCTTGCAGGCAACAGCACTGTTCTAAAAGGGTGCTTCCTGGCAAATGTTCCCAAAATTAAACAGAGTGGGGTTGGTTTTTTTCTTAATGTTACCATTTATAAACTTTAAGCCCTTTTCCTTTTGCCTCCTTCCTCCCTAGCTCATGAAAGATAGTTGTCACAGCTTTGTTGCCTGGCCATACTTACCATCAGCTGCTGTAAACTGGGCATCCTGTCCGTGCAGTGGTTAACGTGTGCCAGCGAGAAGCTTGCAAAACAGACACATGATAACTGTGATAAACATGGAGTTATTTATGAAATGCCCCTCCTAAAATGTCTTGCTACCAGAAATATTCCAAGTAGCACCATATGGGGATACCATAAATACTAGAAGTTTTCTCACAGTGAAACAAGTTGAACTCACAGAATGACAAATTTCTGGGATAGCATCCAGGAGAAACTAAGAGGACTCAAAAAGAAGAGGAGAGAGTCTTAATTTTTGCTGGTTTTTTGTGTTGGATGTCCCCTCCTTCAGGAATGCTGATTAATGAGGACATGAAACACAGAATCCGCACTCAACTAGTTTGTTTTCTTTTCAGTCGTTCTTTATACACAGTTGTTAGTGCAGGGACTTAATTTCCTTTTAAAATTTTTTAAAGAATAATGTACGTTTGGTGAAAAAAGGGTGGCCTTATTTGTGCCTAATACAAATCCATGGTGTTTTGTGGGATAGAATGTCACAAGGCAGCGGGAATGGATCAGACTGAGGCTTCGAAGACCCAAACATCTCAGAAAGATGTGTGCATTTCATGGCACGACTGGGTCTTGGCATAAAATGTTAGCGCTGCCCAGTAATAGTTATTTCTGTGTTGTGTGTTCCTCACCCAGCTTTGGGGGATGAATTAAGCAGAGCTGGAAGGATCGAACCTCTCCTTTGCTGCTGTAGAACAAAAATGGGGGTCATTGTATGGTCAGAGGAGGCAGAGGGGTATTGAAAAGTAAACCAGAAAAGACAGCTGCCGTAACTGGGAAGTCAGACAAGCAAACAGCAGTGAGAGAAATAAAATTTACAGGTTGACTTAGTTGGGTTCTTTCTCTGTGCGGGGGGGGGTGAGAATTATGGTTATGTTCTTAGAGAAAATGTGTTTGGGAATGTTGCAATGTTTGCACTCTTCATATGCAAAATCTGATGTAATATGCATGATCCTTGTGACCCAGCTCGTACAAGAAGTCCATTTGTTTCATGCAGCAGATATGAAATTTGTAACTGGCTAGGTCATATTGATTTTGAAGAACATGAGCCCAAAGCTTCTCTAAAGTCTGTGCTATACGCGCATAAACATGCGTGCATTCCCTTTTGCGCCCTGTCATTGATTAGAGGCTCCTTTGAAATGGAAAACTTCACCTTTTAAAACGGCTGTTACATTAGTTGATTCCTTTGCTTGCTTGAACTGGTTTCCACTGAACTTGAAGAAAGGAAAGAGGGGGAGTGATGGGGACTCAAAGGGAAGGTGCTTGTCATTTACTGATAAAAACCTGAGCAGAAAATCGTTGCTGCTAAGGACACCTGATCCATAGGCATCTGTTACAGTAATTTAAACTCTTGGCTTACTGATACACTTTCCCTCAAAAAAGAAAAGAAAATGAAAAAAAAGAAAATGGAAAAAAAAAAAAAACAGAGACCCTCCATAGGATAAGGTAATGTTGTTTGTTTTAGCACTTCGTGTAACATTTCTTTCCTTGTTTAGAGAGAAAATTGAATGAAAAAAAGACTACTAATCGTTTCTTGAGCAGAATCCTAGGTTCTCAATACTTGAAAAAGATGTTATTTACCAGATATTGTGAAGCTTGATTGACAGGTGGAGTCTGAGCTGTAGCACTTCTGGATGCTAAGCCACTACCTTGAACCATTAAGTTTACACTTATTTATTTTAGTATGAAAGTGCTTGATTATATTTTACCCTGCTTTCCATGGTTGCTCAGCACCCACCTGGGATTTTTATGTTTGCCTGCCTAAGACTATACATCCCCTGTCATACAGTGCAGCATGAAGCAATGAGCATATTTTTACGTATACATTCTGTGTGTGGAAGAAGGGGACTGGTGACGTATATGCGTATGTGCAGTAATAAGAATTTCTTGGGGGACTGGATTTTTTGTGCTCTTCAGCTTGCTTTTTATATAGCTTATTTCATACTTCTTGTAATAAGCATAAAAATACTTACTTTTTTTTAAAATAATTTGAGAAGTTTTCATGTCCTGCTCAAGCTGTAGGACGTTTGGACCTGAGTCAGTGTAAATGGAGCGTTCTATTCTAGGCAGCCCACTTCTGCTCTCGTCCCAGAATCGGTAACTGGCCACTGCTGTCTGATGCCCAATCGATGAAACTTTTTCAGTTCTACCACCACACATTGCCTACCTAGGCAAGAAGAAATTGCATGTACTTTTATGTGCATAACCAATGGCTCAGCTCCCCTGTCTTTGAAAGTAGGACTTGAAGTAAAGTCCGATACACCTTAATGGACTGTCAGAGCTGGAGAGCTCTGGAGACAGAGGAAGCAGGCGGTGCAGGACTGGGGTCAGAACTCTCTTGGAGAAGCAGGAGTAGCCATGCCCGCTCACCTGCACGTGCATTTGACTGCTCCTGAATCCCAGCAATTGCCATTACTTGGGGATACCACAGAAAAACATAGTCATGAGTTGTTAAGCTAGTCATTGAAACTTGCTATGCTTCTAGGGGGAAGAGGGATGCATGTTTTGTTCTTTGTTTCTGATACAGCTACTCCAGACTTTTCTTTACTATGATCAAAAGTAGGATTTTGATTTTTCGTGTTTAATGAAGTCAAAGCATTTTAATAACTTTAGTTACATCAGCCCCCAGAGGCAGGGCAGCAGTGGTACCAGAGCTGGTGGTACCAAATAACCATTTGGCAAATAGTTGAGGTACACAGTCGCTCGAGTTCCTTATATTCATCTGTACCTACTTATCTCATCTGTTTGGGGCTTGGAAGCTGCACTTTTGAGGAGGTGCTTAGTAGCCAGAACTGCTCAGTGGGTTAGAAGTTATTTGTATGGAACAAATAGAAACCCAGCATATCCAAACTGACCACCTAAATCAGATTCCTGAAGCGTCAGTGTGAAAAAGCAGCCTCCCATCCTGGCCATCAGCTTGTACTCCCACTCTTACTTTCATAACCAAAGGGTGATGTCTGTCTGCATATATGAATACTCACTTATGCAAATGCCAATGGGAGAATATGTGTCACGATAATGATGAAATAGGCACTTTTACCCCTGCAGAAATGAATGGTTCCTTACCTAATTTTGAAAAAGCTCAGAAAATTTACCAACTTTTAGGTAATATTTTTTCATGCTTTTCCAGTTGGATATGTCAGGTTTCAGTCTTATATTAAAATAGTGAATTGGGAGCTCCTGAAAACCATTGAATTTAATGGAAACAGTTAATGACTTCACGTTATTACTCTAGCAAGCACTCTCATAATGGGGATACTTAAAGAAGCCTTATTTATTAGTGCAAATGTATATGGGTCAGAATTAATTTTTAAAAAATCTTTAATTGTTTTCTCCTTATAATTTTCACAGCGGTACATAGTTAAATATTCATGATAATGCTGATGATATGCTAAAGGTCTGAAATAGATCTGGAGTCTCAAAATCAACACAGGTTATTTAACCCTTTTCATCTAATGCACCATTGGGGACTTGCTCAGTGAAATCCCAGAGCACTGGAATAATTAGAAGATAGTAATGAGGATTTAATTAGTCCTTGAGATATGCTGAAATAGGACCACTGAGAACTTTTCTGTTTGGACATGGATTGCAAGCAGAATTGATGCCATTGCAGCTGCTGTGATGTGCTGGAAAATGTATTCCATCGCTGGAGGCAGTTTCATGGCACCATTCTGTGCCTGTCAGATCTATGTGGAAAGTGCCTGGAGTAAGCACCTCCAAAATTGTTGAATAGTAGCCTTCCTCTTCTCTGTCACCTCCTCCCAGTACCTTTTCTTTTCTTCTTTTTTTTTATGTCATTCTTCCCGTTCTAGCTTTATTTCTTTCTGTTGTTGACACGATCCAGCTTTTGAGGATTGTTGTACAGTTGTATGCTCTATTAAAAACATATCACAGACAGGGAGTAAGAAACTGCAGGCTTGTAGGAGCACAGGTGTTACACTAAGCAAAATTTGGATCTTTTTGACACAACTGCTTGTAAGCTTTATCCTCAGATCTAGTCCTTACTTAGTATTAGATCTTTGCAGAAGTGATATTTATCAGTAGCTGCAAAGTAGTAAATTTAAATAGCTTTTTTGGCAGCCAAGATGTTATCCAGCAAGAGGTAGTAACAGATGGGATGTGATCAGGCATTTTGATGTTCTCTTTGTGCTTCCCTATAAACACTAAGTAGCAACTGAATTCCTGTAACTACAATTTCCTAATTTGCCCATTAGATTTCATATAGGTATTTTTCTCCCCTTCAGCTGTTTTCTGGGCCTGCTTATTTGTACACAGTCATAACATAAATTCCACTGTCCTGTATTTTCTTCTAACAAAATATAAATGTTTTTGCTTGGGTGGAAGACACAGAATACCAATCTGGTGGTTTGCACCTACAATTCCTGATCAGATTTATGGCTTAATACTGACATTTGATGGTAGAGATTCTTTTCCCTGAAATCTATTTTCTTCTTAAAAAAAGAAACCAGAAGGTAGAAAATAGATCAAAGAATTCTTATTGCAACAAGAAAGATACTGTAGTTTGCTTTTAGATCTTAAAAAGACTTTTTCCCTGAGAATACGTTTTTTTGCTCTCATTTGGGGATTTGGGATCTATTCAGAGCACTGAGGAGCTAGAGAATAAGATGAGTCTTGTCATTAAAATTCTTCTGCTTGCCATGTTAACGATGACACCACTTAAGGTTAAATCAGACTTGGTAATAAGTTTACTTGATGTAGACTGAAGTGTTTCGGGCTCTTAAAGAAAGGTGCTTGAGACATGCTCTGAGTGCAAAGCCACAGGTATGTGTGAGTGCCTCTCCCGCACGGTGCACGTAACCGTCTCCGCCTGGGTCAGCGCGGAGCAGCGGAGCTCCAGCGGGTACGCAGGGACACCCTGCCGGGCCGGGGGGACATCTTCAGGCACAGAAAACTGGGGTTGGAGGAATTCTGTCCTCAACACAGCCAGAAAAGTGCGTCACACAGGGAGGAAAGGCAGGTTTTAGTTGAAACCATCACGTGTCTTTACAAGGAGTTATTTCATTGCATCATTTCATAGCTCTGTAAAGCATCTCTTTTTCATCTCGATTCACGTGATGAAATAGGAACATGATGCCCAGGAACATACAGAGCTGATCTGGATGTGAAGGCAGAGCCATGCAGCAGAGCTGTGCACCAAACTTCTTTGGCGACTCAAAGATGTTACGCTCCTTTCTCAATTTAGTGAGCGCTAAATTTATCAACAGTCTTTAAAAAGGATCAGTCTATCATTTTTTTTACCAGTGCGTTTTTAATTTGATTGTAAAAGCGGATGTGCAGAGCCCTGAAAGGTAGTGTTGGTGTGACGAGCAGGTTTTTTAAATGTATGCACACTATATTTTAATTGCAATAGCAGCCAACACCCTCATTTTTGTACCTGTTTGTATTGTACTACACCGTGTAGCAATGCACAACAGAAAAAGCTTACAATGTGTCAACTTTGATTAGTAAAAAGTCACTGGTTTTCACTCTGAGCTGTGGGAACGAATAGTTTGGGGTCTGTTTGTCTCTCAAGCATTGCAGCAAGATCTGCTTTTCTTGCCCGAAAGAATTAGAAATGATGTTACTCTGCCAAACCTGGTTTAATTCTTAAAGAAATCAGTTGCCATTTCAGGATGCTGGTTTCAGGCTGTACTTGGAATTCTAACGTATACCAGCCTTTTAGCTTTAGGTTGATCTGATTAATTGTGGCCTACACTGAATATACAGCAGTATTGGCCATCTGCAAGAAGAACGGAAGGAGGAAAGGGAATGATTTACACGTGATAAGTCACGCTGGGAGAGAGCAAAACTGTAGAAGTAGGATTTGAAGTAGATAATAATATCTGTACAATCAAAACCCGGAATCAGGTCTCCCAAGTAAATTTTGTATACTAGCAGCTGGTCATTGCTTTCTTCTTGCTGATGCTAAATCTTGTTATACTTGGGGATGAATCTTTATTTCATTTTTTAAACTAAATTGGGGATTCTCTTTTTGAGATTAGGGCACAGAATTGAATTATTCCGAGAGAGTTTATCTAGTTGCTAGCAGAGAGACTTCTCAATAGAAAAGTTTCCACTGACTTCATTAGGCAGCCGTCAGATTCCCTGCCTCTGGGCTCGGGGAGCGAGATAAGCCACAAGCAGTCAGTGATGAAGAACTTGACAAAGTGACAGTCAATGTTCCTGTCGCCAGGCTCGACGTGAGGTTACTGGGTACAATCCCTGTCCCTGGGACAGCTTCCCATGGTGGCCTATAAACTGGGAGCCGCCTGCGCTCTGCCTGTTCGGCAGCACCATCGTTTCCAGGACACTCTGCTCCCTCAGTACCTAAGTTAACCTTTTTATGAAGCTTCTCTAAAAATAAAGAACTTCTGATCTAAGACCCTTTACGTCTTCGTAATATATAGGGCAGTGAGCTGAAATCTGTATAATGTATATATTAATAGCTAACACTGGGTAGTTCTTTCTATCCCAAAGGATTCCAAAAGCCTGCAGAATAAACACTTGTCAGGGGACAACTGCAAATCAAGGAAGGGAAGAATCGGTCAAATCACAACTCATGGTAAAATAAGACTGAGATGAAGGCATTTGGGGACTGGGAACAACATGCTGATTTTGTATTTTTGAAAAAACACTATGATTTATTTTACGTGTGTGCAAGACAGAAAAGACATGTCGTGTGTATTTTAGTCTTGTCCACAAAATCCATATATATCTCATGGTATTCGATATATTTACTTCATGAAAAGGAAGATCTGAGTTGATCCATGGAAGCTTTGAACAGGAATCTCCAGGGAGGGTAGATTTTTCAAACCTGAAATTTAGACCATTAAGCCTGCAGGCCTTGCACATTACGCGTTGAAAAATGCCTCTCCTTCTTTGCTCTCCTCCGCGATTTTCATAAGTATGCATGTTATTAGGGAAACTTAGACAAATGTTGATTGTGTAAAGCAGACGGACTCCTCAGGTTTTTCATGTTGCTGCTCAAATTAATTCCAGCAGCCCAAGCTACTTGCTGAAATTGAGGATCCGCTTTGGGGGCGTTTGGGAGGGCGTAGTGGGATGCTTTTGTACTGCAATTCACCCTTACCCCAATTTTCCAAGCACCATAGTAAAAGCATCTTGCGTAAGGCACGTCACAGTAACAAATTATGTGTAAGATGGTGGATGAGCAATGTTTTTTTGTTTTGTCTGTGCATCAGCATCTCCACAAATGTCTTTCCTTCTCTGCCCTCAGCACTTATAATTTACATCAGAGAGCATTACGCAAGGTTTGCATTAGGAAAGGTTGGATATTTCTTCCCCAGCTACCATCTGGGTAATCTGTCTGATCCTTCCCCAGATTCTAATTTATCAATGATAGATTATATGAATTTCAAGGCTAGGCAGTAGCAGAGGGACGTTTAGGGGTGGGAAAAAATTTAAACATTATTGCATGCTATACATAGCCCGGGTTTTGTAATATCAGAGAGAGAGGCAGAAGAGATTCGGCCAGTTAACCTAATAGCACAGCTGGTAAAACACTGGGGGGTCTGGGTTAAAACCTTAGCTAGGTCATTAGTTTCCATCTTCCCCAAAGCTATTCACATTGTGAAGAGAAGCAGTCAGACAAATAAACAGTGAGGAGACTGTAAGCTAGATATTAAAGCATAATAAGAAAATACTTTAAAAAAAATGAATAAAACTGATCCAGTGTTTTTTCTTAAACAGAACGTAGATCCTTTTATGAAAAGGAGAAATACTGCAGTGATCTTTGCAGGAAGCCCCAATTTTGCAAACGTGATGTTTTTCATAACTGCTATTTCACATAAGCAGAGAAACATCCTTTGTTGAATGGATGATTTCTTTGAAGAAATGTGGTGGTGGTTCTGCAGATATTAGCAGATGCCAACATGAAAATGTCCAGATACTAAAGGGACCATGTCACTGTTACTCTGGCCTAGAGAACTTTGGATGTTTTTAGTGGCACCCTGAGGGACTTGGAGAACATGACAATGTTTTATGTGGGCTGAAGAAGAGCTCAATGTAGAAATTAGATACTTTTTTTTTTTTCATGGTAATCAAGGAAACGATAAAGAACTTCCTCCTAAAAACTCTTCGGGACTTTCTAAAAAAATAGATTATTAAATAAATGAGGATTTCAAAATCCTTTTTTAGCTTTTATATGAGCAAAAATCTTAATATTGAGAAGAATATTAGCCTTCTTGTTAGAGGCTAAAGAATAAGCCTTTTCATTTCTTCTATGTCACTGGTCTCAGTACATTTTTTTATGCTGCTACCTTTCAGTTGCCCAAGTTGCTTGTCAGCAGAAGTGTTCACTCGGTACCAAGGATATCAGCAAAGATCTGGTGTATTCAATACCTAAGTATTACCTGTGTCAGTGCTGCCGCTTGGGAGACATCTAACAGGTTCATACCAGAGCCAGTCCAAAGATACTGTATTGGTGCAGTGCTGTAACTTAGCTGTGCTAAATATGGATCAGAATCTTGTTTGCCATCTGTCTGTGAAGGTGTTTTATTTATTTGATTTTTTTTTTTTTTGGCAATTAACTGGAAAGAAATATTAAGAAATAGTATTTGCATCATCTAAATGAGGTTCACACTGCAAACTGATCTACTCATGATCACCAGCCTGTCTCACTGTAGTGTGTATTACTAAGTCCGATGTTCCATGTATGACAAACATAGGTTTCATATGTGCTGTCACCGGTCCAGCTGGGCATCTTTTAGTAAGGCTGGCTTCTGGAAAGTGAGAATAAGAGCTGAGGAAAGTACATTATCTGGAACGTAAAGAAATCTTGTGCCTGCTTGCTCTAGAGGCCGGGTTTCTTCTGCCACCCACATGGTTTCACTTGATTTACTTGGGTTGTGTTCTGGTACGTGGGTTAGACCTTCCCTAGTTTCTTCATTGCTGTTATTTGTTTAGACTTGTATAAAATTTTTGGCTGCTTAGATTTTTTCCAGTATCTGAATCTCTCTCCTTGTGTCCTTTTTAATGTATATTTTAAGTAGCACCTTGGGGAGGTACCGTGCCATTCTTTGCCAGCGACAGTAAGTGGTTTGTGACCAGGTAGCGGTGTCCCCCCATAAGCAATGGCACAACAGTCTTTTCTTAGCTCCTACAGTCCATAAGCTGCTCATCTCCAGATCTGAACACACCATTTGGAGATGTTTGTTCCAGCACCATCGTCAGTCTGAGCAGACAACCTGGTTGCATATTTAGGGTCCTGATACATCAGTTTTATGTGAGAGTAACGAACTCTTTCAGTTACTAAACCACTTCATTAACGTGTGAATTTTGTTCCATTGGATGTTTCCTTGCAGTGCTCCGAGGCGCTGGCTGTGGACATGTTTAGCTGGGCAAAAACCCAGACGTGGTTCACCAGTCCAAAGACTTCCTGAGCTGTCCTTGCCGTCTGAGACGGGTGGGCCAGGGTGAGCTTCAGTCCAACTGAGATCTTCCCGAGCCTCCTGCCATGCTAGCAGGGTGCCAAATTTTGTTATATCCGCAGCACAGAAGATTGTTTTTCGTTTCACAGAATGACATGGGGTTGGAAGGGACCTCTGGAGATCATCTAGTCCAACCCCCCTGCCAAAGCAGGCCCACCTAGAGCAGGTTGCACAGGAACGTGTCCAGGCAGGTTTTGAATGTCTTCAGAGATGGAGGCTCCACCACCTCCCTGGCAGCCTATTCCAGTGCTCTGCCACCCTCAAAGAAGTTCCTCCTCATGTTTAGATGGAACTTCTTATATTCAAGTTTGTGCCCATTTCCTCTTGTCCTGTCACTGGGCACCACTGAAAAAAGACTGGTCCCATCCTCTTGACACCCTCCCTCTAAGTATTTATAAACACTGATCAGATCCCCCCTCAGTCTTCTCTTCTCTAGACTAAAAAGACCCAAGTCCCTCGGCCTTTCCTCATAAGACAGATGCTCCAGGCCCTTAATCATCAAATTGTTGAGCTTTACCCTGCCACGTCTGTCTCAGTGTTGTTTACCCGTGGACGAGCTGCATTTGGGAGGCGCCGCTTTAGATCTGTCTCAGTTCTGTTGTATTCTCTGGTGAGAATCCTGAGATAGTGAACGCAGCCCGTACGGCTGTCTGAGGGAAGGAAAGTCTGCCAAAAACCGTGTCATGGGTGTGCAAACATTTGCTCTGTTTTCTCAAGTGTATTGGCCAGTGCCTTGCTAACATACCAAGCATTGGAAATTTGTGTGATTCCCCAAAAACCACAAGTTTTTCCTTTATAGGTAGTGGAAAATACCTCCTTTCACATATTTAAACTTTTTGAGCTGATTTGTAGTAGATAATTGTATGTTATTTTTCTCTAATAATTTGATGATTAGTGAGCACCTCCACTCTCTTTCTGCTTTTCTTATTCCGTGAATTTCTGAGTAATAGGCCTGTCTTGCCCCTGCTTTTAGCCTCTGCCCTTGAACAAGGGGAACTTCCTTATTCCCAGAAGGGTTCCTCAGTTGTTTTGCTCCCATGCTCTGTCACTAAGCGTGCCCCTCCAGAAAGAGCGATAGCCTGATGTGGTTTTTTTTTTTTACATAAGTTATTTTTTACAAAGTACCTTTGCGAGTTGTACCTTACCTCTTTTTTTATTTATCAACCGTGTAATGTAACGACGACCTGCTATCGCCGTAAACTCCAAAGTTTGCCTGAGCTTAAAATGAGTAGGTGTTCCACGTGCTTTCAGGTTTAATTCATTCATGAAAATCGATGCACTACTCCTGGCTAAGTCAAAAGACCTCGCATCGACTGTGGCTTAAGTGAGTGCCAGGAGACGGTTGCTGTCAGTCAGCGGTGAGGCAATAACCTGTTACTTTGCGGTCACTTCCTTTGTCTTTGAACTCCTACTTTCCCGGAAAGTTTTTTTCCTATTCAAGCCGCCACGACTTTAAAATATCAAAAGAATCCCATTTCAGATTT
The DNA here is from genome assembly GCF_964106895.1 of Numenius arquata. Lineage (NCBI taxonomy): Eukaryota > Metazoa > Chordata > Aves > Charadriiformes > Scolopacidae > Numenius > Numenius arquata. The sequence goes on along the minus strand of NC_133577.1, from coordinate 9,395,718 downwards.
TACAGCAACACCCAGCACATTCGGTGGGTGTTTTTCGCTAAGGAGAATAGTATTCAACAAACAGGTGATTTTGTATTGGTCAGTGTACAAATCTAATTAAGACAACCTTAGCGCGTAATTTCATGAAGCTTTAGTAATTTACTGTTGCTTATCTGGTTTGTGTGTATACATGCATAAGGGAAAAACAAGATTTTAAATGGTTTACAAAGGCATCATAAATGGTATTAGCTATATGATGTATATTACCAGACGTTAGTACTGTATAGGACAACAGAAGCTTCATTTTTGTCTTTTCCTTTATCAAAGGAGCAGAAATACTGCTATCATAAGCATTACACGTTTTGTATTTTTTCTCTATGTTTTTCTAAAAAGAAAGAAAAATATGCTGCTACCTGACTATTTTTAAACCTTGTATGCATGTTCTTTTTGAAGATGCAAACATAGGTTGTTATTCTTAGGGGGTGATAATTGTTAATAGTTTGCTACTGTTTCATTTAGAATTAAAAAAATGCAAAGATGAGTCTACAACTTTAAACTGGGTTTTAATACAGGCAACCATTCTTCAGGTACATAAATGTAGTATAAAAAATAACTGAAACGGAAGAGAATACTTCTGGCAGGATGACTATATTCAGCTACTCCCAAAATAGCTTAGTTTGCCAAAATCCACTCAAGTGTTTATTCAGTAAGTAATCTCTTGTTGTGATGGTGAGTAAAGCATCATCTGTACCTCTTTTATCACTAATATTAAGGGAAGGGAGTAGATTTGTTCACTGATGAGCGTGTTGCCATTGCACTTTATAAAGGCTTAACTCATAGCTGTTTCCTAGCAGTTTATTTAAAAGACAAAAAACCCCACCTTGTTGTCACCGAGGTTGACATGTCAGAGGCAGTCTGGCTGTTGAATCACTCCACCGCCTTTACTCCTGTGCAGCTCTAATGTAATCCTACTTCCCTTCTTGCAAAAGCAAACTTTATCTTAGATCTAATTTTCTGGGAAGAAAATTTATTTCTTTTTGTATCGGTTATAAAATGAAGTTGAACACTAGGGAAAATGTGTGTAAATAAGGAAAAATGAATGTATGCCAGCTGCTCCCTTTCATTTCTGATAAGATTTCTAGAATTGATGTTGTTTTCTCTTTATGATGCAAGAATGCTAATGTCTTGACCAGGAGCCCCTTTTCTCTCTAAGCCATCTGAGCTTTCTGCAAATATTTGAAACACTTCAAACTCATGCACAGATCTCTGAAGGTTCACTGGGCTCTCACTGAGGAAGATGAGGATAAACTCCTCTTTGTTGTAATGGAATCCAGACCACAGTAAAGACCTGATCTTACCTTCTTCTCCACATCATATCTATAGCTGAAATGACTCATCTGCTCTCTGGAAGGAAGTTGGAGCATGACTTATTTTAAGGTCGTGCTTCAACACACCATACAGACAGTGATGGAATATAATATGGCACAGCTGTTCTTCCTGGAAACAGGAAGGAAAAAGGAAAAAGGCTTCCTTTTCCTTATTTCCTTACGTGTCCATGCTCAAGAGAAGATAGCAAAGCCAACCTCATTTGAGAGGGATCTCACACCCTCTGGGATGATGAAACTCATGCCTCCCATCAAAAGCTGTTAAGGAGTCTGTTCTGTTCTTGCAGTGTTAATCAACTTCTCTGTAAACTAGGAGCAGAGCATGAGTTTGAATAGTACCACGCAGTTATCTCTTCTGTTGAATTACTGGTGTGCCCCATGGCATGGTTTTGGCCGATGCCCGTGAGCACTCCCTGAGCTGCAGCCCAGGGCACGGATGAGGCAGCACAAGGGGCTGGGCACAGGAGTCATACAGATAGGACTATCAGGATTGAAGGAGAAGGTTTAGCTGGATGGACAGGAGCATGACACACCACTCTTCAGGCCAGGGAGTGGTCCTGGCATGTTTTATTTATGACTGTACACATAGCCACGCAGTCCACTCCACAGCATCAGAAACAGATTAGGAGAAGTTCCCTGAAGAAGAGGTTATTTGAGTGGAAACATTTATTTCACTTATTACTCTAATCCCTTCAGGAGCCCTTCTGACAACAGCAGAGCTGGCTAAAACTGATGTTCTCCATGTTCTCCATTAGATATTAGTCCATGTTCTCCATTAGATTCAACAACCAGCAGTCTCTCTGCATCACTACTGGAAATCACTACAACCCGTACAAGCGATAGCTTTTCAATGTGTCATCCGTCCTTGTGGTGTTACGAAAAGTACTGCCTGCAATAATAACCGGGATGAAAAACCTTTATCACTAGCACAATGTTTGGAAAGTTATCTCGTATAGATTAAAAGGCCCACGGTGAACAGAAAACCCTCACTTCTGTACTAGATGCAAGAGTAACTTTACTATCTTTATAATAAAAAACTTAGTGTGACCAGTACAAAATTTTTCATTTAAATGGATCCCACGAGTGTGATATATATGGTGTATGTGTGTCAGGAATGTGAGCATTTATTTCATACAGACATACGATTGTATTAGGTTTCTAAATTAGTTACAGCACTGTCGGCAGAAGGCATAGGCTTTGTAATAAGATTTGTGCTCAGAGTGGAACTATTTTAAAAATCGAGGGGTCTGTTTCAAAATAAAGCTAAGAGGAGAAGGTCATACGAGCTTTCCTTTGCAGAAGCATGGAGTTTTCCAACCGGTACAGGACAGTTTCCAATCCGCTGTTTTAGCCATGGTTATTTGCTGTGCCAGTGCCTGTGGTCCAGCTTCCTCCAGAGCGGGTGCCAGGCTCTGACTTTGCAATTCATGTGTGATCAAACCCCTTGTCTTGGGGCTTTCACAAAGATCAGGAAAACTCTGTGTGTATTCTGCCAAACCTTGCAGTTATTAGAGTTTTAGCACGTTATGGGTTGAGTTGAGTTGAATTTCATGTTCATAGCATGAAAGAACTGGGCACAAGGGTGTGCAAGATCATCTCAGCTCCTGGTTTTTCTCCTCACAACCTGCAACATTGACCTTGTTGTCTCTCTGGTTGGGTTTTAGTGGATGGAGAAGTATGCTGTATAGCGAAGGTTTGTGGAGGACTCAGAAACTGTTCAGGTGTTTGGACTCAAAGCCTGATCTCTGGTAGAGTACACACCACCTTTCATTTCTGCAACGTGGATGCTGTCCCCTTTCGTACAGTGCTTTGTCACCAGTGTACAAACAGGGAGGCCGACCCACAGAAAGGCAGGAAGGTTGTTTGCCCGCTGTCACCTACTGTGCCTGTAACATCAGCGCTAGCGTGAGAAACTTACTCTGTCGAGTTCAGGACGTGCTTCTTGGGGCTGTGGTCCCCACAGAGACCTCTGGGCCACCTGGTCATGGGAGCCATAGCACCTCGATGTTTTCAGTTAGGAGTTTGCTCACGTGTCTGTATGTGGCTCAGAAAAAATTAGCTCTCTTCATTAATCAGGTGTTGAGCATTCAGTCTGTGTGATGTTTGATGCTAACTAGTAGGAGGACACCCTGACCCTTTGGGATAGTCATCCTTCTGCCACCTCTCCCTCCTCCTGTCACCCGCTTCTGTCTGTCCTCTTAACTTGTCTTTGCCCCTCTCTCCCCTTTTCTCTTTTTTCCTTTTTCTGATCTTCCCTTCAGCAGAGTCCAGTTGTCCACTCACTGTTGGGGGTTACCTTACCTTACCTTACCTTTCTTCTGTTCCCCCCTCCTGTAAGGAGAGGCATCACTAATGCTGCCAAGCAAGGTGTCTCTTGGCTTTCAACCTCGTACCTGCCACTAAAGCTAACGGAGGGGAGGGGAAACGGGCACCTTTCATCAGCAAGGCTTCAGCTCTCTGTGGCCTCAAAGCACAGAACCTGTGCTAGGACAGGCCAAAGTGCAGACTTGCTTCTGCTCGTTGGCCCACCGGGCAGCAGCGGGAGGTGTCTCCCACCTCACCGGCCATGGCTGAGCCCCCATCGGCCTCGCCGGCAGCAGCAGAGCAAATTCTGACCTTCAGTCCGCTCGCGTTTTGCCTCTAGAGAAACGGGAAGGTGAAATTTAATATGCAAGCAGAAGAGAAAAAAGAAAGCGATTTTCCTCCAGAAATCAGACCTCACTGACTCCTCAGCACGTCCTCTTCGATGCTGAAAGCAGCACTAAAACCTTTCAGGTCCCTGCATAGACCTTTCATGGGCAGGGGTTGCAGGATTTTTCCCAGTTTATCATGAAAACTTAAAAAAAACCCGCCGCAAAACCCTCTTTTTCTTCCATTTCATAGGCTTTGTTCTGTTACTTTACTGAAGCATCTAGATTTTATAGCATTTCACTAGGTCTCTTGCTGTAGCTTTTGAACCTTAAATGAAATTGGGATTCATTAATATCTTTACGGAAGTGAAAAAGAAGAGGTTGTCCCCAGGTGTGCTGGGGTCAGACCAAAAGAAGGACTTAGAGCATGAATACACACCAAAATGACTTCTTTTTTTGGGCTGGTATGACTAGTCTTCGCATAAAGGGAAATTTTAGCTCCTGAGAGTTTGTGCACAATAGGAATATTTACAGTGGATTTCTATATGCTGAAGTTACACATTACGAGCAACCTATAATTTTGGAAGTTATGATACTCACACCAGAAGTCATCAGGCAAATTCCCTAGTACTTATTAGGTAATGCAGATAATCGCCTTTAATTTTTTTTACCTAAAGATTAACTAAAGAGGGTTGGGTTTTTTAAATGGCAAAAACTTCTTAAATAAAGAACGGTTACCTGAATATTAATCTTTGCTTTGGTTCTTTTCTTCCCTTCAGGTTTTATGGCAGGCATACAGAGGAACCCTCAAATGTCACAGTATGGACCTCAGCAAACTGGACCTTCCATGTCACCACATCCCTCACCTGGAGGCCAGGTGCATCCTGGAATCGGTAGCTTTCAGCAGAGTAATTCAAGTGGTACTTATGGGCCTCAGATGAGCCAGTATGCACCACAAGGTAAAATGCTTGCTGGTAATATGTATGATAATTTTTATATATATATACATTTATATCGTGTATGTCGGTAGGTATGTGATTTCTTAAAAACAAAACAAACCAAACAAAAACTAAAAAAAAAAAACAACAACAAACCACAACACCCTCCCCCCAACAAACAAAACTGTCATTCAGAGGTGCAGCTGCACCTTGTGGAAGAAGCTGCTTCTGTTACTAGCACCTTTCTCTGTATAAAAATAGTGACCTTAAATTGGGCAAGGAAATGATGAATCTGTTGCATTGTCAGGGCCGTTGTTTAGGAGCCCAAGCATCTCGTCTCTGCAATGAGGACGCATTTGACCAAGCATGGAATAAGGGTCTCGGCACCAATCCCAAAATAGGATTTCTTTTCTTAGATGGAATCTCAAGGCCAATCTTAAAAGGTGTGGTGACTGTGAGGGTTAAAGTCTTCTAACGAGCATAATAATACAGTGGCTACTGTGGGAATATAATATTGAGCTCTAATGCATACGGTTTGTGAATCTTAACTAACCCTTCAGACTGAGAGACAGTTCCTTTTATTTTGCTTGTTTGACAGAATTGTTGGAGGACTAAAACAAAAATAGAATACACAATTTCTGCCCCTGGACAACCTTGAACTTGTCTATTGTTTTGCCTTTAATGGATAACCTTTATAAAGTATGCATCTCTTAAGGGGTTTAATGAAGTTGAAGTCAAGCCACAGAATATATAAGGGGCAGTATTTTCTTTAGAGGTACATAAAGAAGCTTTTCTATTTCAGCACTTCCTACTATTGCTTTCTTACTTAAAGTCCTCAAAAAGGATTGGAGCCAGCGATGGGAAATTCTGTAAGGGCGGGCTCGGTGGCTCGCCTGTGCTAGCAAGGATGGTTATTTTCGTCTCTGGAGTTTCTGAGAACTAGTTCTGATGTTTGTTTGCAGGGAGCCTTGCTGCCATGCGCAATGTTCCTTTCTGTTTCATCTCTGGGTCACATTTGTTGTAGTGTTCTGAACACAGGGCTACAAGCCAAGATTTCCCAGTTTCTAATTTTGGCTCTGCCTTTTACACCATCTTTCAACTTAGGCAAGTAGATTCATTTCTCTGCTTCGCTTTCCTTAACCGTAAAATGGGGCTAGTAGTGCCTTATAGCCATGTGTGAAGATTAATTACCTAACTCCAGTTGACTGGTGCTTTCCTTTTATTTGGAAAGCATTTTGTGGCCATAAAATGCTGTCCAAGTGCTTATTTTTATCTGCACAGTGAGCAACTAGCTTAACTGGTAAAAATCCAGTGGATTTATGATGTGCTATCCTGACTTCCAGCTGTACTGCTGCTGCTGAGATTCCGAACCATGGGAATAGTGGGTGTCAAGTGCAGTAAAACATTAGCCATCCACACTGATTGAATGGAAAGGTTTTTGTACTAAATCAATGCATTTAAGTAACACGCCGAATACTACTTTCTTTTTTGCTTGAGTTCAGCAGTTCTTTTCCTCCCTCTGCAGATGAAAGTGCCTATGTAATGATTTTATGGGTCGCGGTCAGGAAGAAACGGCTATTAAAAAGTGAACTTGAGGGGCAGGAAGAAAATGAGCATCATTGTCATTAACAGGCCGTTTCAGAAGGGTCTGGTGAATAGTGTGATGGATGAAAAACGTGTTCTTCTGCCAGCTCTTGGAGAGTACCGGTGATCCCGTGCACTGGTCATCGTAAAATTAGGGGCCTGCAGACTTTCAGCTCTACAGGTAACAAATAGGGCAGAAGAATACTACATTTTCACCAGGCTAATGTGGCCATTAATAAAATCTGGGGATGAAGATGGTGATATTTCAAAGTCATGTATTTACCTGGATTTAAGTTTTTAATAGCATTTTTCATTTTTAATGAAAGTAATCTGTAATTGCAACTCTAAACATACCCTCTTACAAAGCGCAATTATATGCCAGCAATGATGAATATATAATAATGTTACCTCATTTGCCTTTTATTGCCAAAATAACAAATATATTAAAAATTACCTGGGTTACAACCAAGTTCTTAAATTATTAAACTAAAATAATTCTCAAGGATTTTATTTGCTTTCTATGTTTTGTTCACATAGGTCTTCCTCCAGAATATTGTTAAGCATAGGCTGAGTTTGACAGGACATGTATTTCCATATATGCATCAAAGCATTCTGTGACATTAAGCTTTTAGTTTGAATGCTAGATTTCACTAGGTGCTGTCCTGAAAACCGTTACTCAAGGCTGGTGTCCTTTCTCTGCGGAGGAATTGCTTACCATACGAAAGACTACACCAGTAAGTTTGGGAAGAATTATTAGCCCCCAGTTCACGAGAGCAGAATGATCCATTTCATGCATATGGTTGATTTATTTGGTTTTCATGTGTTTACATGACACTTAGGTCTATAATAAGAGTAGAATATATTTTCCCAGGAAGCAGTTCTGTACTGAGGACCTAGTCCAATCCTGTGAAACCCTTTCCTACCAAAATAAAAAATGGCTTTGGCTCCACATTTCTGTGTGTCTGTGATACAACACTGAAGCACACAGTACAGAACATTAGTTTTAATTTTGCATCAAAATCCAGCATTTTCCTGTCCCCAATGAAAAAAAAAAAAAGCAGAGCAAGAATGGAAGTTGTTACTGAAAGAAGCAGTCTCTTTGGTTTGTATTTGGACAGCATCTAGCTCGGGGGCTAATGAAGCTCTGGTCTATGACCCGAGCATCAAACTGCTGCCACAGCAAAATGTCCCTTAAATGCACTCTGGAGAGCAGTCGGATGCTGTAGTCAGTTGGGTCTTTTAAAACCGAGGCAGAGAAAAACTTCCTGTGGATTAGTAAAACATATCAGAAATGCATCCCGTCTGCCTAACTTTTCTTACTCAAATCACCAGTAAAACTGTTCTGTTTGGGCATAACAAAGAGAGCGACTACTGCTGAGTATGTTTGAACTACAACCCCAGAACTTCACAGTAAGTTTAACCCCCTTTTGTCTGTAGTAAAGTAATATGAATTGAGTATTTGTGCTTTGTAATCTTTAACGTTGGGCTCATTTCACAAAAGCACTTTGCTATCTAGCTCCCACTGATTTTAATCCTAGATTTTAATTAATGCGGTAGCATCCTAAGGATGAGCTGCCCTAAGTGTCTCGAGAGTCTGGACCTCCAAATCCAGACCCACGTATGCAGCAGCCTGTGGAGTTAAGACTTAAATATGAACTGTAGCTGCTGAAGTCCCCTAGGTAAAATAGTTTCAGAGGAACTCAGAACAACAGCTTTAAATTGTCTGTACAAGAAAAACTTGGTGGCTAAGTGAACATGTAAAAAATTCTAAAATGATTTTAAGATACTATTTTTAATACCGTGAATCTGACCTGTGTCTCTCAAGCAGAAAGCAAAACTCACAGGTAGTTCTCAAATTTCCCTCTTTTCAGCTTGCCTAAAAATGGCAAGATGTCAGAGCGCTTTGTTCAGCAAACCTGGACAAAGTGGACCAGAGTTTCAGCAGTAAGTATGAACATCTGTCTTTGGCAGGTTGTTACTAGGCTTTTTTATATTTTATCTTCATTATACTTTTTTTTTTTTTTTCTTCCTGATTCCAGTTACTGCTTTGGTTGTTCCCATGTACTTGAGTTGTCGTCTCTCTGGGTGCAATTCTACTCTGCCGAGGGGGAGTTGGAATCAAAAATTCCACGGATATGGAGGGGAGGAGTTGTTCAGTACTATTGTACAGCCGCTGCTGCCAGGCTTGTACCCACTTGAAAAGTGTGGGCTCTTGGACTTGGCTGCCTGACACGTCCAGCTGATGTGGGCTGGCCTAGCATCTGCTGCATTCATTGTGTTTAATGCTGCATCCATCTGTTTTCTGTCAAAGCCACTGCCAACAAATTACTAATCTATTAGAGAAACATGGAAATAAGATTGCACTCCTCATTCCTGGCAATTGCTCTTGTATTTTGTTTGGCTTTTATTTTGCCTTTTTTTTTTTTTTTCATGGTCTGGGAAAGGTATAAGAATAGCTAGTACTTGAGGTATTGAGGAAATGCTTCGGGAAAAAAAAAACATGGAAAAAACATTTAAACTTGTTTCCCTTACTGAAAAGATACCACTTCCCCATGCTCTTGGACGTGTATCCCTGGAGATGAATGATTAGGAGCTATTTTAACTGAACCACATATTTTTATGGAGAAGATTTCGCTGTTTTTTTCTGTGTTGTGCTTATGCTGGAGAAGCCAAAACACGAAAGAAGAGATTTTTTGTCCCAATTCAAAATAGCATCAAAACAGCAATAGTGTTTAGTATTGGTGTTTGCTCCTCCAAGCATGCTGCTGAACCGTACTTTGTGGACCCTGACTGACAAAACACATTGGCTTTATGTAAATTGGACTGACAGTAGCTCCCAGTGATTATGGATATCGCGTCTGCTGGTCTAGGGAGGGAATTTGCTTCACTTTGGGAAGCAATGTTACTAATAGCATGTCCATAAAATGTGTTAATCTTTAAAAGCACATATACACCATCTTGCTGCATTACGTTTTTCTTGCACAAAACCACTGGAAAACCAGAGCAACATCCGAGTGGTGTGTTGCACCTTTAAGCAGAACAGCATGAAGCTAATGAACCCTTCAGTCTGTGGTCACGTATGTTGGATCAGAAGTGTGGCGTGAGCAGGTCTCACAACCAGAACTCTGGCTAGGGGCGATGGCTCGCTGAACAGAGAAATGGTCAGCTGCCAGCGGCCAAGCCTAGAGGAGGAGGAGGAGGAGGAGGAGGAGGAGGAGAAGTGACAGGGCAGCCTGAAGTCAGCATAAAGCTGAGTCTGGAGCCTTTCATCTCCGTTGAACCACATATTGAGGATCCTTCCGTGAAGACTGCCAGGCAGAAACTTGGTTTCTGAAACAGAAGAGAATTGTCTCTCCATTTCCTTGGGAAGCGTAGGTCGCACGCGCTCTCGCTGAGGAGAACTTGTAGCAGAGTGAGTCAGTTACCAAGTGGAGAGGAGGAGAGGATTAACCAAAGCACAGCAGCAGGAGCATGTGAATTAATTATGTCTGCATTCAAATGATGGATGAATATATTTATTTTAAATGTAAACAGGAGTTGCATGCCACTGACTCCTCTGCCTGGTAGCTGAGGCCTGAGGAGAAACGTGGCTGATCTCCATGTTCAGAGGAAGAGTCCAAGGGCTGCTGCCTTTGAACGAGCGTGGGAATATCTGAGAGTAGTCGGGAAGCTCTGCTCTGCGGCATCCCACAGGGAGGGAACGGGTCGTGTTTCCACTAATCTGGATGAGATGGAAATAAAGACAAGTCAAAACTGATGACTGAAGTAGTGTAATGTGATCCGTTTCCTAAAATACTTTTCTATCATATCTCCACCTTTTTTTCCTCTCTTTCTCATGCTGCTTGGGTGTATTTCTGTAACACTGAGTGCTACACACTCACTGGCTTTTTCTTAAGCTTTTAACAGGGTAGGAGAATCGGCCCTCAAATGAGTCAAGCTGCTGCAAGTGGAGCAGTTTGCTCCAATGACAACGTAGATTGGGGTCAGCCAGGTTTTCATGCCATCCTTCATAAGGCACCTGTTTATATTAGCATCTTTGTACTGTTGCTGATTACTCTTGTAATACTAGTTTTCCCAGAGGAGGTGCGCTGTAAGCTACCACCCCTTCTGCTGGAATAGCCAAATTTTGAACTTAAGGCAGGAGGGAGCGGGAATGTGTCTCGAGGCCAGCACCCGTCCTCACTGGTCCATTCCAAAGCATCTCTGACACAAATGGGCAGAACGGTTAGAAGAAAGAAGCTGGTGAGAGTAGCCTGTTGCTGAAATTGCAGAAAGATGAAGAATGAGAAGATGAAATTACAAAAATAAGATTCTCCCTTGAGCTTATGTAATGGGTTTCTTACATGCCACCTATCTCTTTACTGCGTGAGGCGGTTTTGTACTGTGTGCTATGTTGTTAACCCTCTGCAGGCTGTGCTTTCCTGTATTTTCTGTTATCCTATGACATATATTAGGCAGAAAATGTTTGAGGGTACCTGAAAATCAAGTTCATGGTATCATTCAGGTTGGAAGGGTGTTCATGAGTTGTTCTTGGCTGACTTTGTATTCAAATTGGGGTCAGATACAAGATCAGAGCAGGTTACTCGTGGTTTTATCCAACTGGGTCTTGACAACCTCCAAGGAAGGAGTCTGCACAACCTCCTTGGGCAGCTTGTTCCACTGCTTGTCTGTCCTCGTGGTGAAAAAGCTGTTCTGACTTTGAGGCCAGCATAGCTCAGTTCGGTTCACGTGTGTAGGTTCTGCAGCTGCTGACTTCCTAAATAGAAATATTTGCTCAAAAAGTTAATGTTTTTCTCTGTGCTTTTTATCATTTTGTTCAGGAAACTACTCCAGACCACCGACGTACAGCGGCGTGCCCAACACAAGTTACAGTGGCCCAGGACCTGGCATGGGTATAAATGCCAACAGTCAGATGCACGGACAGGGGCCAAGCCAGCCTTGCGGTACCGTGCCCCTGGGACGGATGCCATCAGCTGGGATGCAGAGCAGACCGTTTCCTGGAAACATGAGCAGCATGACCCCCAATTCTCCTGGCATGTCTCAGCAGGGAGGCCCCGGGATGGGCCCACCCATGCCAACTGTGAACCGTAAGGCACAGGAGGCGGCTGCTGCAGTGATGCAGGCTGCTGCAAACTCCGCTCAGAGCAGGTATGCCTCCAGGTGGAAGGAGTTTAAACCAGTAGGAATGTTTTTCTGTCATTTCTGAAGTAACGGCACTGTATAGGTGTGTGCATATGCATTTATACATGTTCTGTCTGTGCCCTTATCTCCGTGAGATGATGATGTGTGGGAAGAATACTTTTCCTTAAACGTAAGGGGAAGGCATGCTTTTGTGCATTTGAGTTATCCTCTCGAAAAGCAGCTGTGACAATGGAGATGACAGCCACTTCCAGTTTGGTTCTTGGCACTGTAGGCTTTAGGAAAACCCACAGGGTTGCAGTGACATTAGGAGTCGAAAAGAAGCTCTCTGTAACTTAAAATTAATTAGCTGGATATATATATTTTTTATCTCCAGTAGAGAGAGGGCCAACATGTCCTTGGCAGCTTGCCCCTGCCAGAGAGTAAGGAATCTTCTGAAGCTGCCCATCAGCTCTTCCATTTACTGCCCACGTTGTGAGCAGCAGCGCTGGTGGCAGCTCTCTTCTGCGGGATGTTCTTGTTCCTGGGCGGGCATGCGGAGGGGGAGAGGAGGGCAGGCTGAGGGGAGCAGCTGGAGGGAAAAGGCATAAAGAGAGGCATAAAAGCAATCTGTAGTTATCTGGAGTTGATAACTGCCACTTATGCGTCCGTAAGAACCTGTGAACAGGATTGTAGAGGTTGGAGCCATCATCTGGCTTCCTGTCTTCCCTTCAGGCAGCATAACTGCATGATGCCATTTGTGCATGGATTTTGGCAAAGGCACTTTTCTGTCCATGGTTATTCTTAAGATGCCTGAATACTTGCAATGAAATCATGTTTTCTGGGAAGTTTTTCAGATGAAGTAATTTCCACATTTCCCTGGACTCAAGTAACTCAAGTAACTGTATTTATTATCTTTTTCTGTTACAAGAGGTTCCATTACATTTGAGAATTACACAAAGTTGGTTGCACTTTCTGGTAAGCATATTTGTATGTGTGTATTAAGCATCTTGCATTTACTGTTGCATATGCATACAGAGATGCACATATACACGTACAGGTATTTTATCATTCAAGACCAGTGTTTCCGGACAGTAGGGTTGCTCTAATTCCAGGGCGCAGTTTAAAACTGGAAATAGGAAGCTAATGTGTCCCTGCATCTGTTGCTTTCTTGTTTTGTGAGTTTGGAAGGCAGGTGGCTTCTAGTGATAAGCGATAGCAAACTCTTAAAACAATAATAGTAAATTTAGTGTCTTTCGTGTCCTTTTTCAGTAAAATAGAACTGCACTCCCTTAAAACAGACCGTGCTCCAGCAGATACCCGTGAACCAGCAGTCTCTTGCTTGTGTTGTTTGTTTTAACAGACCTGTCTAGTAGGATTTACGAAAGTCTGCTTCTGTCTCTCTGGTTTAGGCTATAAGCTGATAGGTCAGGCATGAAGGAATAAATGGGCCATCACTGCAGCTGCAGGAAAACTTTCTTTATAATCGTGTAATGAAAGATCACATTTCTCGGTCTTTACAGCAAGAAAAGATTTTGTGTGAAGCGGAAAATATCTGGTTGTGATTCAACTTACACTTTGGGCGTAGTGTGTGGTGTTTGATCAAAAACTAGGCGAAATGATTACTGCTCCTATCTCACACCCTTCCTCCCAAGTCAGTTTTGTAAAACTGCTTTGGGTTTGTAGCTTTGCCTGGGCAAAACTGCACCATTTCGGAGCCTTTCCATCACATACTGCCCATTCGAGCAATCCAGCACCTGTGGAAGGGCTGTGCAGTCATCGAAGCTCTGTTGGAAATACTGGCAAAAGGGCTATTTATAAACTGCAAATTGAGCGAAACCTGTCACACCCCTCTGACGCCAGGCGGTCGCAAGCACACTGTTTTCCTCTTTGATCTCAAGTCAACTGTAGGGGAGAAAGCATAATGGCTTTTGGCTATTCCTGCATGTCCTCCATACTTGCATATGGAAGGAATGTACTTGACCGTATTGATCCATATTTGTGATAGAGCTAATCCAAAGAGGCTGTTCTGCTTTAGGCCACCATACATTAGGTCTCCTGCTTATCCCAGCCAGTCTGGGGCTGGCGGATGCCCCGTATTTTTCTTCACAGCACCCCAACTATGGCAATGCTCAGGCCCCTTTGATGCACCGGCCTGACCAGTACGGGTAGGTAGCAATGTAAACTGGGCTTCCTGCGGGACCTTGGCAATTTTTTTTAATGTTTATGAACATGCCATCTGGCTGCTGAAGCAATATAAAAATTATGTGAACGATACATAAATACTTGCATCATAGAAGGGATTTTAGTTTTTTGTTTTCTTTTTATTAATGCCACTGTGAGAGTAGGATGAAAATCTGGATGCCAGTCGCTCACACACCTGCATGGCTTTTGGCATGGCTCTGTCTCCTTGTGCCCGAGAGGGAAATGAAGAACCTCATCACTGAGAAGGAATGAGATCCCTCCTCCCCCTGACCCAGGCATCATCTTTCTCCCCTCATTGATGTTGTTCTTGTCTCGCAGCGGTGCTGTGCTACCCCGTCTTCTTGACTTGGTGGTGGGACTGTCATTGCTGCCTGGGCAGTGACCTCCAACCCCCAAAGTGTGATCCCTTTCTGAGAGGTGGTGTACTGCAGGAGTGATGACAGGGTTTCTTAATGGGAATTTCAGGAAAGTTTTATTACACTGTAATTGAGCGTGCATGTGTTTGAAAAATTTCAGTTAGTCTGTTGAACAATTTTTAGGAGAGTATCCAGTGCAAAGCATTCACCTGAAATGCAGCTACTGTTTTCTCACCAGAGTCCTTCGCACTCTGATTTCTGTAACCATACCATAAATCACAGCACCAGGAGAAGGTATCTACACTGGCTCCCAGCCTGTCGTTCCCTCACAACCAAGTCCAACTTCACCTGAGATTCCGGTTTCATGGACTTCCCCGCCATCATGTTATTTCAGTTGTTACCTCCATAGGAAATCTGTAATACCCAAATTACTGCTGCCTTCGTGGTTATTAACAAGTTTTAATTACCGGTTTTCTGTAGCTGCTTTTGTTTGTTTATTTGTTTTCTTAATAACATCATTCATATACGTGCAAATGAAAAAGTACAAAGCAAAACAAAAAGTAAGAACACAAATCTACTGGTTCTCCTGTTCAAAAAGCAAAAATGAGTGAAATGGCAGAGCACTCACGCTGTACTCACGCTGTACTATTTTGTCTAACTGGAAGGACATCCACTGTTATATGCCAAAGTGCATGAATAGTACCCAGCCTTTTTCTTTGAATGTCTTGAGTTTGTAAGATTCAGCTGTGGGGTTCAAAAACTGTTGGATTTTTATTGCTATAAACCACACCCCTCTATGTAGAATTAAGAAGAAAATGAAATGGTTGTGTCAGAGTGATTGTTACCCAGCGGTATTTCTGTACAAGTTGGTTGTGATCCCCTTCAAGGTCAACTTGTTGAATCAGTAGCCAAGTACCAATAGGGGAGAGAAATTTGTCTTCAGCTGTTAATCCACAGAATCTATCCTTTACCAGCTCAGGAGTCTCATTTAGACATACAAAGCTGGTTTGCCTCTGCCTTGCCAAGCCACACTAAGCAGCTGTGTAAAATGAATTTAAATGGCATGCAACAGAATAAAATCACTTCCACTGGGGCAGAAAAATCAATGTTTGTTAACCAGGGTTGGATGATCAAGATCTGAGTGTCAGCCAGTTATACCTAGGTATCATCCTCAGTGCAGACCACCACCCTTTTAATTAGAGAAGATAAAATCATATAAATAAAACGGTGGCTGTGGAAGATAGTGGGTTTGCACCATTTGAATTAGCCTTTGACCTCACCTTGAGGCCAGCTCTGTGTTAAGCTTAGATACTTTCTAGAGCTACATAATACCTTCCCTGTAACCTAAAATCTTATGGTGTGCTGGTCTGTCTTGTGCATGCAGGCTGGTGTTTCCCAACTGATATCTAGCATGTCAGGCTAAAGAAAATAAAGGGGGAAGACCTCTTCATTGAACTAGCAGTATCTGTATTTTCACACTACCCAGGATGTTTAAGCTTGGTCTGGGTAACAATTTACAGCCGGCGATGCTAAATAACTCTCTAATACCCTGTATAGTCGTTCCCCTTATTTTCAGGAAGACAGTGTGAAGGAACTGCAAAACATAGTTTTCCTGTCTTGGTCTCAGCACACCCAATGACTGGTCAGGACTGTATGTTGAAGACCTATTGTATCCACTGAACTCCAAGGAAAGACTTTTCATAGCCTAGGCTGGCGTTGGCGAAGACCTCAAGGGCTGGTTCTGCTGCTGGAGGTTAGAACCCAGTGGAGGCCTCTGAGGACCAGGTGGCTCCAAAAAAATAGTTTTTTATCACATTGTAGTTCTTAGAATAATACATGTATTTCTAGTGATAGATGTTTATGTGCATACAGACCTGCAACACAGTAAGCCTTCAGTAAAAGCAAGCAATTTTAAGCAAATGAGATGGTGTTTTCGCTGGCAAATTTAGCCAAGATCTTCTAGTATCAGCCAGTTTTGAGTTCCTCAGTTTGTGGATGCCCAACTTGAAACTTTTTAGGAGTACATGTTTTCTATGAGTTTTTGTTTCCTACAGTTAAGTGCCCAGTACACACTTTTGAAAATGGATTATCAGGTTGACACCTGAAGTCAACAGACGTTTGTGGAGCTAGATGCTTGTCATCATCATTTTCGGCATCTCTTGTGCTAGCATTAAGTGTCATTCTGAGCATGTCTTCCTAGCAGTTGAATGCGTGACTGTAGTATACGGAAAGGTAAAAATGTAGTTGTGAAATAGCTGGCTTACATACCGCTAGCAGTGCAGCTTTAGGAAGATGTAATTCAGGACTAGCTGCCTGTAAAACACACATCCAACTGGACGCTAAAATGAGCCTCTCGCTGGTGCAACTGCAGTTATCAATACCCGAACTAAATACTGTAAAATGAGTTTTGATGTGCCTACATGAGGAGCAATCCTGTCTTTGAAGGCAGCGTCTTTGACCTCGGTGTACTGTACCTTAATATGATTCTCAGGATTGCACGTTGCAATTTTGTAAATTAAAGCAATTTTTTTTATAGATTGAATGAATTTAGAATTCAGTGGCATTGATTTTGGAGGGGACGGTTTAGACATAGTGGTTTATTAAACTGAGGAATTGGGATCCAGCTTAGCTATTTGCAACCTCTGACCATTTTAAATCCCGGTCATTGGGTTGCTAAATTGAGGTGGATATTTACATTATCGTCTGCTGCTCTCCGTGCCACCTGAGAAATGGTGTTCAGTCTCCGTAGTAATGTGTGGTGTTGCATTGCTTTGACATACTTTTAGGCACTCTAGAACGTGGTTCTGGTTGTAAACTGCTTAGCAGCTGCTTAGGTACTGCAGCCTCATCGTGGTACGGTCAGAAGAATTTAGGTAAGTTTTCATTCAGTCCTAAAACTGATCTATAAAAGCTGTGCTGATATTGGAGAATTTTTGTTGTACAGAGAAACGGTTGCAATTAGGGTAAATGAGTTTAAAATGTGCATTCTGTATGTCTTCTTTTTAGTATGTATGTGTATATACATGAAGCCGCACTCTTGCGCGCATACGCACAGACTAACCTTCCATCAGCACTTCTCTCCTGCTCTGTATGTATAATTCATATTCCATGTCGCTGGTGCCAGCAAAGCACTTTTTCCGTATTATTTTCTCCAACAGCAGGGTAATGCAGCACTGCTGATGGACTAGAAGGTACTGGTGAGGAAATATAGTAATGGACATGGTGCATTAAAATGTCAAAAGGAAAAAGAACGAGGCGGAAATGGGAATAAATTTTTAAAAAAGAATAATAATATAAATAAAAACCAGAACTCTTTTAGGTGTTTTACATCCTAGAGCCTGTCAATTTCTATGTGGTATTTTCCAGTCTGACCCTTTTATCTTGAAACTTGGGTTTAAAATTCTAATTGTGATTTTAAAAGCTGCAGTTATGCAGCAGGAAGACTTGAAGTGCTACAGTAAGACTCACCGTCTTTAATCCCTGGAGAGAGTATATATTTTCCATTGTTTTCCCTTTTCCCCTTAAGCTTGGAGGTGCTGTTCTTCTCTGCTGGGAAGTGCAGCGGAGTGCAGGAAGGTTAAGTACTCATTCAAGTTTCTTTGCTTATTCAAACCAGGCTACTTCTAGATGAAAGGCTGCCAACTGTGAAATCCCCAAAGTAAACTAGGCTAAGATAGGGCTGGTAGCCATAATTGGAGCCAGTGCCGGGGGTACGTTATCTATTGCCTTTGAAATAAGCCCCTAGCAGAAAGGCTCTTTCTGCTGGGTCTTTTATTTAACGTTCAGTCACTGGGAAGGAATTACTCCTGTTCAGATTCAGGCCATTCACAATTCTCCAGTCTCAAGGCCATTTCCCCTCTACTCCGCTCCTCCAAACGCTCACAGGCTTCACGTTTTCTTTCGGGATCCTAATGGATCCCCCTGAAACGGTCCCCGCTTTGCTCTCTGTCAGTGGTGTTTGAATATCCAGGCAGTACGTTTCAGTCCGTGATACTCCGTTCCGGTGGTGTGGCTGGGAACTCCAAGTGGCTGCTGTGCTTGCTCCACCTGGGGCTGCCGGCGCTTCAGTAACAGGTGGAATATTTTCTCCCTACGCCAAGTTTCGGTGTGATTCGAGGCGTTAAAGTCCAAATATTAATGCTTACTGTAACTGTAATTTCTAAGGGAGCCATTAGCCATTATTGACGTATTTCTCTTCAAAAGGACCCACGCTTCTTCCCTCTTCGTGAGAAGTAGTCATTTATATCAAGCTGATTTTTTCATTCTTTATTTTTTTGAAAGGGCACTTTCTCTCCTCATGTTTTGCTTTTCAAAGCGGAACCATGTATGGCTTTTCTCTACAATGTATTAGGAGGGGTGAAGTACAACTTAGCTTATATGTGTTTATTATAGTAAAGGGAGAGCTGGGAATCACGCTTTTGTCATTATTTTCTTTAAACGGACATGCATTTTGTAGATCAGCTCAAAATTGCTGATAAAATCGTGTGAGGATAGGAAGACTTTACATGCTGAGCTAACCAAAGCCATTTCTTGTGGGAGACTGAGAGAAATATATTTTTATCTGGAATTTTGTTTTACTAAAAGGTAAATCCATCATTTTGGAGCCCTGGATGTCACCGTGCTGCAGAGCTCGTGCAGGCAGCCAGTGATTTGGGGAGGCGGTTTTTTCTTTTTTGGTTACTCATCAATCAAGTAGACTGCTGTACGCTGTGCGTGCCATTGGAGATTAACCACGGACCTCGGGAGTCCTGCTCCTTCCCTCCTTCGGAGAGTAACCATTCTGGAATTGTGAAAGCAGGAGCCTGTTGGGAAGGCAGGGTGATTTTCAGAGTCATGAATGAGAATTTTCATTCATCTTAGAGACACTTCTAATTTGATTATTATTGTGTCAAGATTATTTTTGGCTTGATTTGGTTATTTAGGAGAGCTGTTGCCTTCTATAGAAGTGCTAATTATTTTGAAACAAAATTGCAGTGTAGGACTCTGTGTAGTTTATTAGCATTCTGCCTCAGAGTCAGTTACGTAGAAATTCAGTACCTCCAAAGCTGATCTTTGGGGCATTAAGAATCCACTACTCGTTATTGTATAAAAGTAAAGAATAAGGGAGGACTTGAGATCGAGTAGTTTTTCTTGGGTCGAAAGAAATTTTTCAGATGAGGAAACTGGATTTTCACACTGTCTTTTTACCTATTAGCCAGAAGATCTACTAGTTTAAATCACAGCACTAGTCAGAAAAAAAAAAAAAACAAAAAGCAAGTAAAAAACAGGAGAATAGCCATCTGTTCAATGAGACTCATGAAGAAAGCTAATTCCGTGACTGCTCTGTGTGATTTGGCACGTGCATTGTACCAGTACAAGGCTGTGATGGAACAGCATAAGATTTTTGTGACAGAAAGGGAGAGACGTAAAAAGTGGTAGGAGGGCTTCAGGTTTTAGAGCGGTTTTAAGGTTTTAGGTTGTTTTACAATAGTGATAGTTGAGAGAAAATTAAACAATTTTATTTTAGCAATGTTACTTGGGGAAATACGAGTGGGAAGAGACCTTTACTCTATTGATGGAGTTCAGATGGGAGCATCAGTTCTAACTGCATGCGAGTAACCTTGTAAGAATCATACTAAATGGTAACATAACAGCAATAAGACGTTTTTTTTTAATGATGGCCAGCAGTTTCACTAACACATTAAATACCTGTTGCAGTTGTCACAGTAGGTTTCAGGCATCTTCTGAGCCAAAGATGAAGAAAAGAGCCAGCTGAAACCACGCTGACACACACACCGCATTGCTCTTGCGAAACTGTCTGGAGTGCCAGAGTGCTGAGACTGATGGTAATAGTGGTAATAATAATATTGATAAACACATAACAGCTCCAGGCTATTGGGCAAAGATAGGTAGGTGAAAATGTGTCTGTTGGGAAATGCCTTCGGAGAACTTCCTCGCCGTGCTGCTGCACATGCACAGTTGCGTTCAGCGTGTGCTGTCAGCCAGATGACATTTTACTATGAAAAGATGCACTGAAGAGCTGGCATGAAACGATGAGGATTTTATTAGATTTTCAGTTGGTTGCCAGCAGCACAGCGAGCTCCGTGGAGCTGATGTGGTGCTCAAACCTGGTGCGAGGACGTGACTGAACGCGGTGAGAGGTGGCAGGAGGTCCGCGTCCCCAGGTGGAAGAGGAGGGAGCTCAGGGGTCGATCCTCTCCCGAGGCAGTGCCGCAGCGGAGGAGGCTGAATTAGTGAAACACGCAGTGTGTCCTTAGCTTCCTGTAGCTTTTTAGCACCACGCTTTGGTGACCCCCTGGCTGTTCGTGTGCTGGGAACAGACTCTTACCCACTTTCAAGTAATCGTTCTGGGAGAGAGTTCATAGGGCCTTCCGACTTTTTAGTACAGCTATTTATAAGCCTGCACAAAAATAGATGGTACATAGTGAGAGAGTCATACGAGTCATTCCCGTTTTGATACCGAATCACACCAGGCTCAATCACCCTTCTCGGCATCCTGGTTCAGATCGGCTCCGTCGTGCCGTACAGGACAGATTTCTTTTTTCGCTACAGACCCAGTTCATGCATTCTCCGGCTTGCGGGAGAGATTACAGCAGCCCTCTTCTACCCATCACACACTACTCCGCTTGGGCTAGGAAATCTCTCTCCTTTTGGTGCTCCGGTGTTATGTCCGATGGGGACAGCGTGCAAGCAGCCCCCGGGAGAGCTGCCGCTTAAATCCGCGTTGTCAGGAAGGTAGGCAGGGGGTCACAAAGAGCGGAGCTTGGATGGGACTGCGAGCCATTTGACTTGGCCCCCTTTTCAGCAGTCCCGTGGTTTCTGTCACGCAGCATTATATTGTATTTATTCAGCACCGGTTGCACTGAGTACAAAGGGCTGAGTTTGTTTTTACACAAATAAATTCAAATACGGAGGTCTTGCTGCACTTACAAGAATGCTGCGCAGTAATTTCAGGGGATCCCTGTGGGTTTGAAGGCTGGTGACCAAATGCTGTGGTCACCTTGAAATTCAAATGAAAAAAACTTTAATTAACACAGAAGGAGCTTTATAAAAACAGAATTAAACAGCTGCAACCTACTAAATAAACAAAACAAAACCCAAAAAAATCCAACCAACAAAAAACAAAAAAAAACCCCTACAGTATTTCACTAAATATCCTTCATGTTTTTCAGTCACACATCCTTACATCATTAGGATCAAATGAAGTTAAGGATTTATTTTTCTGCTGGCTTGTGCTATGTTTTCCTCACTGTATTCAACTACTTTATTATTCTTCTGGCCATCTTTTAGACCGTTATTAATCTTGGATCTCTTCCTCAGTTTTTGTTATCTGTAAAATGGAGTTGGGAGATTTATTCTGACCTCAGCGTGCATTCAGCATTCAAAGGTTGTGTACTTGTGTTGTTATTAGCATCAATACTCACCAATCACATGTTCCTCTTACGTTGCTCTGCCACTGTTTGATGTGCTGTGACACTCCTGTGTTTTACTGGGCTTTAAATGACTAGGTAGCCCGTTGGGCAGATGTTTTCACTGGAAAAATGGTTAATGTGATGACAATAGCATGTAAACAAACAATAAGTTTTGGTGGCTGCTTTTCTGAGGGGCTGAGCATTGAATCAGCCTGGTAGGAACAACTAATTTTTAAGTTTCTTCTCCCTCCTTGATTGTTTCTTAGTCTAAGTGATGGTGATGATGCTAAAGGCACAAGTATTTCTGTAGCCAGAAAAAAAAGAATGTATTATTTTATATATATATATTTGCAATATATATATATAAATTTATATATATAAAAAGGCTATTTCTGTTATTCTTCCAAAAAGTATCTTGCACAATAATCTTTAGATCAGCCAGATGAAGAAAACAAGCAGTCTGCTCGGTCAGACTGCAGTGGATTACAAGGTGATGCGCACTATCACGTAATTATGATGCTAGAATATTATTCCCCATTTCAGCCGTTTCATTGCCGTTTAGGCCCAGTCCTTAGGAAGAATACTTTGGTGTTGATTCTGGGTGCCCAATGTCAGCAGACACACTCACACACACGGACCCCGGTACAAATCTGGATGCTTTTTCATTTACGTTTCCTAGTGTTTTGTTGGTGTCAGTGCATCTCGGAGCTTTGGCCTCCCCTTTTCACACACGCACGCACCCACCCACACAAGTATAAAATTCTCTTTTTCCTTCTAACCTGAAAAATGGAAAAAAAAATATCTCGTGGCAGACCTGACACCTGTCACATCACCGTCTTTCGTGGTTTCTTTTTCAAAACTTTGCGAGTGGTGAGCTTCCCCGCGGAGCGGAGGGGGAAGCGTAAATCCAGGTTAGTACACTTACAGCTGCAGCTAACGAGAGGGGGGATCCTTAGCTTTCAGATATAGTGATGTTAAATTTGTTTGGTTTTATTTACATGGGAACCGCCTTTAATGCCTTTTTATAGCTGCCCAAGCCAATATTCAGATTTCGTGTGTCTTGACCTTTGCTAGTGGCGCGGACGCAGCGATGAACTTCCAGTCCAAGCAATGTCGGAGTTTATTTTCCCTTGCTCCCCTCTCCCTCCTCCAGTTCTCCCATATCCCCTGATGACAGAAATGGTTTCACTTCTCCAAGGAAGCCCATAATGTAGCAAGAAGGAAAATCCATAACAAAGAGCATATGTATCTGCATGCACGTTTATGTGTAAATTCTCCAGGGAGAAAGCATTCGCAGGTCTCACTCCTGAATTACTCTCATTATAATAACCCATTTGGTGTCAAAGTATGACAGATTATAAGCGCTTAAGGCTAGTCCCCAGCTCGAGACAGATTTAAATAAAGTACTTCTGGTTATTGTGCAGGTCAGTGTGTTTAAATAACAACCCCCCAAATCATACTTTGACATTTAAAAGAGAGAGGAAATATTGTCATGCTGCAGACCTGGCACAGATAAGCACAGGGCAATTTGGTCAGTACACTGTGATTTGTGAGCGCAGCCGAACGCAGTCATTTTCACAGTTTGTAATCAAGTAGCCACCTTAGCAGTGTGTCAGCATTAAAAAAAAAAAATGTTCCTTTTAAAATGTTTACACAAATTACTCCCCTGAGGTGCTACAGTGCATTCGCTGCAAAACTGATGTATGCTAAAGATCTGGAGCAGAAATGGCAAACTTCCATGAGCTTGTGGGCCTTTTGTTTTTTTCCTTTTTCACCCGCCAATTGCTCAGGTGGCCAGGTCCCGGGAACAGGATAATTTTTCAGGTCCAGTGCCTAGGGCAGGATAGCAGGGAGAAATCCCTACGTTACGTGAGTGCTGTGGGAAGTGTCGGGAAGCGCAGTGCGGAGGTGCCTAGATAATAATAACTGTGACCATCAGGATGTGTGACTCAGTGGCAGCTCTTCTCTACCTGGGCAGCGTGCCCCATCCCTGCTCCCATCCTTGCAGTGCTGCTCCTTTGGCATCGCCCCACTGTGCCCTGCTGCTGGACTGGTGCTGGTCCAGCTCCTGGCTGGAATGGCCACCTGGGAGCCTGGCCCTGCCTCCCGGCAGCGTGCACCAGCAGAGGAGCTGCAGAAAGGCACATCGCTGGTAGGACCCTGCTTTTGAGGCTCACCTGTGAATCCCTCCCTTCCTTCAGGTGGACCTGGCTGAGAGGCTCCGTGTTCATGCTGGAGGGACCTCCCATATGTTTACCCTGGGAGTAACGGCTCACTGTATGTTCCTCCCTGCTCCTCCTCCTTTATCTCTGTTTCATCTCCCTTCTCCGGAGCACCCATCATCATCATTGCCCTAAAAACCTCTGGCACCTAGTGGGGATGCTCCCAACCCTTGTTCATTCTTCATTTCCACCTACTCCCCCCTCCGTTTCCATCTTTTCCGCCCCAGTCTTTCCTCACCTCCAGCCCTTCTACACTCTCCACTTCTGAACCCTTTTTCTGTTCCCTGCACGTTGCCGTGCTCGACTCCTGTGCTCAGACAGCCACAGGGCTCTACAGAAGCTGGGTCATTTTTTCTGACTGTATGAAGGGCTTTGTTCCAATGTTACAGGTTTAGATCGAGAGGAGAGCATAATGTCAGATGCACGCCAGAAAATCCACAGAAAGTGGTAGAACTCGATCCCTCTGCACGCAGCAAAAACCTGAGCTTTGACATGTTGCCGTATGAAAAGTTGTGTCTTCATTTCTTGTCCTGCTGAGAAGCATGATCCTCTTCTGTCATTGTCCATGGCTAAACCACACCTACCTCTGAATTCAGTTTTGTAATTAGTTGTCTGGTCAAATCTGAGGAAGATGAGAGTAAAAACTTCCATCAGATGGCAACAGGGAGGAGGTGCTAAATCACATCAGTATTGAACGTACGGGCTGCAGAGTGACTTCTGTGTAGCAGTGGGAGACAACACACTAACCCACTGGTGATTTCAGGTCCAATTAAAGGTAGACATCCCAGTGTAAGAGAGACTTCTCAGCAGCTGTGATCACTCGTGTGCTTCTTTGTACTGTCAGTGCTCTTCTTTCTTACAATTTCTTTGTTCTGCTTTTTAACGATGACCAGATCTCGCATGTCATCTCCTCTCTTTAAATACACAGGCTTCTGTATTAGCTCAGAAGACACAATTAGATCTGATGCTGCTTGTTTTGCAGAGAAAAGAGATTAAGTGCAGATTAAGCTTCGGGTAGATTGCAAATGAAGGAAAGCAAAAGACCAGAACAGGACCTTCTTAAAAGGGAATGTTTTGAATTTGACCAGTTGTATTTTGGACCAAATAGTACACCAGACTATCAACAGCACAACGAAGCTGAAAACTAGGCTGGAAGGAACCTCAAGAGGTCTCATCCTCAGCAGGCTCAGTTGAGAGCTCAGGGCTTTATCCAGTTGAGTCTTGAAAACCTCCAAGAACAGAGACTGCACAACCTCCCTGGGCCACCAAGATCTAATGCCTGACTGTTTTCACTGGAAACAGGATTTTCTTACACCCAGTCTGAACTTCTCAAGTTTTAACTCTTGCCTGTTGTCTCTCATCCTCCCACCATGCCCCACTGTGAAGAGCCTGGCTCCATCTTCTTGCTGACCTCCTTATAGGTGCTTTGGGGCTGCTGTTAGGTTCCTCTCAAAAGCTGTCTCTGCCCCAGGCTGAACCAGCCCTCGTCCTTCAGCCCCTCCAGGGTGAGTGCTCAAGCCCTGACCATCTAAGGGGCCCTCTGCTAAACTTACTCCAGTTTATCTTCATCTTTCCTTTACTGGAGGATCCAAAACTGGACACGATACTCTAGATGGAGTCTAATGAGTGCTGAGCAAAGAGGGGATGATCTCTGAGCCATCTCCTGGCTCTGCTCCTCATCACACAGCCCAGGATGTCGTTGGCCCTCTTTGCTGCCGCGGCACTCTGCTGGCTCACGCTCAGTTCCTTCTCTGCCAAGATGCCCAGGGGGTTTTTCAGCAGAGCTGCTGCCCCTGGGCAAGCCCCAGCCGGCACCGCTGCAGGGGGCTCGTCCTTCCCAGGTGCAGGACCTTGCACTTGTCCCTGTTGACTTTCGTAAGGTTCCTGTCAGCACGTTCCTCCAGCCTGTCTGGGTCCCCCTGGGTGGCAGCCCTTTCCTCGAGCGTAACAACTGGCTCTGGCGTTATGCAAGTGCTGTGAATTGCTAAATTGTCAACAGAGTAAATAAACCACAGAAAGCGAGCAGATTCCACCCTCCCTTTCCCATTTTTAATCTCTTCCATTTGCTGAATACTTGGATCTACTTGTAGCAGTAGCACAGAAAAAAGAAATGCGTAGGCTTAAGTATAGTGTTTAAATTGATAGCATAATCCTAAATTTGTATTAGGCCAGCTGCTTTTTCTTCTAAATGGGGAAAAGTATGTGATCTGGGATCACGGTATTGGAGGAGTTAAGAGCTGGAAAATACCTGGCAGGTCATCTAGTTCATACGCAACGCAGGAGTTCTCCGACCACTACATCTTCTGATGCGTTGTCTGTGTGCAGAGGTGTCAAGTGTTGGGGTTTTCTTCACTCCCTTGGAGGGTAACTGCATCTCACCATGAGGCCATTTTTACATTACACTCGACATAAATATTTCTTTTCCTGATTTCTCCCTATTATTCCTAATTATCACTTGCATAATCCCTAAGCAACCCAACCATTGGTGTCTATGTGGTAGATATTTTAAAATCGTATACCTGACTGGGTTTATTCTGCTATAGAATTCATAGCCGGTCAGTTGTATTTTTGCCATTAGATGTCAGTACATGTACAGCAGACTGTTTTTGAAAGACTTGATTTTTATTTAGCCCCCCAGAAAAATGGAGGAGGGAATTGGGAGATGTAGGAGAGAGTCTGGTAGTATGCTTTGAGATAACTACTTCTTAAATAGTATGTTGGATATGCCTTTACTAAAAGCAGCACAGAAGGAAACATAAGATTTTTGACTTAACTCCAACAACCAACAGATGATGCTGTGACCTTAAGCATATATAAATATGTTTAGCAGCTGCTGTGTAACATATTTATAAGTGTTTAGTGACCTGGAGGTTAATCAAAATGAGTTTGGTGATCTCAGCTCAGTTCTTAATGGACTCCACTTCATATTACAGCACTGATGCAGCACAATTTGTCACAGTCAGCAGTCTTTACTCAAAGGAGGCCCACTGCGGAGGGAGAATTAAAGGCTGAAGTAATACCTGATTATTCCTCCCTAAAGAAACTTTCCATTCCAAGCCATCATAGAGCAGAGTTTAACGTGGAGGAGCTCTGTACCGCGCACGGCACCCAGTCTCAGGCTAAAATAACGTTTGCTCTTGCAGGATGTCGCCTCTCGGTGTTACCGAGTGAACAGAGAGGTGCCACGGCCGCTGCTTTGACAGGGGACCAGGGAAGGACAGAGCTCTGCCAGGGACGGTGCTGAGTCTTTTCACTTGCTGGGCTCTTTCCAGAGATGGAGAGCTGTGTCTGTTCCAAGCGCGGCGTTACATGGGAGGATGAAAGGATTGCCTTGCCAGATGAGATTTCAGAATTAGGTTCTGCCATTCAGGTCTTTCTGGGTACAGAAGCAATTTTTTTAGACTTCAGTTGTTTTCTTGCTGTCCTGACCAAAGCTTGTATATTCCTTTTATTTAATTTCCGCTCTCCGTCTAAACTGGAAATAGTTTCCTACTTTTTGATTTAAGGCTGTTGTACAGCAGTGTGCTTTCATGAACTACGATTGAGATTGATGTCCGTAGTGGGTAACGTGAAATCGGTTGTACCTCAATTGGAGACAATGAACTGCCCCATAGCTTAGGCCATATACATGCTGTAGGAAGTAAGAGTGTTGAAATATTAGTAGGTCAGGACCAATTTCAGTTTACCTGCAAGGTGCGTATCTCCTGTGTATTTTTAAAGCAAAAGAAGGATGCTAGAGAGATAGATACCTGTAGAGACTTCTGTCTTTTGCAGAACCCCAGCCTTCCTCCATAAAAGAACCTTTCAAAATCTGTTACTTCTTTTTTAAAGTGTAAAAATGCACTTGCACACTTTCTTCATCTTCACTAGTAACTGAAGATGAACCAGTAACTTTACCCAGTAATGGAAAGGATCTCGCTTATCCAGCAGAGAAATGAATTTCCAGTCAACTGCATTTGTTGAAATCCAGCAAATTTCAGCTAAAAATGGGAGGTGGGGGTGTTTAAGATACAGTATTTACATAAGAAAAGCTTGATTGTGTGACTGAAATCTTTTAAAGTTGTTGCCAAATGGTCCCGCTCTTCTCTTTTCCCTTTGTAATTTTCCCTTGGAGCATTGCACCACTGTGCATTTTAAATCTTTTCCCTCCACTACTCATTGCAAGCTTCATCGGGGAAATGACATTGTGTGGCAGTTGTCTCCTTCATATCAAAGGAAAGCCTTTGCCTCTTTGCAAGAGTGAAGAAAAGTTTGTCTTCAGAGAGCAAAGGACAAAACTGACTTGGAAAAAGATGCTTTATTTAGATAACACGTTCTCTTTTCCTTTGAAGAAATTCACAATGTGTCAAGAAAAATTAGGCCAAATAGTGCTTTAATGGTCTTCCTCCTGTACCTCCTAAAAAAGAAATCTGTTTCTACCAATTGCGTTAAGAATCTGCCACGAGTTTGGGGAAGACAAGAAGCCATTGAAGTTATTCAGGGTTATTGGTTTGGGGGTTGTCTGTTTTGTTTGAATGCTGTATAATAATGAAAAGTAGAATTTACACCAAAATTCCATCTTGCTACGAGGACATGCAGCTTTCCCTGCACGTAAGATAAAATTAAATGCTTTGTTTTTTCATGAGGAAAAAAAAGCAGACAGGTACTAAAGCTATGTAAAGGGGTAGTTGCTTCCTTTCTTGTCTCCTTGATTTGGATAAATGGCATAAATTTACAGGGGGTACATTGAAGAAACAGGTCTGAGGTTTGTATTTTCCTAAGTAGGCTATGAGTATACAAGTAAGTATATTTTTGCATGTGTTTTTATTTATATGTATGATTTTATATATGTAAGTCTATATCCACATACATATCATAATATGTGCAGTCTTCAACTACACCAGGAAAAGAAAGATGATTGTATTATGGATTAAAAGAATAAAAAGTTATTTTTGAAGTTGGATCAA
Source organism: Numenius arquata (assembly GCF_964106895.1). Lineage (NCBI taxonomy): Eukaryota > Metazoa > Chordata > Aves > Charadriiformes > Scolopacidae > Numenius > Numenius arquata. Next base: position 9,366,943 of record NC_133577.1, on the reverse strand, counting down.
GCATTATATTGGGTTATTCTGCTTACTTGAATTGGGTAATTTTCTTCCTTGTGCCTCAGCTTATCTACAGAATTTGCTACATCAAGTAGAAAGCCTAGTTAGATGCTTTTTAGAGCTTAAGAGTAGATAAGGTTTAGCCTTCAAAAATAGTTGGTCTGAAGATCTTCACATCTTGAAGATTCAGGGCAGTTTTTCAGACAAACTGAAGTCTCAGTTATGAAAGTATTACAGGAATATGTGATTAATTTTCAAAACCAAAATAGTTCTGCTGAAGTTTCTTGTTTCAACAAAGTGTAGTATGTACGTGTTTTTTTGAAAGATCGGACGCAGGCGACACGTACAACAAGATGAACATTTTATTCAACGCTGCAGTCACATCTATGGTCACTTAAATGGTATTTGCTAAATGACTATGACTTTGGGCCCTAGATCAGGACTGGAGATGGGGACATCTGTTGTGTTTGTTTTTTTTTTAAAAAAAGCTGTTTTGAGGAAAAAAAGAAGCAGGAAGTTACGTGTATATGAATTCATTGGGAGCTGTGCGAATTCCACTTTTGGTCATGAGGTATCCTCAAGATCAATGCTCACGTGCAATTGGATTTCTCCGTTGCACCCTAGGATTAGAAGTGCTTTACAGGAAACAAGGTGTGTGCAATAACATCAGATACAGAAATCTGAAACAGATTCCATGGTACCCATTTTTATTCTGGTCATTTCAGTGTTTTTAAGCTACGACAGGCAAGGATTTCTACAACACGGTCAAAATTGCAATTCACTGACATTTTTTTATGCCAGTCCTAGGTTCTGATTTTGACTTTTGACATTGCTGTCTACTCATAGCATAAGTAATACGAGGTTTATTTTTCTGCTGATTGGCTGTGACATAGGAAGACACTGTATACATCTCTTGAAATTTGTGTTCAGTCCTATTCTGTCTGAGGTACACGGTAACTAATTCAAGACTAATATAGCTCCCCGTGTAGGTAAAATGATCTAATTGCGTGCCTTCTCCTTAGCTATTTGCAAACAATAGGAGATGTACTCTGTGACAAACCACAGCATTTTCAGCGATGAGGGATGTAATGAGACATCGTGTGTGTGCTTTCTCTCCTCGTAGGCAAGGCAATTTTCCTGCCATGAATCAGAGCGGTATTATGGGATCCAGCTCCCCCTACACTCAGCCGATGAACAACAGCTCCGGCCTGATGAACCCGCAGGCTCCTCCTTACAGCATGGCACCCAACATGGTGAACAGTTCAACAGGTAATGGTGGGTACCCTTCCAGCAGTGGCCTTCCTCCATACATCTGCTGACGGCACCAGCCCTGGGCTGGTGGCAGAGGGAAAGCCTTCTTCATTCCATTCACCCCGCCTTGGGTAGTTTGGAGTGGTTCAAAACTAGGCTAACGTATTCACATTTTTTTTTTGTACAGTAACTCACACATTTTTCATTAAGTCCTTTTGCACGGTATGTAGATGAGTACAATGTTTTGAGCAGTTCCAGCAACACTCGGACCCAGTTTGACGTAGGTGCTGAGTAGCAAGTACACGTATATTTGTGTGTGTGTCTGTGTGCCTGCAAGAGAGGGAAGGAGAAAAACCTCATCTTTTAAGAGGCTGCTGTTGCTTTTCAGTGTCTTCCTTCCTAAGATGGCAATTTCAGATATTTAATGTGGTGCTGGTTTAAAAAAAGAGATGTGCACCTGCTCTGACTTGAAGATGCTGTAAGTTGAGCACTTAAAATAATTACTCTGTTCTGAAAGCATAGGCCATATTTACTGTTTCCAAAATTCATATAACCATATATAGGGTTTCTTCATTTACTTATTTAAATATCAGTATATGATATATTTAATCATAGATGCCTTTTGCAAAAAAAAAAAAAAAAGGCATATTCAGTGTCACCGGTGGATTTGTCCTTCATATCATGACTTGCGAATTTACAATTATGTGCAGTTTTTTATGTGGCTGTGAAGACAGGTGAATGCAATTCTGTGCAAGTGTGCCTTATAGTCCATATTCGGCTTGAACTCCTAACAATTATCCTCCATCAAGATAATACTTCAGTAAAGATCAATTCTATGATTGGGGTGGGTTTGGATGGAGTTTCAGTGACCCTGAAGTGGATTCTCCCAAATACTTATTCCAGTCGTGGAGTTTCTGTGCATGCTTTACTGATTACATTAGCACTTTTTGAAATGTTGGGGGTTTTGAAGTTTTTCTGAAAGCTGGATAGGTTGTGCTGAGGTGATTTGAGTTTGTTTCTTAGTTGGTATTGTTTCTACTTTTGTTTTTTTCTTTAGAGGTACCTTATTAATTAAATCGTAGCTTACCAAGAGCTGTGTTTCAGTACCTTTCTCTCTGCCCTGCTTAGCTTGTTTCGTTCCTTCATCCTCCGTCTCCTTCCCTATCTTTCCTCCCTGTCAGTTTTATGTGTCCCTGCTTTCCCAGGCAGAAAATGGCCACTGCAAGATTCTGAGGTCTAGGATGTCCAAAGGGTTTCTTTGCTCTACACAGGAGCTCCTGCGACACTTAACAGTCTCTTATTTTTCAAGAATATTATGTTACATTTTTGATTAGCAGAAGAAACAGAAGGGAAGCTGTTAATCAGTAAGGTTTTAAAAAAAAAAAAAAAAAGAAAAGAAAAACAACAGAAAAGGGCTTTTTGCAGTGCTGGCTTTGGAAGCCGTTGGTTAGTCCAGACAGCACACTTCACCGTCTGGATGAAGAGGGAAAAGCTATTGAAAAGACCATTAGATAATAGCTTGCTTTTCCCCCACCAGAGCTGTCCCAGGTAATATTATGTTTTGTTTGTGTAGTTATGTGTTTTGTCTGGCTTGCTGAAATAAAATTACTTCTGAGCATTGAAACTGTGCTATAAATTCTGTTTTGCTATTAGCAGAAGTAATTTTTCCCCCTTTTCCTTTGGCCCCCAGAGCTGCAGAAATAACCAACAGCAAACAGATGGCAGAGTGCCCTGCCTAAGAAGATTTATGTATTCCTAAGGAATAACCAGTTTAAAGGAAGATTCACAGAGGTTTTTTTGTTCAGATAATTCAGCCATTCGTTATTTCATACAGTGGAAATCTGTTCAATGCGAGGCCATTTATCCTGGCAGTCTTTTGTATGGGGTAGTCATACTCTTTTTATTGTGTTATGCATTCTGAAATATTGGATTTTTAATAATTTAAACATTTATCAGGGTTGGTTTTTTTTTTTCTGCCAGTGCATTTGTGAGGTTTTCTTTTGTTCCAGTTTTATTAATTCAAAGATTACCCAATGGAAAGTAAGTACGAGATGAACTAAAGGAGTTCAGAGCACCTCTCTCCCCCTGTGCGTGAGCAGACACACATCTCGATTGCTTTATGGAGCCGGCCTCCGAGAGCGCACGGGTGGTGGTGGTGGTACCCGGGGAGCAAAAGGAGAAAATGAGGTGTGAGTACACTGCTGGGGGCAGCTGCAGTGGGAACACGCTGCCTTCCTACCCCCCCCTCCTCCTCACTCATCCTTCTGCTTGGGTCACAGAAATGAAGGGCTGAGCTTAAGGCAAGTGTAAATACAGTGTTTGAAATGATGATGTCTTGAGCTGGGGGAGCACTTCGGGGTCAGCTCTGGCCCTGCTTTTGACGAGGGGGAGAACTTGCAGGTGATACCTACTTAGGGGCTTGAAAAAGGCATTTTCTGTGACACAAAAGACCAGTTCCCCCCACTCTGCCCCCTCTAGTGTAAAGTCACACGTCTGTGGGATAAACCAGCGTTCAGGCAATGTGTGGGGCCAAAACCAAATACAACCGAGCAGCTGCTGCTGGAGCGCCTTGTGGGCGGTAGTTACCTTCCTTCCTCACGTGCACTGAGCATGAACGGCTGTAGTTTCAATTAGAGGCCATTGAAAAACTAAGGTAAGCAATAGGGACAAGTTGGTTTCTTGGTTGTCTGGGTCTTGGAGAGTGCAGTAGTGTTGCCTGTTGCGAGGGAGGAAGGTAGGTTTTGGTTATAGACATTTTAATCAAATGCACTTTTAGGTTTTGCTGTAAAATAGAGGAAGATTGCTGATGCTGACGGATTTTTTTTTCATGTGGTTTTGGAGCTTCAGTACAGCTAAGCATAATACTGCTTTTGCTACACGTTTTTAGTAGCATTTATAACTCCTTATTACCAGTTGATCCTTTCTTTTGCCTTAGTTCTTTTTTAATTAATGTCACAACTGAAAGGAAAATCGTGTTGCAGTTACGCATCCTGGTACTTCACCAGTGACTGTGGATCAAACAGCAGATCACCAGCTTCTGCTGATGTAGAGCAGTTTAGGAACACAGAAATTATGAGATCAAAGAAGACAGATCCTTCTGACAGAGTATCCCATCCGTAACAGCAACAAAAGCTTCAAGAAAAAGTGCCAGAATCCCTTCACAGTTACGGAACAAACTGCCATTCAGAAAAATTGTGTAACCTCCACTGCCCTTTTGTTATATGGGTTCACATTTCCCATATATATTTTAGATTTTTTTCCCCTGTTTTTTAAATCCAGGCTTTAAAAATACATATAATAAAAGGGAACTTACAAAACCCAATATAAATAAAATAATTTCGTGCTGTTAATTCTAGTGGAAATTATCTTTAAAAAGAAGTAATGTGGAGTTTGGATCTCACAGATTTCCATATTGTGCTTGCACAGAAACTGGCACTCGAAGTCTCTGCTACCTCTGGAGGCGAACAAAACAATAAAAAAAGCATTAATCTCCTTACTGCCCTAGGATCTTTTCCTAATTTCACTACCTCTGTCCTACTGAAACCTTCCATTTTCTGGGTATAATTATACCCAATGCGTTTTTAACATTGCAATACTTAACATAAAACACGAAATTCTAGGAAAAGTTATTTGCACTAAAGGAATTAAAAGGATGCTCTTAAAATTAACGTAGAACATAGATACAACACCTTTTCATATATAAGAAATACATATTTTTTACTTTGCATTTATTTGGATGAACCTCTGATAGAGAAACCAATTGTATTTATGAATGTGAAGCATTTTTTAGAAATTTTAATTGGCTTTCTGTATTTTGCAGCTTGGATAAATTTTTCTGAAAAATGGAAACCTCCATTTATTTTACTATTTTTTTGCTCTAATACATACCTTCATAGGAGCTGTTATGTAAGGCACATTTAAATACACTTTCTGGAGGATGTCAGCAGTTGGTAACAGCTGAAGTATCCCAAGACCTATATATATTCCAAATAAGCGATGATCGTGATCCAATGGTCATTGTGTGACTGTAAATCCAGGTGCATCCCAAACCACGTGTACTTGTCATCCCCTGGATGAGACTTGGTAGGCAGGAGGGAGTTGCGGTGCTGAGCTTCTTGGTGGCCCACTCATCCCTTTCAGATGTGTCCGAGCGCCCTGGCTGTGCTTTTCCTCAGTGGCAGATGGTCATTCATGGCAGGACATTAGGCAATGCTGTTGTCCCTCTTCCATTTTTCCAGTGGGGATCCTCTTGCCAACTCCATGAGTCACAAATTTGCTACTTTTTTCTTTTTTGGGGGTTTGCTGTTTTTTTTTTTCAGAGGGAGAGTGCTAGTGGCGGAAGGGAGGAAGGAATGTCTTATGAAGGATGTAATATTCTGTTTTGTAGAGTGTGATTTGTTATTGCACTAGCAATAAAGAGAAAAACAATGTTTGTGTATTGCTGCTTCTCCAGTACTTCATCATCTTCTGGGATTGATAGAGCAGCCTTTAGCAAAAAAGAATACTTTGCTGCAGTTTTACTCATGTCAATATCTGCCTTTGAGTACATTAAATTCAGTGTGGAATAGTTAATTCAGGACCGTGACCCATACTTGCTTTTTGAAATCATTCTAGCTCTTAAATTCTTATAATAAGCCAGAGGCTAGTACTTGAAACCTATTCACAGTACGCTACAACAATTTTTGAGTCAAGATTTCCCTGTTATCCTCCTCTCTAAAATGCTTCATCCTTTGGTCTGCACTTCACACGCAGAATTATTAGTACCTACGTAGAAAGAGACCGTGTCTTATTTTAGCAGTTTCGTGACAATAACAGTATTTCACTGCTCAGAAAGGGTCAAAACAATGTTCTCGCTGTACCGCTTTGCTGAAAAAAAAAAAAGTGAAGGAATGTCTGTTTGCAAATCGCCGGGGAATACGTTTGCAAGAAGTTACGAAACAGCATTTCAACAGTGGATAGAAAAGTAGCTGTGGAAACATCTTAGGTAAAAGCCAGAGGGAAACTAGACAACCTTGCAGTTTGCCTGGTAAAATCCTTGCAGTTCTCCTCTTACAGGTAGAAAGAAAAGGTGTAGATGAAGTAAATCATTCAGAGCAAAGACTCAAAAATAATTTGGGAAACTTTTTTTTTTTTTCATAATTGTCTCCAACTCCTGATAGTTATATTTGCATATGCCAACAAGAAATATTCAAAAGCCAAAATGAATTGGTATTTTTACATTTCTAAACGAGATTAATAGAGTCACAATATATGCGGTAATATGCAGACTGGAGTTACTTGCCCTCTACATGAGGTGTTAACTTCAGCCTCTCTGGAAAAGAGGTTTTATAAAGGAATTCTGATGGAAACAGGACTACCAGGAGTGGGCACAATTATTATATTCTTTGTAACAGAAATACAGTGTGCCAACCTAGATAACAGTGAGATACCAGCAGAGGAATTAGCCATGCAGAATCCTGGTGAAGAAGCGTGACTGTTAACTTTGCTTTGTTTGACCTCTCTAAAATTGCTTTAGAGGGGAAGGGTCATCTTTGGTTGCTTTGAAACTAAAACCAAGACTTCTTTTTTAGCGCTTTCACAGGATGAAATGTGTTAACTGTTAAAATGGATTTTGTGTAACAGTTCTGCATCCCAGTTTAAAACCAGACTGTGGCATACATTTGACCATTTCATACATACACTTGTTAAAAATCTCTAAAAGAAAAATAACTTTTTTTTTAAACTGTGGAATTCAAAAGTGAAATGTGCTAGGCTGCCATCCTTCACTTCATAATGGTCACAAGCTGCCCCAGCTCCTCAAACAGAGTATAAGGGCAAAATGCATTCAAATCAAATGCTTAGCGGATGCTGGCTTCCCAGTATCATATCGCTTGGCTGTTTTGTTGAGGTTTCACACACATACATAAAAATAACAGCATTTTTAGCTGATCCCAATAGATTTTTCTCTGCAGCTGCATCACTTGAAAAAGGCTTTTTGTTCCAATTCTTGAAGTCTTAAGTATTGGAAGTAATTTTTTTTTTTTTTTAAAATCTCGATTATGATTTATGTGTTGTGATGACTTTAAGGGCTTGATTGGGCTACAAATGTGCTTTGAAAACACAAGAAAATGTGCCCATGAAAAACACCGGCAGTTCAAAGCTGAATATTGAGCATACAGTTGTAAACTCACATGGCACATGGCTGGGTAGGTTTTTTTGGCAGAGCCATAGTCTCAACCTGCAGTGATGCTAAAGATATTAACAAATTAGCACTGCAAAGCTTGCCAGCGTATTCGCCAGAGTCCTGCTCATGCTCCCACTGCTGTAATTAAAACTAATTATTTTCTAAAACATAGTAATACATGAATATGTGCAATAATCGTTTTGTAGTGGGCAATCTGTGAAGTATTTTTAAAGCTCCTTTTTCCCCCTCCTCTCTTTGGCTGGCTATGCAGTGTGCCTGCTGCCTCGTGCGAGCCAGCATTGTCATTTTGCAGAGAGGAACGCTAGTCTGGTACTGATCACATTTTATTTTTTTATTTTTTTTACAGTGATGCTTTGCCAATTCTTAAAATTTGTATGTTTTGGATACATATTTTTTTCCTTGTTATTGCCTTGTAGGTTATTCTGTCCAATGTTTTTCTTACCTCAGATCCTTCTTTGAAAGAAGGGCATGAGGGGGAGAAAAAAGAGAGGAAGGGAAGATAATCCAGTATTTCATAAGCGCTGTGCACATGCTTTTCTGCAGGGAAAAAAATCACCTGGTGTCTTGCTGTTGCTCTCTGGTTTTTTGCATTGATTCAATGTCACGGCACCTTCTAGCATCTGATCTGCCCAGTATTTTCTGTCTGTTTATCTGAACGTTTCTCCTTGCATCTGTCTAGAAATCCAGGAACCCAGCAGCTCCGCAGCAATAATACTATACTTAGCACTTGCATCTTCAAATAAAAAAAAACCCCTTAAACTCCTCACACCCTTGGGAAGCAACTGCGTGCCATTATCAGAGAAAGACGTTTGTGCGTTCATTATAATCCCACCTCCTTTTGGCAAGAGGGGGAGAAGTTGAGCCCACAGTTCTCCAACAGAGTGGAGTTTACAGCTTGTAATTCTGTAGTTAAAGCTCACAGTGGCTGAGCCATTCGTAGTGAAGTTGGTAGGGGCAGGAATTATCTGCTGGGTACCAACCTTAATACAGATGTAATGGGGAAAATCAGCCTTTTTCTCAGATTCAACATTGCAAGCGAAATGCGCATCGTTTTCATTTCCGTTTGTCTGTTGCTAAAGGGAAGGTGCAGTAGTTATTAAAATAGACATTTGTTCTGTTAAAATGTAGTGGTCAAATATGGGAGACAGTTGAAGACCACCAGCAGCACGAAGAATGAATTTTACTTTGTAAAGTGTTTGTGGTGGTTGTTCCGTGGTGCTTGTATTCTCGCCTCGTTCATTCTCTTTTATTTCCTCACTTCAACTGAAGAGGTTTCCAGGTTTCCGGACTCTAGAATAACAGGACAGAGGTGGGATAACCTCTGCTTCACGTGGCACCGCAGCCTTGCAGCAGGAAGCGTGTTTTTTCCTACAAAACCAAACATAGTCATGCTTAACTGTTTCTCCTGTTTTCGATTAGCACCTATGGGTCTTGCAGATATGATGACACCCGGTGAGTCCAAACTACCCCTTCCTCTCAAAGCAGATGGCAAAGAAGAAGGACCCCCCCAACCCGAGAGCAAGTCAAAGGTATTTACCACCTCCGCACGTGGTGTTGGTTCAGCCCGCAGAAGTCTGCCGTGTTGTCCTTCCATCTTCTGGTTTTGGCCTACCCACTTCCGTTCTTTCCTGCATGCCTTTCCATTCACGTGCAATCTCTTTTGTTTGTTTCTTTTCTTTTCTTTTTTTTTTTTCTTTTCTTTTTTTTTTTTTTTTTTCTCCTCATTGTGTGGATCTGAAAGTTACTAGTTCTTACGGCATTTTAACTTGCGGGGGCAAAGCAACCCAAGCCAAAAGTTGCGTGGGGATTCGGCTGTGCCAGGTGGGTGGGAGAGAAGGGTCTTGCCTGGTTTCAATACTTGCAGCCATTTTTCTCTGCCTTCAGTTATAGCTTCCTGTTTTGGCCGCCTCAGCAGCAGCAACATACTTTAATATTTTGCTTTCCCGCCTTATTTGATAAAATAAGGTGAACAGCTTGGTTTTTTTCTTTCTTTCATAAGGGGAAACCCATGCTTAGCATTCCATCTGAGCTTGAAATAAGCATGGTGGCTTAGTGACTTTAGCCAAGCATCCAGCAAACTTTCCAAATTATACTAATTAACAATGTTGTTTTAATACCTTATATATATATAAATATATTTATATATGTGTGTGTTTTCTGTATGTGTCTCTGTTTATATATATTTTATATATAAAAATTGGTCAGTCTGTTAAACTGGATGTATTTTTTTTGTTTTTAATAAAGTTTGCCCTGCCTTTGTCATATTATTTTTTTTTTTTATTCCTCTACCACAGGATAGCTACAGCTCTCAGGGTATTTCTCAGCCCCCAACCCCAGGCAACCTGCCAGTCCCTTCCCCAATGTCCCCAAGCTCTGCTAGCATCTCCTCATTTCATGGAGATGAAAGTGATAGCATTAGCAGCCCAGGCTGGCCAAAGACTCCATCAAGCCCTGTAAGTGGCTCTGGTTTTTTTGGTTTTTGTTTATTTTTTTGTAATTAATTATATTTTAATGCTTGCTTGTTTGTTTTGTAAATTCCTTTTCTTCATTATTTATCCACTAAACAGTTTTCTTTCTTTATAACACTGGGTACAAATTCTGCTCTCGGACACATGACTGTAAGTTCCACTGCCTGGCTTCAGTGGGGCCTGAGCATGCTTATCCCAGGGCAAAATTTGTCCCAACAGTACTTTGAAATAAGAAAGAGTAAAAATTGCGTGCATCATGCAAGTGTGCTGTCTGGTAATACAGCAGTTGTCGTGAAGAAAACATCCTTCCTGTAATGCATCAGCTTTCAAGCATGCCGACTGTGTTGTTAAGGACAATTCCATTTCTGTTCCTGGGCCCAAACTCCTTCACACAACTGACTTCACTCTGGTGGCTGCACTTGTCTTTGCTAGGGTTATTTAAGAAAAAAAAAAAAAAACCAAAACAAAATAAGAAATCTTCTCCCCTATTGACACGAAGATCCATCAAAGTTTGAATTGTAGACTGGGCACCATGAAAAAGCTGCCACATATAGTTTTGAAACATTTTTAATTTTAAATTGTGTATTTGGAAATACAGTCATTAGGTTATCGGGGCACAGTCGAAAACAAAATTGTTTCCGATTTCCTTCATTCAGTTATTTTGAAATAACCCAGATTGTGGGTAGAAAAAACCTGATGCGTGTACGTTTTTAGAAAACTATTTTTTCGATTAATAATCATTCTCATACAGGTTGTACAGAAAAACCTGAGAGATGCATAGAACTAAAAATAAATTTCATCACATGTATGTCTATATATCTATATACACATGTAGAAAATCTATATACATATATAGAAAAGAGAATGGAAATATAAGCAGATATGGCCTGTGGGGAGCAATATCCCCGTGGTCATTTTTGCTTTGTTTTTTTTGAATTAGAAGAATATATGTTCTTTTATTTTCTTTTTACCAAAAGTAATAATGATCATAATTTCTCTGTAGAAATATACTGCAATATATTTTTGTGAGGAATATGAAGGGTTTTTTCTGATGTTAATGTGCACTTAAAATTGCAACAGTTCTTTGATAGCAATTTTCAGGAAGTGATACGTTGAAGAGTATGTCTCGGGACAAACAGAGGAAGGCCAATTGGAGTGAAAAAGGTCTCCCCATCCAAAAACCAGACATCCGGTGAATCCCCTGAGCGGAGGGGCAGCATGGCATGAAATGCACCGCCTTAATGTTTCGATGTCTATTTGGCAGCGACTTTGAGTCTCAGAAGGCAGCTGGTGTTACTTGTTCCCACAAAGTCTCATCTTTTTCTTAACAGCATTTCTGCAAGGGTGGTACCAAAAAGGCTGTTAGTTTTCTTTGTAGTAATGTTTTGGGTGTTGCTCGTTTGGGCAGTTTTCTGGAGGAAAGCAAGAGAGTTATTGCACAGGCTGTCAAACACGTTGAATTCTACAAGGCTACCAAATGAGAACGCATTCCTGAGCTCATTGCATAAACTGCGTAGCAAATCCTAGCGTCACTGTGAACACACGTGGAGTTTTTTCCATGTAAATATGACCAAGTGTAGCGTTGGGAAAAATAAATGGAGGTAGTTTCTGTTTTCAGTTTCTTCTGAATGCCCTTCTGTCCAAATGCTGCTGCATCTTTAGCTTCAGTTAGCTTCTTGGTACACAGATATGGATAAATACAGTGCTGTGGAACGATAGAAAGATAAGTGCTAGAAATTAGCTGATTGCTTTTTACCTATGAAGGCCATTGTGTTGGGTAACTTCATTGACCTCAACTGCAGCCTGGCATAGACTGGAACGATTGATTGCAGGCGTTTCATTACACTTGAAACCAGCCTGAATTTGTTCATTAAATCCCAAAGCTGCTTCATGTGCTAAAGCTTGTCCATTCTAGCAGAAGATAAAAGCAAGGGCGAATGGTCTGCGATCCACTTCACAGTATCCCTGTGATCCTACTAAGTGGATCCTCTCTTTCAGCAGTTTTATATGGAAGTGAGGCATGAGAAAATGTGGAGAAAGAGTTGTTGAACGTTATGTTTTGAGGGCTCTTCGGGTACATAAGTAAAAGAACACTTCTGCTATGCTAATCTTGCCCTTAGGGTGCATCCCTGACAGTGGCAAGGAGGCTTTAAAATTCTTTAAAAGAGAATTTGCAAGCGTGAGTGTGAACTATGCAGGGTCCCTACAACATAAATAAAACAGTAGGATATGAAAACCCCATAAAATGCTGTTCACTGTCCATAGGTACACATGAATATGACAGTGAGTACACTTGAATAGTGCTGTATCTCCATACTACTAGCTGTGAGGGGTCTGCAGAGTCCTTCAGGGTGAAATCTTGACAAAGGGTTGTGTCCTGTGAAAGCCTCTGCCAGAGACTGGACTTTGGCAGGTTTTGCTGCCTGTGTGTGCACACTCTATTCTGTAGTAAAATAGGTCTATGTAATAAATGTAATATTAGCAAATGCATTATTGAAGTGGGAGAAGTGAACGGTAGATAGTTCTATAAATACAGATGCTTAGAGGTATGTACAGAAACAACTACCCACTGCCTTAATGGGAAAGAACTCCTACAGAAATTTGTGTTGCTCTGAAGGATTCTGCAGACTCACCATACAAGAGTCTGTATATAATACAGTTTTAATGGGTGGTAGGTGTATTGAAAATGAAGTATGGGGATTGACAAATTTAATATGAGAATTGGCTTTGGTATTCATATATTTAGATATGTCTTCTTTTAAATCACCCATTTAAACATGGCGAGTCATATCATGTAGAAGAGTGATGGGGATTGAGGGCAGAATAGGATACAACTGAATCAGTAAAGGTATGTGCTACGGGTGATAAAAGCATTCTTTTATCACCAAAATTACCAAGAAACTTAACAGAAGGAAAGCTCAGTTAGCAATCTGCTAATGGGATCATTTTGTAATAAGCCCTTATTTTCTGAGGGTTAATATTTACCTATAGGCAAATTTAGGTTTCCAGCAGAACCTGCCCATGTGGAACTGAAGTTTGTTTGTGTGTAGACTAGCTTGCACACATCTGTCATTTTTATATGTTTACATTTGTAAAAATAGGGAAGAGGAAAAAGATCTTTACTCTTGAGGAATAGCATTCTCCTCTCCAGTGCATTCTTCTAAAGTTAACATTTCATTTTAGAAGAAAATTGCACCCATTTTACAAAGCGTGACAACCTGAAAGCTCACACAGTAAGAAACACTTCTTACCTTCTGTAAGCTGTGAAAAGTTTTCAGATTATACTGTCATTTTAGAGCCTGCTGCCACACTGCTGAAAAGCAGCATCATTTGAAACACAGTAGAAAAACCCAGAATGAAAAATTCTTAAATGGTTTCCATTCTGCTCTGAATCTGATTTGAAAAAGAGAATCTTACTATATAAAAATGAAAACATAAAACTGGTAAATCTGAACATTCTTAATCGTGAACTACCATAAAAGTGAAATTGAAACTATTTTGTTGCCTCATATGTTAGAATATAAGCACATACAAAATGTGCTGGGTAAAAGCTGAAATTTCCCACCTTCATTTTTATTAGAGTTCCATGGCATCATAAGTGTCGGTTTAAAATTAATGCTGGTGAGCAGCAGAGTAACTTTGCTCTTACTGCAGTTGGTAGTGGGGTAGCTCCAGTTTATTCAGCTGTTCAAGCCTATGTGATCATATGTTCTCACTACAAAATCAAATTAGTAGCAACACGACTTGATTCTTTCCACCCACCGCCAAAAAAAAATCTTTCATAAAGTCTATTTGTTGAAAAGAGTTAAACAGATTTTCTTAAACACCCAGATAAGTAGCAAGTGAGGCTTGGAGTAAACTGGTTGCCATTACAGAATCAGTCTGTGCTTTCATTGCATCATCTGCAGGACTCATGTCAAAGTACTTTCCTGCCAGCCACTTAGTATTAGTTAAACAAATTCAGCCTTGACTCTGACTTCAGCAGGAGTTGTAACACAACTGAATCTGGCTCATGTAAGTTCAGGAGTGCACCTCATTTCTAAGTAAGAAAAGTAATGATATCTGTCTGTAGGAAGGACTACTGCGAAGCAGTTACAGTATCAGGAAGCAAGGCAGAAAACTTTACAGGAGGCTATTTATTTAATTAAAATGAATCTCCATTCACTGGAAAGAACAGCAATGGCTCATGGAACTGCTGGGTCACCCCCCTTGGCTTCACATCTCTTTTCTCCTGGCTCTCCTCCAGCGTTGCCAAGTTTCAGCTAATGTCTGGAAGGAGATACAGAGCCTGTCATATTTTCCAGGCTAACATGCAAGATGAATGGTGGCAATGCTTTTAAAATCATTGGCAGTTGGATGCTGCCCCACTGCATCTTTCGTGGTGTTAAGTGCCAGTCCTCACCAGCGCTATGTGGGGACATGGACAAAGTGGGTGGTTCTGCAGCATCCGTCAGGTACGGGTAGGGTCTTGTTTAGAGACGTTCAACTAGAAATAAGTTTCTGTTTAGTTCAGAATAGTGCTGTCTACTGTTCAAAGTAAGGAAAAGGCAAAGGAGGGAAAGAGTGATTGACTAGATGAGTCTAACGAAGTGTCTACTGCAATCAACAACCAAGTTTAGGATTTTACTATACAGACATAAAGGATATGTTTCCCTTCATATATTTGGCTCCTTTCCCAAAACTTTATATCAATCTTTTTCTCTTGTGTTTAATGCTGAACCACTCCTGTCCTCTACCGCTGAGCAAATCACTTCACCTTCTGGAAGCAGGAGGGTCTCCCTGCAGTATCAGCAGCCCCTCTGCTGTGAGATCAGGGGCAGCTCAGACAGGGTATAGTCCATCCGTATATGGCACAGAGCCCAGCTCACAGGGTTATATTGTGCAGAAAAGATACGATGAGAAGTTATAGTGTAGCAGCCTCAGTGATTTCTGCCATCACCACGTAGAGAAGAAAAGGGCATCAAGATAACATGAGCCTTCATTAGCTGTAAAGCCCAAATAGCAGCAGGAAAACGGGTTCACTCCTGCCCTTCTGCCACATGAGAAAGAATTCGGCTCTTTCTGCCTCTTTGGCTTTTCCTGGTGGTGGTTCAGCTCTGATGGCTGCGCATCCCTGGTTTTCCCCAGGTCATAATACACGACCTCTTTGCAAGGCAGGACATGCAAGATGGCTATCTCTGTCCTCTTTCAAGGCAGGAGAGCAGTAGCTGTTCATAAGCATTATTGACTCAGGCAGCTAATGGGCAGTTCAGGAAGAGTATTGCCACCAGTCTCCTTGTACTGTAGGCACTCTGGCTCATCTTGCCTTTTCGCCCGTGGTGGTGTGAAGAGGTAGTAAAACATAATCATTTGGGACTCTAAAGAGAGCAGTTCTGCTCCTCGCTGTACTAGTTTGCCACAATTCACGCCTTAGGCTACGTTTGTGCAACTTCTGTTCTGGAGGAACGCTTTCAGGTTTTCTAGCCCCTTTTGGGGGGCAAAAGGGAGAGAGTTGTTTTGGATTGTTTTTAGGATTATGTAAACTTGTGTGGGACAAACTTTTTAATTTTACCCAAACTATTGCTTGCAAAGCACTTGAGATAAGTGGATGAGAAGCACTATGCGAGAGCTACCTCTTCTTAAAATGACATGAGGCAACATCAGAAACTTGCCTTCTGGGATCCAAAGTTCAGATCAGTGAAAGAACTATGCAAATGGGGAGTTTGGGCCCTTTATTTAAAAAGCTGAATTTTCCGTATATGGACAGAATGTACTGTTTGTGCCTGAACTAGTAGCCTTCATTCCTGACTGTTGTGTGATAGCTTTAGTTTGTTTGACATCTTCTCTTTTTCAATGTTGTGAGTTTCTTACTTTCTTTTCCCTCCCCCTCCCACCCTTCCCCCAACTCTTTTTTTTTCTTCTTGTGATTTAGAAATCAAGTTCCTCTACCACAACTGGAGAGAAGATCACAAAAGTCTATGAACTGGGAAACGAGCCGGAGCGCAAGATGTGGGTAGATCGGTACCTGACGTTCATGGAGGAGAGGGGCACGCCTGTGGCCAGTCTGCCTGCTGTGGGCAAGAAGCCCCTGGACCTGTTCAGGCTCTATGTCTGCGTCAAAGAGATCGGAGGTTTGGCACAGGTGAGAAGCGCTTGAAAGTGAATTTTCTGAAAAGGCGATACGCATTTTTTTCTAGAGTGTTTCCCGCTGGTTACACCATTACATTGTCAGCATTGACAACATTTTTGAAGAAAATAGCGTTTCTTCCTTTAATACTTGTCTAGAGTTCATTTTGGGCTGCATAATTGCCATAAAACTTTAGTTTGAAACAAAATTGACCGTTGCTATAGACAGGTGAAATTGTTACCTGTTCACGCAAATCCAGTAATGCCACTAAGTGGAAGAAAAGAGGAAAAGGCCATTGGATCAAAGTTATGAGTAAGAAACACGTGATAGAGCGGAAAGGAAAAGGAGATTTCTCCAGGATCTCCTCTTCTCTGGCTCTCTCCATATGTGGCAGATACATTCTTGAAACACAGTCCTTTGTCCCAAACATTTGATCTCTGAGTGTCTCTGTGCGGTTACCTTGTTTAATAGAAATGGACTGTGCTTCCCCTGTGCTTGGAAAATGCTTACAAGATGTTTTGGGTTGCCTTACAAACGTAATGGTTACAAGGAAAAGGTGAATCACTCAATTGAGATCAAGGAAAATGAAAGCAAGAAGAGCTGAGAATAAAAAAGTCACAGATGGGAGAAGGGAGGCTTTGGTTTGTGTTCTCACCAGTTATCTGGAAGTTTTGCAGAGACGTTTGGAAATTACTTGTGAGTTCTAACACTGACCTCCACAGAGCAAAACTGAATGTTTCATTGTCTAGCACCATCGAAAGGGAAAACAGGAGAAAATGGTCAGCATTCAAAGCCTTAGATTTGGTATTAAAAGTCATTTGTCCTTGCCTGATGCTTTTACAAAGCATTCCTTGCATCCATCTAGGGGATCGCTCTGGCTAGGTGCTATAAGCTGCTGTGAAGTGCTGAGACCCATAATTTCTGTGGAATTAAGAACGTTCACGAATTTTCAGTGCTTTGCAAGATGAGGTCTTAAACATAGCTATGTAAATAAATATGTATATGCAATATTTAATATAAAATAGCTAATATTTAATATTTAAATAGATACAATTTTACACTAATTACAAAACCTGAACTCAAAAATATGGCAAACAAATTAGATCCTCAGAAAGAGAACATCTTTTAATAATCTATGCGGTTGGTTCAAGAAAGAAATGTCCAACAACAATTAGTACAATTTTCAATGCTGTTTTGAATAGTACACCTCACAACATGGGATTTGACTCCTGAATTAGGTCATTGGCCCTTCAAGTCCAGAGATTTTAGCTATTTCTGTTATTAAAGGAAGGCAGAGAAACCTAATATAGTTCACCTTGCCAGTTGTTAAACGCTGTATATGGGTAAGAGATGTTATCCTGACGTTTTTAGTGATCAGCTCATGCCCCCCAGCATCATAAAGATTTGATTACTTTTAGCTCAGAAACTTTATTACAGGTAAATCGTATCATGCAGCTGCTCTGCCTCATACAGCGTGATTGTGCCCGTACTGTGACTCTTAGCATCAAAAATTAAGCAAGATGGGGGGCAGATGGGATATTCTAGAGAGTCATTCATGTTTGCTTATTATGGAAATGTATTTTATTTTGGGACACTTGGTGTTGATTCGCAGTGACAGACATTATGCATTGCCAAAGCATAGATGCTGTTCACTTAGACTGATTTTTGAAAGAGCTTGAGTTACAAGTGTGCGTGCTTCAGTACTGGTAAAAACTGACACTGAAAATAAAGGCTCCTGGGTTTGCCGTTGTGCCCACATGAATGATCACCATATTTATCTGTTTGAGGCTACTGCGAGCTGCAGAGCTTTACTTGCTGAGGTTTATTTAAGTGTATCTGTGTGATGCTCTCCTAAAAAGCTGCTGCTCCAACTGCTGCACTCCACATCTCATGGTTCTGCCCAGAGAGCGACGGGGAGTGGAGCTGTGCAGCAGCAGTTCACATTCTCTGACTAGATGCAATTGATGGGGTCCCAACATGAACAGACCAGCTGTTGGCAGTCTTCTTTTAAATGCCAATATACTGGGCATTTAGGCATGATGTTTCTGTTTGCATTATGCAATGTGTTCATTAGACACCACTGACTGTAAGTCAGTAGGCACAAAGGGCTGTGTAACTGGCTTTCAAGCCTCAACAGGGGCAGTTTATGAAAATCTTGTCTCCTTTAACTCCTGGGCTCTTGCAGGATGTACCAGAGAAATAAAACCACTTTGCATAGCCATGCCAACCTCCTTGCTGTCAATGTATCCCCAAAAAGTCTTTGATGACTAAACACACAGAGAAACCTAAGAAATGTTTCCTTTGCTGGCACGCAGGCTTAGGAACAGTATGACTAATGACAACCTTTGTGGGTTGTCCAACAGGTAAAGTTGGAGTCATTAAAACCTCAGGCCTCAGGGCAAGTTGCAGTCATCATCACACGCAAGAATCAGGATTCTTCCCCCCAAAAAAGCTGAGATGCTCAGACATTTAAAGCCCATTTATTTCAGCGCTGCCTCCCCTCCTTGGGTCATGCCTAGCCATTGCACGAGGGCTTGAATGAACTCTGGGGCATCAGGTACTACAGCAAAAATACTGGCTGCTCTGAGTGGTACAGCTGAGCGAGCCGGTGGCATCATCCGGGGTGACAAATGAACTTCACTGTTATTACAGATCAGCTGTGTTTGAGGAACTCATGACCAGTCTTTCAATATTCTCAGCCTTGCACTGCAAACAAGACTCGCAGCGGAGTTGTGCAGTCAGCGCTGTAATACAGAGCATTGCTGGACTAGCCCTGTGTGTTTGAAGTCTGCCTTAATTAATTAAGGGGCCTCACTTCACTCTGCCTCTCATCTCACCAAAGGATCATTGATCCATCCCTGCAAGATGCCCTAAAGTGAAAGGACTTGACCAGGAATTATAAGCTGAACTGTTTGACAGCTGGTGGCTATTTTGGAGAAAAATTTATTTTTCGTATCAATGCTCAAACACTTAAATTGCAGAATAACGCTGTTATTGCTTTCTAAATTCGTTTTTAGAAGCTGCTTTTTAATTAGAATGGGGTGGGTGTGGGTGGGAGTCGGAGAGAGGGAGAATGAGCGTGCATTTGCTCAGAGATGGATTGCTAACTGAAGAGCGTAGGCCCTGGAAGAGTGCAAGGCATTTAAAAGATGCACCATGCAGAAGACTCTCCACAAGCAAAGCTTTTTATGTAGCTATCAGCAGGTTCCTTAATGGTTTTATAACTGTAAATGCTGTCTATGCATTACTGCGTGTGGGAGTAATAAGCATTAGTTAAAAGAGGAAAATAAAAAAAAAAAGTAAGCCAAGACGTTGAGTGCTTTTTTTTTTGCTTTTTTTTCTTTCCCCCCCTTTTTTGTCTCCTGACTTAAACAAACCACTTTGCTGCAAACCAATGATTCTGCCATTTATGTTGCTAGGTTAATAAAAACAAGAAGTGGCGTGAGCTGGCAACCACCTTGAACGTTGGCACTTCAAGCAGCGCAGCCAGCTCCCTGAAAAAACAATACATTCAGTACCTGTTTGCCTTCGAGTGCAAGATTGAGCGAGGGGAGGAGCCCCCTCCAGAAGTCTTCAGCACTGGAGATACTAAGAAACAACCTAAGATTCAGCCGCCATCTCCTGGTGAGTCAAAAAAACTGCAGCCTCTTACACAACCATTTTTTGAACGCGAAAGATACTCGGTGTGTTGCATTTTATCTATTTTAGAAGCATGTCGTGCTAACGCTGGACAACCAATAAAGATAAATACGTTGTTGGCCTCTTGTTTTCAAACTGGGAGCTAGCTCCTGAGTCAAGTCAGATTTAACTCTGAAGGGCCATCCGCAGTCATGTGTCTAGTTTGTCACTGCTCACCCTAACATATAAAGACGTGTGTGCCAGCACACCCTTAATATTCAGAGTTACTCTGGCGTCATAAAAAGAATAGCATTCTGCACAGATGTGCTTGCTCTGTAAGACACGAGGCAGCCAGTATAAAAAGGACTAAAAAAGGCTAGTACTAAAAGGAGTGTCCGTTTGTCTAAAGAGCAGATTCTGGTGCTTGCGCTTTCCTTGCTCTGACTCTGAAACTGCATTTTCAACACAACTGTTGGTCAGTAAAGCTTCAGTTGGAGTCAGGATGGCAGATGCTGGGCTGATCGGTGGGTCTCAGGTGGTTGCTCTGATACAGCTCATGTTGAACGTGTGGCAGATGGAGAGTTGAGAGTATGGTGTATCCCCACTGCCAGACCTCGGTAGTTTGGAGGCACACTCTCTGTTCTTTTGTGGCTAATCCTGTGTGTCAGATAAGTCGTTAGCATCACTGTCTTTGTCTTCTCGTCTGAAAAACTGGAACCGGAAATGCTTGATTTTGGCTGTTCTTTTTGCATGTACAGTGTGGTGTTTGAAACCACACGGTTTTCTTTCTAAACTAATTCACCTTAAGACTCTCAAGATTGGATAGTCATGAGTGATATTCAAGGCAGGAAAATTCTTCAGTTGTAACATTTTAAGTACATAGGAAAAGGTATAGTAAGTATTAGTCTATGATGTTGACTTCTGGACTACCCATGGAAGAGGAAATATTTCCTTGGATTTGCTGGCTATCAGGCTTTTCTGACCAACAAAATAATTACATCGATACCTACCTTCACAATTACTGTTAGGCAGGCCACCTTCTTATATTGCCAAGAGAATATAATTCCTGGAATGTTTACAGCAGTTTCCTGCATTAGAAAGCAGTATTAGGAAAGTATTAAATACCTGAATTTCTGTTAGTGGCAGTTCACTGGTTGAAAATGGGAAGTGGCGAGTCAGGGACCCAGCAAGCTCTCCAGGCAGTTTGCAGGCTGCACGGCTCCAGTTTGAGAATTCCTATTGTGGATACCAGAAAATTGCAAAGACCTTTATAATCATATAATACAGTTCTAGCTTTAACAAGATCATTTGTTATGATAGCGCTTTGTCAGTACAGGAAAAGATAAAGGTGATAAGGCTTAAGTCTTTTTCAGCCTGGTGCATTTAGTGTAAGGATTTTGGGGAGCATTTAGTCAAAATCTTTCTAGGTATATCTCTTTGTGTAATACCTTAAATACTTCCTCCACCTTGTTAACACCTAGGATTATCAGGTACCTCAATGCTAATTATTCAATAGAGAAGATAACTAGGTTACTTTGCAAGGCAAATTTAGAAGATGGGGGGAAAAATACTTGCTACTAAATGTGAATCCTATAGTCCAAATGTGTATGTGTCTGAAATGAGTATAGAGCGTCCTGAACGTGCACCATACAAAAAATAAAATATGTTGGATGTGATTGTAACCTCCTGAGAAGGCTGGTAAAGGGAGCTGAAAATTTTAGACTTCATAAGGAGAGTGATGAGGAAATTCATCTGTTTCAAAACTGAACTGCAGTACCAAAAATGAGAGTATTTTGCTTTGCTCTCTCCTCCCTTACGCCTCTCCCTCCAACATGGCTCTCAGTAGTTGGTTTGGGGATGCTCACCATAAATTGGCTGAATTTTGAGATGAAGAATCGTTATTTAAATACGTAAACTTGAAAAAAGGAATAGAAATGTCAGATATAACATTATATATAGATATAATTACAGGGTCCTTTTGCATCATGACGCTACAGATGAAAATTGCAAAGTCCAAGTTTAAATTTATCATAACATTCAAGCAAGCTGTCTGTGAGCAGAACTGAAACTATTTTTCTAAAATAAAAACACAGCAGGACATAGAGACTAGAAGAGGGGGAAGCAAGCAAAGATCTCAAGGTTTGTTTTGTTGGCGAGAAAAGAGCTCGTGTCACTGAATGGACTGCACTTCTGTACGGAGAAAGGCTTTCCCAGTGTGTATCAGCTTTAGTACATGAAATCCCGCTGAGGTATAGATGCTGCAGAGAGTGCAAGCCTGTTCTCTTTAATAGTCAGCTTTTTTTCTTGCTCCTTTTCCTTTAGTATATAGCAACATTAACATTTTAACTGCACAAAAGAAGTAGAGTTGTAGATGTACTTTAGATAATCTGTTCTCTTTGGCATTCAGAGGGAGCAGGAGCCCAGTACAAGAAACGGTACCCTCCAAAGGTCCTTGCTTTCACCATTAGCCTCTGTTGCACCGTTAGCTCAGCGCAGGCAGAGCCACTTTGAAGCCAAATCCATTTGCAGAGAGCTAGTTACAGTATTAGGGCTGAAGTTAATTTTGATTAAAAAAGCAGGGGGACCTGTCTCAGAGGGGAGGACGTTGTATTTTGTTCAATTCTAACCAGCTGATGCTATGAAATCAGGGTTGTGAGAGTTTAAAAATCAGCTCATCTTCATAAAACTTTTAAAACTAAATATTTCAATTGCTCATGAGAATATATAGGGAATATATATAAGAATATACAGGGACTGTCAGCCTTCTTGCTACAGAGAAGAATTCAGTTCCTATGTAGATGTAGTTCCCAGGTAGCTGACAGGCAGTTCAGAGCAAATCAGCTGTTGCAGGTGTCCTGCATCCAAGGGGTGATTATGTGACTGCTTCACAGATGACCTTTAGAACGTAAGCATAGAGGGAACACGAGGAAACAGTGCAACAGCCATAGAGATGAGATTCCCCTCGACGAACCCAGTCAGGGAAAGGATGCAATGTGTAAGTCAAATTTATGGGACTGCAAGGAAGTGGTCTGGGTCCATGGGTTAGTCCATTTGCTTCTAGCACTGTATCTGGGATTCTCCCATCACTTCTGTTTCTTACGACGTCATTGATAAGGTAAATGGTATGTAAAGGAGTGAATAATTTAGTGCAGTGTACAGTACAATTCAGGATAGTGTCAGCAATTATAAAAAGTTGAAGAAAGGATTGAGGGTAGAGCAGCAAAATGACAGGCTGGTTGGCTTTGTTCAGCAGAGGTTTGCACAGTAGCCAGGGTGTTAGGGATAGGATTACCTGCCTATTTTAATAAATGTTCTGGCTTCATACTACTGTCAGAGCCTCTTCTGTTCTTTCATAAAACTCTCAGGGAGAGGTGGGGGCCTGAATGCATTGCGGAGTGGCTTCCACTGCTCTGAGACTCTGCGAGTTGGAGACATGCTTGTGGTGGGCTGAGGCCTTTGTATATCACAGCTTAAATCTGTCTCAGACAGATAATGCCGTCAGCAGTGAAGACCAGCAGCAGATGCCTAATGACAGGCTAGCTATTTGAGGACCCCTCTTGGCCTTATGTCCTGATTGTTGACTCCGTGCCAAGGTCCATGTCAACTGTTGACCACTTTTGCTGTATAGAAAACCCCTTATAGAGAGAGAAGAATTGTAGGTCTTTGTTAAGCATCTGCTCAGGACCCAGAAGTGGGTGCAAAGAGAAAATACTCTTCCTGTCATGTGTATTTGATAGTTTTGACGAAAATATGCGCAAATTCTGTGGCAAGTTCTAAACTGAAAAGAATTCTGGGGGCCATTACGCTAACCACTAATGGGTGCCGGAGAACAAATTTCAAAAAAGCATCAACGTGAAGGAGTTATTTTCCATTGCTGTATTCTGGCACTGCGCACTCTTAGCTGCAGTGTGTAGTTCTGTATAGAAGACTCTCAAAATTACAGACGGAGGGGTTTGCCCTCCACCGAATGAACAGGATGGCCACAGTGCTACAGCTGAGGATGCTCCTGAGTAACACTCAGCAGCTGGCCCTGATGTCAGCGGAGATTTCATTACAGCAAACCCGGAAAATTGTGCGCCAGTGCTGGAAAGAGGGAGCAGAGCGCGCCAAGAGCGTGTTCCCTGCGTTTCCTTGGCAGCAGAGAAACGAGACTTGGGGAGGGGGATGGCGGGGGGGGGGGGAACACACGACGCGACACAACACCACACGACACAGCCATTCAATGAGTGCGTCTGTAACCAAACCCATCCGTCTCTGCTGGCGGGTGGCTGACTGAAGTGCTATTATTAGCAGGCAGGTGATGTCATGGAGCGTGTCATGAGGCCAGCCAGGGAATCCCCACGGAAGATGGATGGGCAAGGGGTCAGGAGGGGTGGATGTGGGGGGACAGACAGAGGTGTCCCCACGCTTGTACCCGCACCCACCCGGGGGGGTCCCACTGCAGCCAGCGGCCCCCAGCCCAGCCTAACTGGGGCACTGGGTTCGTGCTGTGTAAATTATCTTCCCAGCGTGGCGGCTGGCTGTTCGCTCTGAAGTATGTGAATGTACTTAACCTTCAGTAACCTTTCCATTGTTTACTTTAGAGTATACATTTGTAGCTTCTGGCAAAAGGTAGGGATATCCTAGAGAGCATGTCAGGCCTCATATTAATGGAGTTTCAAGAGGTTGCATTCTTTTTTTTTTTTTTTTTCCCTCAAGGGAAAAAAGTGCTGGCAAGAGAAAGATTTTTTTTATTTTTTTTTAACTGCATATTTCTGTTCTGGTAAGTAAAGGGTCTCTCCTGAAATCAGTACTTACTGCCATGCAGGCTTTGCATGGAAAAAGCCATGCTGGTGCTATAATTCCATGCTGCCGAGAATAATGCGTGCCATTGAGTGAATAGTGGAACCAGAGTTAGTAGGACCTCACCTTCTCAGTGACAAAGATGTTCAATTTATTTCATTTTGGATGGATTTTCTATTGTTAAAAGCATATTCTTAAAAATCTGTTATGACACTTGAAAGATGAGTGTTGCTTAGATGTGGATGTGAGATGAAGAATTCAGTAGCTCTGCACACACAGGATTTTTCCTGGACATCCCAAGTCAGCTGCAGAATCATGTAAGCAGAGATTACCTATTCTAAAAGAACATTGTTGTTTGTCTTCCTTCTTAGTTCTTTGTATACCAAAGCTTATAAAGCACTTTAAAAGATACAGTTTCTATTTCAGGATGTCCACAATCAAAATTAAACATCTACTATAATAAAAACCCTGCAAGGATAGATGTAAAAATGTCAGAGAGCATCTTAGGAAATGTAAAATTTAAGGTGAAACATGAAAAATGAATGTGGTACTTTCTTACAGAGAAGAGGGTTGTTTTCCTATTCTTTGACTAGAAAACATTGCAAACAGCAATGTGTGTAAAATGTATGTGTGAGAGAACATACAACATATAACTAGTTTGCATTTAATGGGTGTGCACGCAGGCACCTGTGTGCACATGCTATATCCAAAAAACTGTTTGAAGTATATTGCTTTGATGCAAAGTGAGGTGCTCAAAGGTTAGGAAATGCCAAAAGTGAGATAAAATCTTTGCAAGCTTAATTATATTTCCTTGTGCGTATACAGTCCAATACATTCTTAATTATGCAGTAACACTGAAATTTTTTCCATGAAAAGTCCATGTCATTCAGTGCATGGAATAAACAGTGCTCAGTGAAGGAGGAGCTATTCAGTATGTTGTGATATCCTCACTTTTCAGTACACAGCCCTTACTTGTGCCACAGTTTTCAACCAGACTCAGAGAATTATAAATTTACTCCTTGGCTTTTCTTATCTTCACTACAACTGTATTTGAGGGCTTTAAAAAGTAGTAATCAGTTTTTGCAATACCCATCTGAGAGGGAAATTAGTATGATTCCCATTCTACAGAAGAGGAAATGGACTAACAAAAAATTTACAACACAAGTATCTGCTAATGCTGGGTGCCAATTTTCTAAGTTTTGGCATGTATAGCCTTTTATATGATCTCATCTGTTGCTCTGCATGTTCTGCACAGCTGGAAAATGGCATCTCTGAACAGACTCTCTGAGAAAAGGAACACACATCTAAGAACCTCTTGCAAAATTTAATTTCGCTCATAAGACCAGTATTGGACTCTTACCGGTATTGAATTCTCTGTCTCTTCATCCAGCTACTTATGGTTCTTTCCCTGTACTTTAACTCTCATTAGGTACATTTTCTGGGTTTTCTTGGTGTTCACTGTTGTGTAGCACCACGTCCATCTAACTTCAGTCTTCTCAGATTCTAATCTGATCTCAGCAGCATCCATATCTCCTTTCCAGGTTCCCAGTCCCCTTGTCAGTCTCCTTCTATTGTCCTTTTCTCCTTTTATTCTCCTTTTCTGTTAAGAAACCCAGTTACCTTGCCTTTGCTTGCCAACCTCCATTTGTAACCATGAGAGCTTGTGTGCAGTGGCTTCCTGGTTATAGCTTCTCATGCTCAACTCCACATTCGAGACTGGCCAGATCAACCCAGGAGCTGAATTACAGTGAGAAATATGTACAAACCTGAAATAAGGACAAACAGGACCTTCAGAAAACCAAGCAGGGAATGTATAGCAAGCTAATAATCTCTACATATAAACAGGTATTTTTCACAAATTCATTTGACCGAATCAGAATAAAGACTGGAACAGCAAGAGTACTTTCTCTGTCACAGGCATGTCCCCAGCATTACCGCCAAGTCTCTTCTTAAACAATGAAGGTACCACTGGTGCTGTGTGTGAAAAAGGTGACCAAATATGTACTTGGCTTGGAAGACTCACAAAAAAACACTTCTCTTTTGGGGACAACAAAAGAGGACCATATATTTTCAAAGGCATATTCTTAAAAAAAGCTGGAGAGTTACAGCTGAAAATTTCCACAACAAAGTTAGCTTGAGGGAAGTATCCATCAGGATGACTTCCTGATGATTGGCTGAAACTTGGCAAAGGTACTGAAAAATTGTTTTAAAAAATTGTACCTGCTCTATCAACAGGTTACTATTAAGACTACAAACATCTCTTATTATTTCTGAAGGAATGTGCTATTTACATTGATGCTATTACTAAAATATAGATGAAGTACTCAGTGGCCTGTGAGTGTGTGACATAGAAATAATTGCCTTTGTAGTTGCTTGTAGTTCATATTCACTCCTGAGCTCTTCTTAGTGGCTGATGACCTAATCCAGAGATTGAAACACTTGCAGTCCCTATTCTGTAGAAGTGTCCCTGACCCAATGGAGGTCAAAAGCAACGTGTATTAACAAAGCAGTAGCAGAAGCTTTGCACTTCTCAAGATAGCATTTGTCTTCCATTTTTTCAACTGTTTATAAGCAGTCATTTAAAAAGAGGCAGGGGAAAAATAACCAACCCTGTAGCCACCACCCAGCAGATAGAAATTTGACTTGTAGCTTGTCAGCTGGGTATCTTTTTTTGCTTTTATACCTTTCCTTATCTAAGAAGATTATATACAACACACTGTTACTCATAATAACAGTTCTATATTAATGAAGCCCATAAATACTGAAAAAATATTTTAGTTGTTTTCTTTAGGTTTACTTTAGACAGGAATCAAGTTCTTGCTCAGGTAGGATATGGGAGAACTTAATTGATTCTTGATAGCCCACCATAAGAGAAATATACAGGGTTAGACAATATGTTTTACAGTAAGTATATGGCTACACTAAGATGTTTACGTACATGTTACTAATATAACAAGATGGTATGTGACAATGTGTGGTTTAACTCAGAAAAGCTTTCAGACTTTTTAGAAGTAATCTAGAATTGTATTGAAAGCCCAAGGGCAGAAGAATGATCCGGGCTCACTCAGGGTCATATATACAAAGGGCTTGTTATATATGAACATGATGATTTTTTTTATTATCATATAGATTCGTTTTATTATAGCACTAAAGCCTTCAGTCAACTGTAGCATTAGTTGTTGCAAATGTTGTTGTTACTGTATTAATGAAATCAGAGAGCTTTTCTTAAAACTTTTTTTTGAACCTCATTACTATGGGAGCATAATCCAAACATGCTTCAGAAAGCTGAGGACAAGAACAATGTGGTCTACACAATGTGGATTTTATATATGCACTTGCTCCTGAGACTGATCTCCAGATAGTGGAACATGTGTTACAGATATAAATGAAACACATATAAAAAAGGTGTTCTTCAGTTAAAAACAAGCTCTGCCTGCCAAGATGATGAGTGTTCTAGGATTCTGAGTCAATTATAAACTACCTTCACACACAGAAGAAAAGCCCATACTGCTTGTTCCAGTTTTCCCTCTAACAGTAATTTATAAAGTTTTGTTAATTGGTTGTTGAACGTAGATAGTCAGGCACTATAAAATGCTTACGTGACAGTTCATAAAAAAGAAGGACCTCTCAAGCCAAAACCATGTCTTCTTGGGTCTATTAGACTTGTGAATTTTTTCTGTTGGTAATTTTTTTCCCCAATTGCATCTAAATATTTGAATTCTACAGATTCTCCTTGGGTAGAATTTCTACTGCAAGACCAATCAGATCCAAGGCTTAGACGTTTTTACAAATTCCCACTTCCCAGCTTCTAAACCAGAAAACTACTACGTCAGATCTTTGGGGTTGGGGGGTTTTCTCCTCAGTAGTCACATGAAAATAACAACTTCAGTATCTACCTTAAAAGACTGGTCTGGATGTATTTTATCATTAGCTTATATGATTTATTCATTTAATGATCTTATCACTGCTCAGTCTCATCAGAATAGAACAATACACCCTTTTCTACGCTTGTCATCATATCTAGAATACAGCAATTCACCATGGTTAAGGAGGGCAGTAGTGCAGGTTCTCTATCGCTTTCTGAGATCTCAACGTAGAAGTTTTTGCAGATGAAATAAATGCTTTGCAGAACTGACCTGGTCTTGTTACATATGCTCTACAATGACTCTAACTATATTTTGTTAAGATGTCCATTGCTATTTTTACAATTTTATTAGCAGTGTTAGCTGTAGCCTCCTGTTCAAATTCTACTTTTGGTGATTGCTTTCTTCTTATCCCCGATGGCCTTTTGCATTTCTTAAATACAATCTTTTGCCATGCTGTCTCAAAGATGGCATAGAGTTCCAGTGTGCCACTAATCATTTGCCATGTTTCACCATGGAAATGTCTGCCTTTTAGTGGTAAATGAAATTATGAATTTATATTAATATACCAGTTTAAATTTGTGACAAAAAGCTTCTGGCTGAAGTTTGCCTTATAAACATACATGTTGTGATAGTGATTATATAAAGAAGCTGTGCCAAAGAACAACCTTCATTTACTCTGTTGTAAACTGTAGACAATTAACTTTGTATCTCTGACCTCTGATTTAAATGATCCTTCATCTAGATGATTTCTATTCATGTTGCTTCAGGCAGCAGATTAAATTCATAGTTCTAGGAAAGATGATGTCTATTACTGCACAGCATATCCTGATCTCAGAGGATTTTGGGGAAGTTATAAAGTACTGACATGCATGGTATAAGCAGGCTTGTGGGGGAAAGAACCAGTTTCCTTTCTGATTATTATTTCCACATGAATTTGGTTGCTACCTTTTAATATTTCTTTTTTCTTTAATTTCCCAGCTAATTCTGGTTCCTTGCAAGGCCCACAGACTCCACAGTCTACTGGTAGTAATTCCATGACAGAAGTGCCAGGCGACTTGAAGCCCCCAACACCAGCATCAACACCTCATGGACAGATGACACCTATGCAGGGTGGCAGGTATGAAAAGGCCTTTGCTTCATTTGTTGTTGGGCTGTAGTTCTACCACAGTTTAAGACAGTCTTTCGCTTTCCCCACTGCTCGGGCACTCATCTGATTTAGTCATGAACCAGTCAGAGCCTTAAAAGCAACAGAAAATTACTTCATTTTGGAGGGGAGAAAGGGAAAGGGAGAAAGGAGTAGGAGCTGCATTAGATTTCTAAACACCAGAGGAGGATCAGACAAGCACCAGTGCAAAGTGGGGCATATGAATATGTGAAGAGTGGGAAGGAAGGTGGAACCCAGCAGCACCAGCTTAGAACCACAGCCTTCCTTTCCTTGCTTACCCTGTTCTCCACTGGTATGCAGGCCCAGACATTCATGCTCAGGAAGGGGGAATGTGTGGTTTTAAGGTGTCATTAAAATTAAAATTATAAAAAGCATATATAATAACAGTGGCTGAGATAGCAGAGGATTCAACTAGATGGACCAAGAGATCCCTTTCAGTTCTATGTCCTGTAAGTCACACAGACCGGCTGAATCTGAAGTGAAGCCTTCTCACCATTCATTAGGGATCCTTAGCCCACTGAAGTCCAGCAAAAAGAGTTCTTGTTGACTTCAGCAGAAAAATAGCTGAGCTCTGAACTATGTACAGAATCACTCTGAACTTAACATACTTAGGTTCTTTTTTTCTCCATCTGTAATACTGCAGAAAGGATAACAAGAACCTTTTTTAATCATCTTCAATTCAGTTTTCTTTCACTCTGTAAAAAGTTTTCTTTTGCATTAACAATAAATCTGATAGTTATCAGGGAAACTCCATTTTCCAAGCCAAATTTTTAAGGGCTTTAGAATAAAGCTGGCTGCAACCATAAAAGTTAGTGCCTCTCCATAACAGTAAATGGTATTTGGGAGGTAAATCAAGTGTTGCTGTTCATTCTTTCCTATAGTAGGAGAGCAATGGTGTGCTTGGTAAATTTGAAAGGTAATAAATATGAAACTGATAAAAAGTAATACTACTTTGACACAGCATATAATTAACCTCTGGAGCTCACTGCCTTGGGGTAGTGAGGCAAACAGCTTAGTAAAATTTCAGAAAGGTTTAGACTTTTATATGAGTAATAAGAACGCGCACAGTCGAATTAGATTAAAACCCCTGATCTTTAAAGTAAGTAGCCAGATGAGCTTGGGGAAAGAAATGGGTAGATTTTTTTTAACAATCATCCATTGTGAAAGTTTTTTGCATCTTTCTCAGATGTATCCTGCACAGATCACTACTACAGCGTCATGGGCTTGGTGTATAACAGTTCAGTCTATTTTCACAGTTCTTATGAATACATGATGATGTTAATGCCTCCTTTTTCTCACCTGCTAGAAACAGCGCAGTTAGTGTGCACGATCCCTTTTCTGATGTAAGTGATTCAGCATTCCCGAAGCGAAACTCCATGACGCCAAATGCACCGTACCAGCAGGGAATAAACATGCCAGATATGATGGGAAGGATGCCATATGAGCCGAATAAAGATCCTTTCGGTGGAATGAGAAAAGGTATTTTCTTTGCAGGAGCTTAAGTGTCCTTCCCTACTTCTACGTAATCAAGATGTTCTAGTTGTCAGAATGAGCTTTTTTACTTCGCTGATTTGGTAAAATGGTATCCTTGTAGCAAAAGCAGAGGTGTTGTGCAATTGTGGTTCATTCTGGTTATATTTTTCCTCTCACTGTTTATTTTAGATTTAACAGAATCCTAAAAATGCTTGTAGGAATACATTTCAGGAAGTGGCATAAATTCATAGGGTTAGATTTTGTGTGATGCCGTGTGTTTCTTGAAGGGGGTTAGCTACTCTGCAAATCAAATGCTGTACTTCAGCAGTAGAATGTGAAGCACTGAAGCAACATTCCTGGTTGTAGCAAGGCTGAACTGGGAATTCATTGTGTGGAGCTAAGAAAGTCTCCTAAAGCTCTCTGTCTCAGTTTACATATTTTTCAGAATAGGAAAGCTGATTTTTTTCTCACTAGGAACAGCCCCTGACAAAAGGTGATAAACACAAAGTTTGTTTATTTTTAGAAAGCAAAAATTAAAATTAATGTCAAACCTGACTGTTGTCCTTTTGGGCACTTAACCTACAGATGGTTTTGTGGATATTTTAAAATGTGCTTAAAATTAATCCATCTTGCATGCCTCATGTATAGGAAAGTGGGAGGAAAGAACACAAGCAGGGCTCACAGTGGCTGCAAAGAGCAGAGCAGATGAAGGAGACGAAATTAAGAAAGCAAAAACTGAAAGGGAGCAAAAGGGAGAAATGGGAAGAAAAGGTCCAGAAATCAGGGGGAAAAAGATATGTAATGAAGTGGAGAGATGCTTTAAAAGAGAGGGTTAATCTGATGTGACTTTTTTTTTTTTAACCTTCCCTTTAAATCCTTTTGCCTCGACTATGGACACTAGTATAACACAGTTGGAGGAAGATAAAACCCTCTCTGCCTTAGATTCGCTTTCAGTTTTACATCCTTCTGAGATTAAGTGGGTTTATTGCACTTTGTCATGCATTTCACATTTATCCTGTCGAAACAGAAATGTCTCTGTTCAGTATCTACTATGAGGGACTAAAGGATAGAGTCTCTTCCTCTATTTGCTTGGGGATTTATATCTGATAATAGCGGTCAACATGCCTTTTCTTGCATCCGTAGAATATGCCCATCCTGCTCTAGAAGCAGCATTAGGGAACAGTATCCTTTCCATAACTAAATTACGGTATGCATGTGTGTATGAGGGCTTTATGGGAAAAAAAAAAGAGCCTGATTCTGACAGCTTTGTAATCCAAAGGAGATTTGCTTTTATCTGTTTCGTACGGTTTATGTTTGCATTCATATTTAGCATTGTTTGGGGTGAAAAGAAGAAGAGCAAATTCATCTTCAGCTGTGAAGTTGCCTGGTGCCTGATGAGCTCAGTTCCATAGGATGAGATTACTTTCCTCGCTTGCAGCTCCTTAATATTATAAACCATCATCTTAGTAGTGGTGCTGCTTCATGTGTTTTCATCAGACCCCAGAGAGCTTGTCAGACACCAGCTAATTCTCCCTGGCAGTGTTAGAGATCTGAACATTATTTTAAAATACATCATTTAATAGAAAGGTATCTTCAAACACCCAGCATAATATATTTGATTTCCCTTCCTGTTGCAGTGCCTGGAAGCAATGAGCCTTTCATGACCCCTGGACAAATGCCTAACAGTGGAATACAAGATATGTATAACCAGAGTCCATCTGGAGCAATGTCCAACATGAGCATGAGCCAGCGACAGCAGTTCTCGTATGGAAGCAGCTATGACAGGAGGTGAGTCAATCTTCAGGAAAAAGCAAAGCCCATTAGTGAAAATTATCCTCTCTCTCCCCTTCTCATTTTCCTATTGCACCTTGCAGAGAACACAGCAGCCTACATTTCCTACAGCATCTTACCAAATCACTGGGAGTCAAACCACTGGTAACGACCGAGTCTAGCTGCTCATTGAAATTAGTAAGGAGGAATTGTCACACCTTAGAAGTCACTCAGGACGTGGGTGTGTTTGACAGCTGCCTTTAGCTGGTGGCTGGGCTGGGCTGTGATGGCATAAAGTAGCACTTTGGTTAGTCTTGTGGCCATGCTTTCACTTAAAACAGTTGTTGGTGAGCTTTTTATGAAAAACAAAATGCACAGCTAGACAGGTCTGGTTTGTGGTCTTTTGGAGGATTGCCTTTGGAGAGTCTGGAGTCTGTTGTCTGAGCTGTAGGGGCATCAGTCTTGCCGAGCATCCATCAGTACCCTCGTTAAGTCTGTCTTCCAGGGAAGTGCACAACATAAATTTGGTCCTCTTTTCTTTATCCCAGGAAAGGTTTTGGGGGAAAAAAATCAGTAAAATCACTGATGTCTAAGCATTGGTATAGCAAGCAGAATGGTTTGGGAAAATTTGGATTATATTAAGTATTCTGGTAGGTTTTGCAACTCTGGCTGTTTTCCTAGTTTTACTTTCATTAGGCTGTGTACTTTACCTTCACTTTTTGTTTCCTGATGGTAGCCAAAGTGGTGCAGTGTGGGTCTTTTCAGTGTAACGGCGGAGCAGTTTTCAGTCAGTAGTTCAAAGCAGGAGATGTGTAGGGTAACACAAGTGTAATCATGTTGTTCAGCAGGTCACATTGCTGGGGAGCCAGTGAGAGTCAGGGTTCCAGTGGAAGGTGATAAGTCAAGAGAGCGTTTCCTTTAAGGGGTGTGTTTTGTTTTATTTTGTTGGCAATTTTGGAGAATAAGTGCTTTTTACAGAATGAGGTTTCCTTTGTCATTTTTTAGGTCGGATCATGGGCTGGGTCCTGAAGGCAGTATGGGACCACCTGGTCAAAGCAACATGGTGCCTTCAAACAGTGACCCAAGCATGTACTCTCCTAATCGTTACCCTGGCCAGCAAAGGTGAACACTGATTTCTCTGTTTGTAATATCTGCAGTAACAGCTAACAAGTGCTAGCAGCCCCTGTGAGAGCAAATAGAATATGTGGCCTCTTGGTGTGTTACTTCTGTTTTGTCTGTTCTTATTTAGGCTTTCACCGTTGGTTCAGTTTATGGGGGGGGGGGCAGAGGCGTGGGTGAATACGTTGCCTTTGTGTAGCCACAGAATCGGAGAAGTTAGAAAAGGAGTCTTGTGTATCTCCCTGCCAACGCTGAACTGGAACATACCTTACAGGCCCAATTTCTCCAAAGCAGCATTAAATGACACCAGTTCTGAAGCTTCCACAACTTCACCTGGCTTGTGGTCATCCTGTGGCTAACAGATTGAACATTTCGAAAGCGTTCCCTTATGTATAAAATACATGTACCTTTGCTCACTTTATATTTGTACCATCTTGGACAACTGTAAACAATTCCCATCAGTTATATTGTTCTTTTAACTGGCGTTAGGTAATTTCTCTCCATCCACGTCATCATTTTAGGAGATGCTGAACAGCTATTGTGTTCACTCTGGTCAACTCTCAAAAAATGTGAGAGTTTTCTATGCATTTGGAAAAACTAGGTGCCGTTATTTCTTTTAACATGTCAGGTTCCCCAGTCCTCTGTTTCCCTGACTCTCCCTGATACATTACTTCCATAATTATACTCAAATTGTAGATGTATTTTCACTGGTAGTGTACAGAGAGGAGTTACTAGCATATCGGTCTGCAATACAGTGTTATTTATCAGTCTTAATACCTTCCAAGTACTTCATTTTAGCAACCTAAATTTCACTCACATGTGCTAAAAATATTGCAGTTGCACTGTAGTGCTCCTCTGAGGTCTTAAAGGCCACAGGTAAGTTTCCAAGTGCAATACAATTCTGCCTCTTATGTGCATGCTTCATTATGTAGCTTTAATTAAAAATGACGTGAGCATTAGCAAAATTATGAGTACTGTTTTTACCAGTAATGATGCATTTAAAAGTGACATATTGTAATGAAATTTGTACTTTCTGTCACTATCATCAGACTAAAATCATGATTTCACTTTAAATTGGCAGTTAACTATTGATTATTTTCTTAAATAATCCAGAAGGTAGCTTGCTTGGAGACTGACTTGTTAAAGCACAAGAATTTTGACTTGCAGCCTTTAAGCTGTGCATCGGATACTTCTCCACCTAAGATGTGTTTCCAGTGGCTGCAGCTGCCTTTCTTACCTCTTTGTGGACCATACCCTGTTCCCGTTCCTGACTGCTACCTCTAAATCCTTCTGTTGTGTCTTCACTGCTCCTCCTTTCTTCTATCTGCTTTATCTCCTTCCTTCCACTACCAGCTCCAGCAGAGCTTACTACATCAGGCTCAGGACCATACCACACTGTACCTTCACCTTGTTTCCAAATGGCAAATATCTTCAAGGTGCAAGATCATCGTGGTACTTTGATTTCTTGGTGGCTTGGAAGTTCCAGCAGCTCTAAGTGTTGATTTGAATGCTTCATTTTAGGCATGAACCATATGGGCAGCAGTATCCAGGACAAGGACCTCCCTCAGGACAGCCACCATATGGAGGACATCAACCTGGAATGTATCCACAGCAGCAGGTAGGAGAGGGGAAAACAGCTATTTACATTTGTTTAATAATGTCACCCCAAATTTCTGTATACGTTCAAAAATTTGTTGATACAATGTATGTCGTTTGGCACAGAGGAGCACTGTTGTTCTGGTCAAAATGACAGCCCATATGGATAAGCAGTGTATGTGCAGCTATAGGAAAATGTGTTCATTACACTGGAAGAGTGTAAATTTTAACAGATGTTCTGTGGCTTTGGATGTGTATCAAGTGATTGTCCCAAGTTAATAGCGAGCAGACTGGGAAAGTATAATTCGTAGGCTAGTGAAGAGATGCTGCCCCAATTCCAGAAACAAATAGGAAAGCTGTTTGGATGGCAGGTTGAAGGGTCTTAACTTAATGTCATGCAGCCAAATGAACCCAGCAGAAAACTGGAAGAAAGGAAAACATGCAGCACTCTCAATTACTCAGAATGCTGTGGTAGGTCATATGAGATACCTATCTTTAATATAGATCAGATGGCATATGCCCCACATGTTCTCTCTAGTAATAATATGGTACAAATACATGAGAACATTATTAGTGTTAAAAATAGTTCAAATATTTGTACATTCCAGTCTCCCTAACTGTGTAATAACTTTAAAATACAAATTATATTAATTAATAACATTTTTTGTTTGGTGTATCATTAATACCTTGTGGGCAAAAACCCATCTTGTAAGTCAATAGTAAAACTCCACTGACTTCAACACATCCGAGTTTGATCCTGTGTGTTACTAATTAATTTCTAGTCATACAACAATTCAAGTTGAAGTTAGCTTCCAAAATAGAAAGCATTTCATTATACTATAAAAATTAAAATGTAAGCTAATTTTCAGCCAATTTCAGATAGTCCTTTTCAGTTTGGGACAGAGTTTCACTGGGAAATTTGGTGGCGGGGAGGAACCTAAAAGAGGAGATCTTAGGTTGCACTGTACTGAAAATGTATATAAATTTCAGTTTCAAAATTTCTTGCTTATCTCTTTGGTTCATAACTTCTCTAAAATAGCACAATCAAAAAACTGTTTTGTTCTTTATGATGAGCATATGCTAGCAGTCTAGGTGATTTAGTGGGGAAATTGCAAAAGTTCATAAGAGAACAGTTCGTGATATTCCATGCTAACACATGCAGGAAATACATTAACTACATGTTCATTTCATCAAGGAGACAGCTAGAACTTGCAAAAATATATTTGACCCTGTCCTTAGCGGTGTTTGTATGCTTTGTACGACTCCTGAATGCAAAATGCATTAATGCAAAAAAGCAGTGAAGAATGAAGGGCAAGGATCCTGGCTGGCCTCGGCCTCTCCCTCCCACTCCCAGAGGATTCCACTCTTTCATTTAGCTAGAGATTAGGTTGCCACTAGCTTATTTTCAATTTCCTAAATCTCACTCTATAGTGGTACAGGAGGAATGTGAAAAATGGCCCTTTCGAAGCTTCATCTTCCACCTGAAGGTTAGGGAATGACCTGGGAAGTAGGTGCTTGGAGCATGAATTCATGGGACTACTGAAGCACTTCGAGCCAGGTTTTTCAACTCCTGTACCCCAAGAACTATTATGCAGCAGGTGACCTGTGTTGGTATCTTTTTATCTTCTGCAAGGTCTCTCAGAATTCCACATCCCTGGTGGAAAGAGACACACATTGAGCAACCTCAGTCTCCTGCCGAACCTTTACACGGGAGGGGCAGTTCAGGTGCATCACTGTCCTCAGCACTGGGTACCATTAGGCACGTTGCCACTACATACACAAGAGTTCTGAACCCCTTTTTAAAAGGCACATACTTCATTCCCAGGTGTCTACTTTAAGCACCCTGAGTCACTGTGGCAAAACAAACACCACCTTTTTAGGTGTGGCAACTGCCAAGTCAGTTCTTAATCTATAAATTGGCCCCAGGGGTGGAATTTAAATACAGCAAGTAGTTTATATAAGGCTGAAAATAGGTATTTCTCAGATAGACAGACAGCTCTATAGCAAGTTAAAGGAAAAATACTCTCATGCAATACAGTACTTGGGGTTTTATGTGCACCAAAGTTGGAAGATGAGTTTATGAATCCCAGAGCTGTTTTAACTGACCCATATTGAATACATACAGAATTTTATTTGATCCTAACTCCAGTACATTAGTATACATTGTGCAATGTGACTGAGCTACAGTTTCCAGGGGAGCCGTAACTTTGAATTTGCCATAGATCATATATTCAAAAATCACCCATTTAATTCACATTTTTTGCTTCAGAGCACTCAGTGTGGTTTGAACTGTAGAACAAACTCCCACAGGAACTAAGGACCACTGCAAACCCTTACCACCTTCCCCTCAAACTGCAACATGTCTTTTTTTGTTCTGCTGTCTTAAACATAAATACATACAAGCTTCTATGATTTAAAAACAACTCCACTCCCCCCAAGGTAAAACAGCTTACTTCACACAACATTCCCCACTCGAGAGGGTGAGAAACAAAGAGGGAATAAACCATAGGTGGCAGCTGTTAGTTACATTGTTTAGTTCATTACTGATCAGCAGGGTAAGAACCTGCATAAACTAGCACAGAGCGTTTAGATGTGACCATTTGCTGCAATAATCTCACAGTAAATTAAATGTGATTAGAATGATTTGGGAAGAGGGATGTTTGCCCAAACAGGGCCATGTTTCTGGGAATTACACAGAGGAGCAAATGCAGCAGTATGTTTTCTCCTACTGTGTGTAGCCTATGCCCTGTCATAAGATCCAGTGTTTCAGGCATGCATGCTTGCAGCATATCTTGTTATTTTAAGAGATTATTCATTGCTTGTCTCTGGAAAACATGCACTGAGTGGTTTTGAATTTTTTTTAAGATTTTTCTTCTTTGTAGACTAAGCATAAAAAAGAAGTGAAAATATTTTAGTTGGTGAGGACCGTTGCCTTTTCATGCATGTCTGAAATGACCAGTGGTATTTAATCTGACAGACAGGAAAGGAAAGGGAAAGGGAGAAACTGAGTGCAAGCGTAAGAAAATTTAGCCCGAGGATAAGTTTCCTTTTAGTATTAAGTTATAAGCACAGCAAAACAGAGGTTTAAAAAGAAAGCACTGGATTGAGCCTAACCATAGCGCTGCATGCCTGACTCTGGATCCCTTTAGAACTAAGCACCTTCATCTTCTTAAATGAGCTTTCAGCCAATATGTTTATATTGTGTATGGAGTAAAAATGATGCATCTTCTTTCCAAAAATTTTTTTCAGAATTATAAACGACACATGGATGGCATGTATGGGCCTCCAGCCAAACGCCACGAAGGAGATATGTATAACATGCAGTATGGCAACCAGCAACAGGAAATGTATAACCAGTACAGCAATGCTTACACGGGGCCTGACAGGAGGCCTATGCAGGGACAGTATCCGTATCCATATAACAGGGAGAGGATGCAGGGCCCAGGACAAATGCAGCAGCATGGAATACCTCCCCAGATGATTGGTGGCCCCATGCAGTCGTCATCCTCCAGCGAAGGTCCTCAGCAGAACATGTGGCCAACACGCAATGATATGCCTTACCCTTACCAGAACAGGCAAGGTCCAGGAGGCCCTGCACAGGCCCCACCGTATCCAGGGATGAATCGCACTGATGATATGATGGTGCCTGACCAGAGGATAAACCACGAGAGTCAGTGGCCTTCTCATGTCAACCAACGTCAGCCTTCTTATATGTCATCCTCAGCCTCCATGCAGCCTATCACTAGACCTCCTCAGTCATCCTACCAGACGCCACCCTCTATGCCAAACCACATCTCTAGAGCTCCAAGTCCAGCATCCTTCCAGCGCTCTTTGGAAAACCGTATGTCTCCAAGCAAGTCTCCTTTCCTACCCTCCATGAAGATGCAAAAGGTTATACCCACAGTTCCAGTGTCACAGGTCACAGGACCTCCACCCCAACCACCACCAATTAGGCGAGAAATCACCTTCCCCCCAGGCTCTGTAGAAGCATCCCAACCAGTCTTAAAACCAAGACGAAAGATTACCTCAAAAGATATTGGTAAGCATCAAAACAAAAGCCAAATACCAGAATAGGTTGGGAGAAAGGAACTTTGATTTTCTTTTATATTTTAAGACTACTTTGGAAAAAAATAGTTAGCTTTGGTAACAATAGTGTGTTTGTCTTCAATAAAAATGTAATAACATATGCATCAGTGAGGATGATGGGTAAAACTAATCCTAGACAATCTGATATGAAATGAAAGCAGTATTTTATATGGAGACATGAAATCTCCAGAAATGTATTAAAAATGAAGCTTGTCTCAGATTTCCAAATCTGATGTTGAAAGGTCCTGCAGAATGTCTGTTAAATTACTTAATACAACATATAGCTGAGCAAAGCTTTCTGTGTTCTTGTTCCATGCTGTTCTGCTGCGTAATTATAGTCTCTACCTTCCTTGAATGGCCCATTTATTCTTTCTTCCCCTTATCTTCTTATCCTGAATTCCTGTTACATTTCATACATTCAGGTGCTCATAGTTCAAGTTCCCACACTCCTAACTCCTACCTTTATTTATCGATTATTCAGTCTAGTCAACTTCTCTAAGTTTGTACGATTATTTTGGCTTCAGCAAAGTCAGGAAGAATGGGCCTGTTAAGATTTTTCTCCGGTATTAAGGCTGAGCAGCAGTTACAGAAAAACTGACCAGGACTAAGTGGTGAAAGCAGGGTCTTAACCAGTATTTCAGTAACTATTTCATTTAAATTCTGCATCCCCAGAATGTTGCACTTAAATCTTGCAGAACTCATTAATGGTCTCTGAGGATGCACTAATACTGTTTTACTTCTCCTTTCTTTCTCCAGTAACTCCTGAGGCCTGGAGAGTGATGATGTCTCTTAAATCTGGTCTTTTGGCTGAAAGTACCTGGGCGCTAGACACTATTAATATTCTTCTGTATGATGACAGCACTGTCGCTACTTTCAACCTCTCTCAGGTAGGTGGGAAAACAATATGCTTCTCAATTTTCCAAGGAAAGAAAACGGAAATGACACCTAGAAAAAATGCTGAAGTCCTTTAAAATCGGTTATAATTAACATAAAATTGACTATTGTGAAACTTCCCTTTTTTATGATTGGTAACAGCAAGCAAAAAGAGAGAGCTTTAGGTTGAACAGCGGAAATAATAAGCCTGAAAGAAGGGTATCTGTTGTAGAAAGGAGCATGTAGGATTATCAGAATTTTAGCACTGACAGAAGTCTAATGTGTAAATTCACACTCATGACAGTACAAGGACAATCTGAGAAAACAGCAATATGTTAGTAATCTGGCTTAATTTGTGTTTCCATAAAAGGCTTTGCAAAAAACTATTAAATTGATTTGCAGCTGTCTTTTGGTGACTACTTGTCTTATTTAGTAGTTCCATACTAGGCTGTGGGATTTTTTTTAATTGCTTGTTTTCTGTTTGGTTTCTTCTTCCAGTAAATTAAGTTTGCACAGGAATATCAGATTGACAATTTAAAGGCTAAAATCCACTGTCTGTCCACAGGATGCAAGTAACGCAGGATTTAACAGTGTGTGCTTTTGCCTCACTACCTCCCAGTATTTTTCAGCCCTGCTCTAACCGTTAGCCTAT
Organism: Numenius arquata; assembly: GCF_964106895.1. Classification (NCBI taxonomy): domain Eukaryota; kingdom Metazoa; phylum Chordata; class Aves; order Charadriiformes; family Scolopacidae; genus Numenius; species Numenius arquata. The sequence goes on along the minus strand of NC_133577.1, from coordinate 9,325,940 downwards.
TAGGTGGTAATAATAGATGGCATGCTGATAATGCACACCATCTAAAATTTGTACCAATTAAATATTCAGTTTCTCTGCTCCACTCATTCATTGGTTACTAATCGTGTAACTCATCATTTTTTAAATATAATGACCTTTTTTTTTAAATCCAGACACAAATGGTACATTTCATCCCACCTAACTTTAGAACTAGGGATATCTATAGCATGATTCATCCCATCCTGAAGCAGAAATCTAAAATAGGTCAGATGAATCATACCCTAGAAATGGCCTGTAGAAGACCATTGATTATAAAAGGAATCTAGACAATCAGGTTAGGTGTGCAACTGTTGTGGGTGTTTGAAGCTAAGTGAGGTGAATCTCCTCTGAATTCTACTAGAAATTGCATTAATGCACCCTGTGCAAGTTGCACAGAATACCAGGTATATTTTAAATATCTGTATTTTTGTCAGTTTTGCCTTGAACTCTATTTCCAATGGCAGTCAGGACTCTGTATGATGACTGATAATTCCTGCAGTTCGTAAGCACGAGTTTGTTCTTAATTCTTCAAGGGTTTGGCAATCATAAGAGAATACAGAATACACAAAAGCATACACTTTGCTGAAAACCTGTTAGCCCACGATTAAAAAAAAAAAAATTAAAAGCCAGACAATCAGGCTGAATACATCATAACAGCAAAGATTTTTTAATAATAAAGGCATTGAGAGTAAATTATTACAAAGTCTAACTACTGCCTTTCCATAAGAAAGTGATTACAAGTTAATTAAGAGGATTAAACCTAAATGAAAACTGTTTCAGAAGGGTGACTTAGAGCACCAGGCTCCAATAACATTAAATATTGCCAAGCAAAAATGGAACTATTCCAATAGAGATGGTATATTAATCTAGGATGTCAGTACCTAGACCCTGAACTGCAGATTCCTACAGGACAGTTGGCTTTAGAGACTGTGAGACAGAAGAGGAGAGGAAGGATTGTAAACTTTAGGCATCTAATAGAAGTACAAATCAGAAAAACTGAGTTAGAAACTTCAGTACTCTGTACAGAAAATGAAGAATACTAGATAGTTCCAAGGGGACAGAACAGCTAGGCTAGGTGTCTACTGTAGCTTAAAGGAGACATATGAATAAAGTTCTGTACATCTCATAGCTGTTACAGTTTAAACAAATGGATCCATGATAGTTTGACATGATACACTGATTGGACAGATGCTCGAAGAATTTCCTTTGATTAACTTCTGCCATGCAGGACCTAGCCACAAGGCCACAGCAGGAAGAGGGAAATATTCACAGATGTATGCATCAGTGTTCCTAATAAAATTCTGTGCAGACAAAAATATTTATCTGATTTCTATGTTCTTTCTTCTCCCCTCAGTTGTCTGGATTTCTTGAGCTTTTAGTAGAATATTTTAGAAAATGCCTGATTGACATTTTTGGAATCCTTATGGAATATGAAGTGGGAGATCCAGGCCACAAAGCACTTGATCACAAAGCAGCCAAGAAAGATGATAGCCAGTCCTTGGCAGAGGATACTGGAAAAGAGGAGAGCGACGAATGTATTGACTATTTTGATGAAGATGAGGAGGACGGGGATGATGAAAAGGTAGAAGGGGAAGAAAAGAGCATTGTTTTTTCCACTCCTGGTGCCATCGCTGATCCAAGTGAGAGGCCAAAACAAGCCAGTAAGTTCGACAAGCTGCCAATAAAGATTGTAAAGAAAAATAATCTATTTGTTGTTGACCGATCTGACAAACTTGGACGCGTTCAGGAATTCGATAGTGGACTTCTCCACTGGCAGCTTGGTGGTGGTGACACAACTGAGCATATCCAGACTCACTTTGAAAGCAAGATGGAGATTCCTCCACGCAGGAAAGCCCCTCCTCCCTTGAACTCTCCAAGCAAAAAGAAGGACCTTGAGGGGAAAGGTGAATCTGAGGAACAACAAGAAAAAAGTATAACAGCAACCATTGATGATGTCCTCTCAGCTCGGCCAGGAGCATTGCCTGAAGACTCAAACTCTGGTTCCCAGACAGAGAGCAGTAAATTTCCCTTTGGGATCCATCAAGCCAAAAGCCACCGGAATATTAAACTGCTAGAGGATGAGCCAAGGAGCCGAGATGAGACTCCTCTATGCACCATAACTCACTGGCAAGACTCCTTGGCCAAACGCTGCATCTGTGTGTCAAATATCGTCCGTAGCTTGTCTTTTGTGCCTGGCAATGACACCGAAATGTCCAAACATCCAGGCTTGGTGCTGATTCTGGGAAAGTTGATCCTTCTTCACCATGAGCATCCAGAAAGAAAACGAGCACCGCAGACTTACGAGAAAGAGGAAGAGGAGGACAAAGGGGTGGCCTGCAGCAAGGATGAGTGGTGGTGGGACTGCCTCGAGGTCTTGAGGGATAATACATTGGTCACATTAGCCAACATTTCTGGGCAGCTAGACTTGTCTGCTTACACAGAAAGCATCTGTTTGCCAATTTTGGATGGCTTGCTGCACTGGATGGTGTGCCCGTCTGCGGAGGCACAGGATCCTTTTCCAACCGTGGGGCCCAACTCGGTTCTTTCGCCTCAGAGACTTGTGCTGGAGACCCTGTGTAAGCTCAGTATCCAGGACAATAATGTGGACCTTATCTTGGCCACCCCCCCATTCAGTCGTCAGGAGAAACTCTACGCTACTTTAGTTAGGTACGTTGGGGACCGCAAAAACCCGGTCTGCCGAGAAATGTCCATGGCGCTCCTATCGAACCTTGCCCAGGGGGACACATTAGCAGCAAGGGCAATAGCTGTGCAGAAGGGAAGCATCGGAAACTTGATAAGCTTCCTGGAAGATGGGGTCACTATGGCCCAGTACCAGCAGAGCCAGCATAACCTCATGCACATGCAGCCTCCACCTCTGGAGCCACCTAGCGTAGACATGATGTGCAGGGCAGCCAAGGCCTTGCTGGCCATGGCTAGAGTGGACGAGAACCGCTCAGAGTTCCTTTTGCACGAGGGTCGTTTGCTGGATATCTCAATATCTGCTGTCCTGAACTCTCTGGTTGCATCTGTCATCTGTGATGTACTTTTTCAGATTGGGCAGTTATGACATAAGTGAGAAGCCAAGCATGTGTGAGTGGAGATTAGAGGGTCACATATAACTGGCTGTTTTCTGTTCTTGTTTATCCAACGTAGGAAGAAGGAAAAAAAAAGAATCTTTGCTCCTCTGCCCCATTCACTATTTACCAATTGGGAATTAAAAGAAATTATTAATTTGAACAGTTATGAAATTAATATTTGCTGTCTATGTGTATAAGTACATCTTTTTATTTTATTTTTTTTAACCAAAGTTGCTGTCTAGTACATTCAAAGGTCACACTTTTTTTTTCCATAGATTATCCTTTTCAATGTTCTTTTCCATGTTTGTATTGCATATTTTTTGGGAAGCGAACTAGTGACTTTTTAAAAAAATGTTATGGCAAACCATTGTATGATGGAAAAAAATCTCACCACTTTGAAACAAAAAGGTGAAAAATAACCAACATACCAAGTTCCTGTGTGTTTTATTTTTTCAAATAAGGAAAAAATAAAAAAAAACTTGTATACCATCACCCAAAGCTCTGTGCAATAGAAGATTCTAGTGATGTAGGTGTAGGGGATCAAGGAGGGTGTCAGTCAGTAGACAAAATACAAAATGATACTGGTTTCTCCTCAGGAGAAATGGTTACATTAGGCTAGGAGCAAAACAAAACAAAAAAAGTCAAGTTAAAAGATTTATAAACAAAACCTGATGATAAACATCAATTGCTTCCTCACCAGAACTGTCTTGTCTACATCTTTTTTTTTTGACCTTCCACAATGACAGTTCTTCACAATTCCTTTAATCATTTTTTAAAATATTTTTTTATTGCCTAAGGGCCGTGATGTATATAGAAGTTGTACATTAAACATACCCTCATTTTTTTTTTTTTTAGTACAAAGTTTTTAGTTTCTTTTTCATGATGTGGTATCTACAAAGTGATAGTAGAATAATTTTTTCTTTCATTTGGGCCATATCTCCAAAAAATAATAAAAAAAAAAAAAGAAAAAAGAAAAAACCCAACACAGAAAACCAACAACTGAGGGTAATGTACAAGTTTCTGTATGTATAAAGTCATGCTCTATTTCGGGAGAGCAGCCGATCACAATTTGCTTTATAAATCAAAGTGTGGAAATGGTTACGTATGGATTGATTTAAGAAAATGGTTACCAGTCTACAGACAAAAAAATATATACAGGAAAAAAAAAAAAAAGGAAGAAACACAACTTCAAAGATTTTTCAGTGACAAGAATCTGCATTTGTATTTCAAGATAATGTAGTTAAAAAAGAAAAAACTTGATGTAAATTCCTCCTTTTCCTCTGGCTTAATGAATTTCATTTATTCAGTATAAAATCTTTATATGTTCCACATGTTAAGAATAAATGTACATTAAATCTTGTTAAGCACTGTGATGGGTGTTCTTGAATAATGTTCTAGTTGCAGTGTGGGATATCGGAAAGAAAATTAATTACAAGAAAGAGCAATAATGATTATTCTCTTTCCCCTACTTTATTATTATGACCTTCAAAAATATTATGCTATTGTATTGCAGCAACTTGCTCTTCTTTTAGAAAAGCCTTCTCACATCACAGAGAAGTGTTTTTTAATTATTATTTATAAAACCACAGAGCCTCAAAGGGGGAAGACACGGCTGGCAAAGGATAGTTCTGACTACGCAGGTATCCAGTCTCCATGCTGTGTTTGGGGGACTGAAGATGGATGTTAGAAAAAGTGACAAAAGATTTTGTTAAAGCAATAACCAACTTGAAGAAATTGATCTGTATTCACTACCTGTAATTCTCTCTGTTGGTTAAAGGTGCAAATACCCCAGTGATGTGGGTATTTAGAATAAACACCCACCCACTTCTGGATACTGTATGTGTCATTGCATACTTACATGGCCTCTCATCCTGGGAGTCCCCCATTAAAGTGGATCAGGCTTTAATAGAGCACATCCATCATTATAATTGGTGGGAGATGGCCATTTCAGTTTCAGGAATTATCTGGTTTCAGATATATCCACTCTCACCTGGTGATATCTTGTTGCTGAATATTGTTCAAGCACTAATTTTTGCTATTTCATCTTGGATCATTGACTTTGTTAGTGTGATCATAAAAAGCTAATAATAATCAATTTCCCTGAAATTGCCACATAATTACACTGTTAGTGGATATCCTCCTCCCCTCTCCAATAACAATACGAAGGTACTTGAAAATTACAACCCCCTTTGGCACACTGCCCATCTTGTTCATATAGATTGCTATAACATTAATATATGTAAGAGAATTTCAGAGACGGGTAAAGTACATACAATTATAAGCCAAGTTTGAAACGTGACTCCCTGGTGTCATGAAAAGTAATTTCTCCTTCTAGCTTTTCTTATTCAGTAATCTCTGTACTCCCACATCCCCTGCTGCAGTGGTCTTGCTTTCTCTTGCCTACCACCACATTCAGAAATACATGGTGAGTTATAAACCACTTGTAACTCTTCATCACAGAAGGAGGCATATTTCAGGGATGACTTTTACAGCTTAATACTGGCCAGTGTGGAAGTAGTATTCCCTGCTAAACTTATTTTTTACTAACATTTTACTTCTTGATATTACCCCACAGATACAAGCAAGCTGTTAAATAAACACTCTGCTAAGCAGTACTCACCCCTTTCTTATCAAGGACAAGGAAGGGCCTCTATTCTCCCTTCAGCATTCAGACCCAGAGACCTCTGGGGGAAACTACACCTGTGGCAAAACACAGTGAGCTGTCAGAGGCAGCACTTTAATGTTACTCAGGACTGCTCTGAGCCTGGTTAAACAACGTGGAGGGGGAAAAAAACACCCAGCTAGCCAGTCACATAATATCCATATGCATGCAGCATTGCTGCCGCTTTTCCAGTTGGGCCAAGAACTAGCTGGGGAACTAGAATAGTCGATGGAAAAGGTTAATAATACAGGTTTTGCCTGAATATGATTTTATGCTGTTACAGTAGGAGCAAATGATCGAAATCACTGCTTAGCGTTACAGCACATTTACCAGAAGAAAGGTGAAGCATAAGGACTCCAGTTCCCTTTGTTGTCTATGCATGATCTCACCTATCCCACAATGTTCTCTTAAGCCTTTGGAGAAAACCTCCTCATGAGACTTGTGAACTTAGCATGTTCTGGCTGAATCCTGAACAAGTTTGAGCTGCTGTTGGTATTGTTCCTACAAGAGGTGTTTTGCTTTTCAGTTTAAAAAAAAAAGAAATTCTGTATTTTTGTGCTGATGTGATCACAGATACTCTGTGGTGAAGGTCAGACTACTACCAACAATAAGGTGCACTATTTGAAATTCTAAAAGTGAGTTAGAGGAAAGCAGCCATTTAGTATTTTAGGCAATAATCAAACACAAATATTTGACTATATATATATCAATACGCTACAGGTTTCTTTGGCAGGCTCAAGCAACTAATTGCTTGTAGACTGAAAGAGCAGCAATGAGATACATGGAGCCCCTGAATCTTACTGACCTCTAGAATCACTTCAGGAATTAAAAGATGCCTGTCTCCTTCGGCAGGAAAATACAGTTTTGCTTCTTATTAACATAATTTCCTACACTATCCTTTCCAAAAAAAACCAACACCAAAACACCAAATCAAAAAAACCCACATGAAAACATCCTGCTCAGAAATGCCACATTTTCAACTACCCTGAAAGGATGGAGAAGAAAAGTTCATCTACATACTTAAAAGCCTCTGTACTTTCTTTCCCATCTTCTTTTGCTGTTTTACACCGCAATCAGTGAACTCTGTGCTGTACATCACTACTGTGAGACCATTATCTTTTTGGCCTGGATGCATCCTGAAGATTTACTTAGAGAAATATTCTAGCAAAAGCATATGCTTGTCTTCCACTTTAATGATTCCTATACCACACTTTTACAGTGCAATGCAGGGTACACCTCATATTTTACAAATAATATGAGAACACCTCATAGTAATAAAGAATCAAGCGTAGCTGTCATTTATGACAAAAACACTTCCATCCAAAAAAGATGCAGCCCTTGCATCATAGGGGTAGGTTCATTTCAACTGGTGGTTTAACTCATGACATCGTACTTCACTGTCACTCTGAAGCTGCTGTTCAATGTTATTTTGTAGAAAAAAAAAAAAAAAAAAAAAAAATCACTGTCACCTCCTCTGTTCGCCCCTGTACAAGAGGAAGAGTTGTAAGCACCCGTAGTGCAGCTGCCCAAGCTAACTTGAAACTGAACTGGAATGTGGGAACTGAACTGAGGTGGCACACAGTTTGCTCACCCTTTCAGCAAGCTGCGTGTAGGTTCCTTACTCTGCAAGTAGTAATTCTGGTGCACCTAAAGTAATACACACTTACTGCCCAAACACTGTAGTAACACCATCGCTAGCACAGAAGTCAGTCTTTTGTACGTTTTAAATAGGAGCAGTCTCAAATTTTGAGACGAGTTCTCCAGAGAGGAATGATGACTTCTATTTTTATCACCATCAACCTAGTAATATCAAATATGTGGAAACTATATTCTCACACAAAACCACAAAGCAGTCCCTGCTGCAAAAACCTTATTTTCCAAGTCATGAACAAGTGACTGCAGGTGGAGACAGACAGGAGAAAACGGAAACAAAAGCAACAGTAAACTGAAAAGGCAGGTACCACTCTTGTAGCAGAGTGGAATTGAGAAGATCTAGAACATGGCCCCATACCAGCCGCAAGTTTAACTTTTTTCAGGATAATTTATGACACTTCTGGGGGCTTGCCCCTTCTGTTTTCTCACCATGAAATCGTACATTTCTGATGACCAATTCCTTTCCTCACAAAGTTTTTTTTTTAAGGATTACTGACTCTGAAGAAAGGAGAGAGAAAAGCATTGAGGGAGAAAAGGGAGAAAAGACATGGCCAGATGGAGAAAGGGAGGCAGAACACAAAGAGCTGAAAGAAAAGCATCCTATGTCCCTGCTGCATTGCTCTATTTTTACATTTGGGTCATTCCAAAGAAATGAATAATTAAACCAAGCTAGGGGAATTTGGCATTTCATTGGTGGTTGGTATGAAGAAAAAGGAAGTAAAAAGAGATTTTAAGAGGTAGGGGGAGCAAGGGAAGGGAAGGAAAGGAAAGGAAAAGATGAGCCTCCACATGCAGACTGGTAAATTCCATTTTTACTGAATTACATTTACCTTTCAAATCCCCAAGACAGCAGGAATGGGGAAGGATTAATATTGTCTTCATTGTTAAATTCACCCCCAGTTGTTCATTTGTGCACTGTCAGAAATGGGTTTTCAAAGTCTGGCCTTCCTTTCTCTGATTGTCAGTAGCAGTGGGTACAGGAGACAGCTGTTCTGGACTGCATACTAAATCCAGCTATTCACATGCCCAAATAACTTGATTTGTGCTTCCAATTACTTATTCTAACAAAGTCTAAAATGTATTTCACTTCAATGCTGTTGTACAGTGTAAAAAACTGAAGGTTTATACTTCACATTGTTTTTAACTGGCCTAAACTAATGAGATGAAGGAGCAAGATCCTCATCCAATGCCTTCAACAGAGCTACATCTTCCCCTGCATTAGTTAATTTACTTGGTCTTTCATTACTTAGTATATATTGCATTTCCATTAATTAAGGATAGTTATTTACACTGAAAGGGTGATGGGGTGGAATTGCCTAGCTAGCAGAGCAAATCCCTAATGACTCAGGCATCTCTGCAATGTTTATACAGGTCTGCAAAGAGACTCCTGAAGGACAAACATTCTGACTTTTGCTCCACTATGGAGTATTTTTAAAAGGCAAGTTTATATATTAACATGCCAGGAGAAAGATATATGATTATCTAACATGAAAAGCTGTTAGACACATGCTAGAAAAATCTCTGAATGCTCCATGATGCAATTCTACTTTACATGGAGCAATTTGCTTATCAGTTCTATGTAAACGTCTGCAACTGAGAAGAACAAAGAAAAATAACTAAATCTAGTACATGTTTTACTGTCAAATTATAACACAAAACTGTAAAGTCAGCTATTAAATCTCTTTTTCTCTAAGAGAATTTGAAAAAAAGAAATGTTCCACTGGTTGTATCACCAAGACTAAAGCTCACAATGGGCTCCTTATAGATGATTATTGAGTTTTTTAATATGAAAGATTAAGCTCTATACAGAATGAAACACAGCAACTGAGAAATATTGAGATTTAAGCATAAGCCTTCATCAGCAGAACTAGCACTATACATTTTATACGCAGTTAGGGAAGACAGACTTCTAACAACAAGTTATTTGTTTTCAATACCCTATACACAGCTAAAAAAAGTGGGTTTCCCTGTATTTCCATCCATTTTTTATAGTCATGCATGTTTCACTGGTATATCTCATAACAGAGTAGTGCAGGAGAAGTTGATCTGTTGTTCTTTTTTTCCTTTACTAATATTTACTCCCTAAGCCTCCCACCTTGCTTCTCTCCCCTATACATTAGTACCAAATACAGGGTCCTGATTTTTTAAAGAGCTAAATAGCTGGGGGTTTGTCTATTATTGATACCTTTTAGTATAGAGAGAGATTTCTTCATTGTGCTGGATTGTATCAACAATTCTTGAGACAGCAGCTTCTCCTGAAGGTTATTACCCTGCAGGGAAAAGTGACTACAGTGGGCTCCCAGCCTTAACACTGTGGATGGAGGTGGTTGAGATCTGTCAAGGAGAGGTATAGAAGAGAAAAAGACTTCAAGTTATACATATGACATTTCTACACCTCTTCAAAAGATGGGCACGTTACTTATAGTAAGCATAAATAACCAACCTTTCCAGTCAGCAACAATAACTTCCTCTGCTTTTCTATTATATAAGGTCTTTTGAGTAAAGAGAGTTTTCTTTAAATATCAGTAAAACTGCTGGTTTAAAAGCACTTCGATGCATCACCACTGTACCCTGTGAAAATAACATTATGGCCTCCATAACGTCAGCTCAGCCACAGCTCATTCTGTATCTCAAGCAGCTCACGCATATTTATCAGCCTAGCATATGCCAACCTTCCACAACATGCATATCTTGTCTCAGAATGGCAACTCACAGAACCAAAACATTGACTAGTGGGCCATCAGCTGAGATATATTTTGTTCTTTATGTATGGCATAAGGAAGAAAAAATACCAGTATATAATGTGTATGTACAGTTCATTCCCATTAAACACCTTCTTTACACAGGAAACTTTTAAGCTAATTTCATTAGTTTAGTTTATCTTCAGCTGCAGCGAGTTCTTTTGGCCGTGGCCTTACCTGAGGAGGTTACCATTCCTGGCCAGTGCCTCCTACAAGTTATTACCTCCCTGCAAACAGGGCAGCACTACCCCTAGTGGTACTGTTTCTAACCTAGTCCAGGCAAAGTGGGTTAAGAAATTAATGCATTCAGGTGTTTGGTTTTCTTGTTTTTCCACCCAGAACATTCTGACAGCTGCTATGACCATACACTCACAGAGTTATTCACATTATGCTGCGAACAATGATTTGTTGCTGGCTGCAAACTCTCCAGGAGCCAGTTGACTTAATTTACCTCCCAGAGCATCCCAAAACCTAGCGTTTTATCCCAAAACCATTCCATCATTCCATGATTATTTAATGAGTTTGCGTAACTCCTATTAAATTCCTATTAAATAGGCAGTCTAAGATGCACCCTGCTTGCTTGTTTTTTAATGACTGGACGTGCTATTTGTGAAACTATACATTCTACTACAAGAACAGAAGAAAAGCTTCTCATTTCCCTTCTGCCTTGGCAGCCAGCAGGTGATCAGTCCATCACAAAGGTGTTACAGCACTCGAAGGTCAAGCATGCAGTTTTGGGCAGAAGTGCCATCACTGAACAGGCACAGGAGGAAGCCAATAATTGGTATGAATTTGACATTTCCTCTCCATCAGCAGCATTCTTTTGCCTTGGGACTGGAAGTGGTGGTGGGGTTTGAAGGGAAGGTTGTTCCCAACTTTCAATTATTCAGTAGTCAGTGAGATGGGAGATAAGAAGGATACACAGAAAGAATCACGGAATGATTTGGGTTGGAAAGGACCTTAAAGATCATCAAGTTCCAACCCCCCTGCCATGGGCAGGGACACCTCCACTAGATCAGGTTCCTCAAAGCCCCATCCACCCTGGTCTTGAACACCTCCAGGGATGGGGCATCCACAGCTTCTCTGGGCAAACTGTTCCAGTGCCTCATTACCCTCACAGGAAAGAATTTCTTCCTAATGTCTAATTTAAATCTCCCCTCTTTCAGTTTAAAACCGTTACCCCTCATCCTATCGCTCCACCCCCCATCAAGAGTCCCTCCCCGTCTCTCCCTTAGGCCCCCTTTAGGTACTGGAGCACCTAAAGAACCTTTGCTCCTCCCGGTCCAACAGGCAGCACTTAATTCCCTACAGCACTGTCTCAACAACTCCTTTCGGCCTCGTTCTCCCCTCCCACCCCCGGCACCATGCCTTCCCCTTCAAGTACCGCTAGTTCCTCCCTCTTACCCGCTAAAAAGGTACCGGCTCGGCAACCGCTCCTGCCCGCCCCCGCCGCCCTGACTGACCGGCCACTTCCCGCCCCCCGCTGCCCGCGCGCCGCGGCCGTTGGACCCGCCTTCCAGAAGGTTCTCGGCCCCTGGCAGCGGCGTGGGCGGGTTCTCCTGAGGTAAGCGGAGCTGGCCGAGCCGCCCCCCCCACATGGGACCGAGTCTTGCTGTCACAGGGCGTGTTTTTCCCCCTGAAAACTACCCATTCGGCTGGACTCAAACACATAATTTAATTATCCTAAGCTTAAATTTATCGTTTAAAACGGTGCTTGGGTTTAATGCTTTTTCAGTATTTCTTTGATGTTTGAAATCAATTCATAAAACTCTTTTACATGTGCCATTTAAATTAACTTTAATTCGAAGCCGTAGCAGAATCAGTAGTTAGCAGGTTTCTGCCACATGTCCCAGTCTGTTTACACAGGGAGAGTGTGGTGGTGCCTGCGCTGTGGAGGCCCCAGCCACCCCGAGCTGTGGGGGTCGTCTGTGGCAGGCTCTGGGGGTGGGCGCCGACAGCACCCACTCACCCAGGACACCCCACCGAGCTTCCTAATCCACCAGTATCCCGCAACTCTTGTCCAACTTCCAAATCAAACGCCATCAGTTGAGTCTACCGTTTGCGATTTCCTGAAAGGTCAGTCTTCCTTTCTGTTTTTCCCCAATGAGGGCAGAATCAAGTTGAGGTAATTTCTGTTTGGAGCACTCAAAACATGGAGGTGGGTATATAAGCCTACATATCTATTTGAATAAGTTTTTTCCCCCCTTTGACTAGGATGTGTTTATATGAGAGCTCTATTTATGACCAAAGCTTTTGTAATCAGTCTTTGGTAACCCAGCAATTAACATACTATATCAAACTTCAGCATATACAACATCAGCTTGTTCTAATTTAAAAAGAAATTCTTTTAGCTCATATTGAAAGAAATATGAGTCGTGGTCATTCACTGAAATAAACACTTTATCATCCTTTAACTATTAAAAATTACAATCCTCGCCTCATGTTTAGAAGTATCTGGTAATACGTGATATTTTAGGACCCTTTCAGTGGCATGGTGATATCTTATAGACACACCCCTTGATTTTCATGGAATCAAAAGTTGAAAAAATACCTTCTGTTCCAAAATTCTTTGGCTGATAAAAAGAAACTGATAACGTTTATTATGCAACACTCGAGATCAAACAATGATTTTGCTATAGTGAATGATGAAGAATGCAAGCAGAACAATCATCTAAGCATAAATTTTCATTTTCTGATTAGTTTGCAGTCAGTGGTGTTTACTAGCATTAGTATCAGCATTATCAGCTGTAGATAAGTCAAAGTTAAAAATGCATTATATTACTAGATCTTCACATTTTTGAACTATCTTTTTGCAATTTCAATGCTGTTTTGAAAATAATCAAATAAATAATGATTTATTCCCCCCTTTAACTGTGTCGTAACAAAGTGTTGCAGTATTTTGATATTGCTATGGTTCAAGGCATCTAGTGGCCACAGACTAAGATATCAAGCACATCTTGATTTTTGGTTTTTTTACTAGAAAAAACAACATAGTCGCAGCAACATACAACAGATAAAATGACAGAAATTCCTAAGTAAACATGAAAATTGGCTAAGATAACAAAGGTCTCTGTAAGATTCTTAGATCGAAGACTAGATGAATAGCAGACTGACTGCTTTCTATCTGAACTTCTTCCTCCAATTTGAGAGATCACGGACTGGTATGGATCTGTCTTCACGCCTCACATCGAAGTTCTGCTTAGATGTTTCTTTCCAGCCACAAGGCTCTGTATGGACTTGCCTGCCTTATAATGCTCTTTGTAAAGCATTAAAAGGTTTGCAGCACGCAGCCTCTCCCTAGCTCTTCCTGGCTCTGAAGGAGGGTTAACAAGAGTTCAAAGGACTACAGGGCACAAACTGGTCTGTGGCGTGGCAGCTGCTAATAACTATGGCTGTATTTGCTCTTACAATGCTACTTCTATTGTTAAATGTGTTAACTTAAACTATCCTTACAAATGGCATCACCATTGAAGTTGTGAGTCCTTTGGACTTTGAATCGGATAATGCATCCTTCACGTTAAGAGAACTTCTGTATTTCATTAATTGATCATGAAGTACGAGAAGGCTGAATCAATCAAACTAATGCAGAGTAAGTAAGCAGAAATAACTCCTCTGAGTTTTCAGTACAGAAATTTCAATAACTGATATTTTCTTAACTTGAAGTGAGATTTCTATGATTCTAACTTTATTTCCCATATTCTAGAGAGCATTTTCAAGTTTTGGAGCAAGCCTTGTATAAAGTTAGGAGGCTGTTTTGTTAAGACACAGGTTGCAAGGTAACTTGTAATTTTGAAACACGTGATAAGTAAAAGTACTTTGCTTCAGTGCTGAATAGTAATAACTAACTTGGCTATAACACAATATTAACTGGTACTTAATATAGTACAGAAAGATGGGAAATTAATCAGAACAATAATTTACATCATTTTGTTAAAACTAAAGATTTCAAAGGTGTTAAATATGATCAAAACAAAACAGTAAATATACTTGATTTGTTCTGAGTTTTTCCCCTAATAATAGATATATTTGAAAGCAGTTACTTTTTGCAAAACTTTTCGTTTGCAGTGAAAGTTCAGTCCCCGACTGAGAAAACACAAATTTTCATCCAGAAAAAAGAGTGTTGACTAGCTCTCAGCAGGGAGAGGGATAACAGAAGGAGATAAAGGACAGCACACTGGAAAAGCTTACTAAAAACCCTGCCACTGGTACTCCCTAAACAGTGATAAATGTTACTTCAAGCAAAGAAAAGGCAAATGAACATTACAATATTCTCAGTAGAGCTAAGCACACTATTGCCAAGGCATCTCCATTTTTCTAGGAGTTTCTCCTCAGCTATATGAATTGTACAAGTCACATTAGCATAGCAGTAGGTAACCAGCCATACCTTTGCTTCACCTACTTAACAGCCTTAGGAAATTCAGAGCTTTACAGTTCCCTGCTGGCAAAGGCTCTTGGTCTTATTGGCACATTAACTCAGTTCTGGCCTGCCATATATTTTAGTCTAGCTGACAACATTTGTATGGCCACAGAATCCATCAATAGCTGCTGCCTCTACTGAAGTTATGCTAAAATATGCAACATGCCATTACAAAGCTTCTGATTTGCCACTGCTTTTTAGGTAGGCTGTAGGAACTCACCTTCACAGTCAAAGGTTGCAGAGGAACTTCTGTCCTCTCACCTCCCACTGGAGAAGGCAGTTTGCTCACATGCTGCTCTGAGGCTGTAACACGGGGCAGGCAGCTAGCTACTGCCCACCGCCTGGGCACCTGCAGCAGGTGAAGTGCATTGGGGCTAAACCAGCGCAGCCCCTGGGTGCGCTGAGCAGGGTCAGCTGGGGGAATGCTCTCTCACCCACCACAGCAGCCAGGCATCCATTAACAGAAAGAAATGCTCCCAAAGGACCTAGGGGCACTGGGCAGAACCTCTGGCTGCACAGGAGACCGTGGAAAACTGGTGGACTGAGAGCAAAGGTGTACGTGCTTTCCTTGCACTCTTCCTTTCCTGAAAAGACCTGCTCCACAAAGGCCCAGAGGACGCTTTTTATTAAATCTTTCTCACCTGGCAGATCAAGTTTTTTGAAAGGCTAGCCTTTTGATTGGAATGAAACTTCTCCCATAGTAAATCTATGTTTTCAAAGAAGCAGAAATTATTTGGAGGTGTAGAATGGGGCCTGGAAATGCTGAAGATCAAAAAAGTAACATTGTGATAGGTTGTTGCAGATTTAGGAGCCAGCTCAGAACAGCATCAAGCCCATACTAAAGTCTACAACTGTAGGCAGAACGTAAGCACATTTTTGCCTATGCTTAAAGGACTTCCCAAATTTTTGTATCACACAGAAACTTAAGAAAAAAAAACATTTCCTAGCATTTTTGTGCCATTCTTCTGCCCACAGATAACAGCCATGGCCACTGAACACCTCTAGATACCCTGGCTTTAGAAGGTATTTTCCTATTTTCTGAGGCTAGTTTTAAATGACGTGACATAATGAAACACCAGTTATGTCAATATGGGTTTTTTGCATTTTTTCAATTGCTGCTTCTGTTCTTTTTGCAGACTTTTTAGAGTAACTATCAAAAGTGTAGAAAGTAGCACTCTCAGTGTGGATTGCTTGCTTCTGGCTTCTTACTTCTATCTTAGTTTTCATTGAAATTCAAACAAACACAGCCTTCATTTGATAAGATACTTACCATACAAAATAGTACTAAAGTGAAGGGGGGAAAATCCTTTGAACCTAAACGGAGAGGTGAGAACTTGACATTATTTTTGTCTTTGGTTTGAAAAAAATCTCTTTATACAGAGACAGGAATGTCAAAGGAAACTTCAGTCCAACAGGCTTTAATTTTTTTACAGCATAAAAATTAAGTTTTCAAGCTCTTTTTGTTCTCATCTGAGTAATACATTACATTTGTTTAAATAACTAAATGTATAAATAATAAAAATTTTGTAAATCTTCTGAAATAGTGATATTGAAGGAAACTCTTTGAAGTGCAGATAGTTTCCCCCCCCTTCTGTGGCCTCCTCCCCCCAAATCTTCTTCAGATCTTGCAGAACGCTTTGCTGATTCCCCAGAGGCACTTTCAGTCCATTGAAGATTCTAGTTAAAGTAAAGAAAGAGTTTAAATGCTTTAACTGAGTTTTTGGGGTAGCACTAAATGAAAACTGCATCTTTCAGTTTCCCAGACTTTCGCTGCTCTATTATTTAAGCTTCAAAGTTCAATCCACTGAAGAACTATTCATAATTTATAGCTTGACTGAGGATCTCTTTCCCTTATTTGGGTTTTAGTTTTCAGGCAAGTGGAAGAGACAGATGTTATGGGCAGAGTCTACGTGTATGTATGGTTTGTGAAAATCATTCTGAGGCAAGGTATTCAAACCTGGCTTAGGTTAATGGGCTTCTGGCTTTGGAAAGCCCACCTGGAGACATCTGAAAGGTGCTCGACCCTTTTGGAAGTTCAACAACTTTAAAACATTACCTATTTGGTAACTAAAAAAGCTTTATGAAAATCTTGCCTCCCTGGGGATCTAGTCCCAGCATTTATCCACAGAAGAGAGTCTCATCATAAGTGTTCCTGTGTTCACCAACAGTCATAGTAGTGAAGAGTCAGTCTATGGATTAAAAGCGAATTCTTGCATCTTTATTTTTGCTAAATTTCCTGAAACTTTCAACAGGGTGACAACATGGAACTGGGGCATGGAAGAGGAAGGAGGTTATGAGATGCGAACTCCTGTTGTTTGGGAACTAGGTTCCAATCATAAAGTTCTTAATTCTTGCAAGGAGGGCAGATGCCTGCGTAAAGCCCCATTTACGTTAATGGGATTCTGTATCGGTCGATCAACCTGCATTTGTACATCAATATCATAGGATCAGAGTCTGACATTTCTCCTGGAGAAAAGAAATTGCATCACTCTGTAATGCTAACTCTTTCTAGTCACTGCTATCTAAGCCTAACTTGATCAAACTAGTGGAAAAAGATATTTGGGCTATTAAACCACCTCAGCTACCCAGTCCCAACGACCTGTGCTTTGTTGCGCTCATGCAAATATCAGCAAGCTGAGCTTTATAATTTACTGGATTAGAAATAATTAAAAAGAGCAAGAAAATTATTTTTATTTAAAAGTGTCAATTTAGGAAGGCTTTTAAAAATAGTGCGTATAGGAAAGAGCAAATGCATAGCATGTTAGCATTACTGATTAGTTTAAAACATTGAGTACAATAATCCATTATTTTAATTAGTTTTCCAAATTGCTGGCAAAAATAACAGAGAGATGCTGTCTGTGGAGAGGTAAATGCTTCCTTGTAATTGTTTTGGATTTTGCTCTAACCTTTAATGAATTTATTCTTGTAATGACAAGAACATTATTTTCATTCCCGCACTTATGTTAGGGAAGTTTACGTGAAAGAACGAGGCATCTGGGAACTCAGCAGAGTTTTGCTTTGACAAATGACCGCATTGACCACGTTGACAAACACCAACTGTACTGACAAATGACCAAACCACAGATGTTCGTGTTGCATACAGCTCTGATTTAAGCCATCACTGCCTACCAATTGCCTGTTGCTGTCCCTTTCCTGCAGCTCTGCTGGGGAGATATTTGTGTGAACTCTGCCTCAGCTGCTTCCAATAAAATGAGCCAGGAAAAGTCACACTGCGTATTTCAACAGGTTACACTGGGTTGGCTGATTTTGCCTGAATCAGATGACCCAAGCTCCCATACAGAGTGCTACAGCAGCAGCAGAATGGCAGCGATCCTTCCAGTTCAGGCAGTTGACGTACACTGCCAGCCTTGGAGACCATGGTGTGTTAGAGAGAGAAATTCACTCCCATTTGTTTGTTCTAGTGACCTTCTCCTCCCTTCCCTGGTAACATTTAAATACCATTCACACTGCCTGCTTCCCTGAGGCAGAAGTTCTCAAAACTGGAGGCCATGCACTCCTTTTGCAAAGTAGTAGTGATTTGCTGACTCCTTTTTATTTCCAGTGAATGCGTTCTGTGTGAAGGCAACACTGTGTTAAATACTGTCCTAAGGATTCCTTTAAGCTTTTGCCTAGTGGTTGCCACAGGGGTAGAGACCTGCCAAAGTTATACCTACTGACACTGCAATGTAAGAGTAGGTTACCCCATGCCTTCCCACAGACTGTGTGTGGGGGTGCACTCTATAACCTGCAGCCACATTTCATCAGGAGGGCAGACGGGATTTTTCTGAAGGGGACACAGGGGTCCAGGTAACTCAGGGAGGAAGGAGGCCTGGGTGAGAGAAGTTTCCGCATCATCTGTGGAAGGAGAATGATGAATCATGAAAGGGGCACTGGGTCAGCTGAGGTGGGAAGTGGAAGCAGCAGTGAGTATGCACGAATATTTTGATCTGAGAGGAGAGGACATTTCAATTGCTAAAACTCACGTTTTCGGTATACCGCCGCATCAAATGCTTTTATGGAACACCATACAGCACTCACACTTCCTCTGAATATTGATTCTTCAATCCACTAAACAGACTTACCCAATGTGTGGAGTAACAAAAGAGGAGAGAGATTATGGTACTGTGCAAGCTCATGCTCTCCAGCAGCAGTACACCACTTCCTTTCCTGTTCTGTGACTGGAGGCACTGGATACATCACCCTTATAAACCACAGTGCCTTCACACATGTCTTGAAGGATGTGAGAGGGGAGGCAGAACACGTGAAAATGAATGACAGAGGGAGGTCAATGCCTGAGACTTCCTTTTTGTAAAAATATGGGCTTCATTTTGAAAGTGTCCGTGAGCAAGGAGTACTTTGCTCTGAAAATAAAAACATTCTGAAATTGCCTTGTGCTGTGCAAGATGATGGTGTAACTAACATTGGTCTTAATCCAAATTCACTAAAATCTTTGCAAAGTTTCCCAATGGCTGCTTTGTGATAAAGCAAATAGTACAGGGAAAAGTCTTTAGATATTCATTCGTGAATTCATATAAGCACCAAATGAAAGCCAGCTATTCCGTGGATTTTCTCGGTTTAAATATAGTGTTCTAATTTTAAGGTTTGGGTTTATTTTTTTTTTATGTCTTCTCAAAAATTATGAATTATCATTGGTAAGTAGTTCTCTCATATTAAAGAAAATGTTGATTTGGGTAGAAATGTTACTCTGCAGGTTTCAAAGAGTCCTCTGAGTTTCAGGGGAAAGGAGGAAGAGAGAGAGAGAAAGAGAACTGTCTGGAGGAAAGAGAGAGTAGATTTACGATACTGGAGAAGGGGCACAGCTAATACGACTAGGGACAAGTAGATAGGAGAACAACATGTGCATTAAAGAGAAATCTGTTTAATGTTGGTCCTGTTGGTTTTGCCCTGTGTTAAATCTCTGGAGTACTGGCTTTTTCCCGTGCTGTTTAGTGCAAGGTCAATGATTATTAAAGCACTGTGTCTATGATTTTCCTGCTAAATTCCCCATTCTCATCTCAGTTGCTGCTCTCTGAACTTTGTTCTGCTCCAGCCTCCTGCCTACCCTGTTTATCCAGCTCGTGTTTTAATGCCTGTAGGTGATTCCGGGCCCTCACAGATGGCATGGAAAAAGTAAAATTTTTCTTTCCCATTTTTGCTTATTCATGACTTTGTTCATGCCTTCTGACAATGCTTCAGAACAGACAGTAATAGTACAGATCATTACAAGACTTGAAAACAAAGCATGTCAGAAATTAAATCAATGCAAATAGTCTTTCTGTGGGAATAACTCCTCACCCCAAAGCAATTTTCAGCCTTTCTTTGTATTTATTGATTTTTTTTCCTTCCACTGTTACTTTGCCCTGTCATAATGTCCTGTTATTCTGTACTGTGTTTTGACCTAATTTAGGACAATATTCTGAGAGTCTGAATACATATAACTGGGTCTATATGTGCAGAGGCCACATTTGATGTGCAGTACCAGAGAGCAGTTTATTCCTGAAACTGTATTGCAATGTGTTATAGAGCGCACTGCATGAAACGAAATCTTGCTTTGCTTCTTACAAATTGTGTCAGTGTTATGGGTTTGCAATACTGCAATTACTTCAGTGCAGAAGGAATTTCCTTCATGTTACAGGTCCTACAGGATCAAGGTCCTATAGGATCCGTGTCTTGTTACTGGATAGAAAAATACCACATACATCTTGGGTAGGTATAAATAATAGATGACAACCCTTCCACGACTTTTTCCCACACTAACTAGGCCACTGGTCTGTATCTATAGTCATGTGTGTCATCTTTGATCTCCTTATGGTGACAGAACTACTCATCTTTTTGGTTCACTAACCTTAATAATATGCAAGGAGACATTTGGAAACATAAGTGCATTTCTAAGCATACACAGTGTATCATTACTCTGAAACTGATTTCACAGAGCATCCATAATGTGTGGTATCACAAGTGTTCCACTGAGACAGAGTGTTAGAAGAGAAAGAAGGTTTTGCATTGACATTAATTTGAGGAGAAATGGGAGTCACAGGAATGGAAGAGCAATAAGAAAACAAGAGGATGAGCTTAGAGACTGCAAATAGTTAAGTCTTGTGAGAGGCTGGAGGGAAAATATAGTCCTTCTTTCTCATGTGAAGGAATAATCTGAAAGCAGCCTTTAGACCTTTAGAGATCATCAAAGGCACAGACAGTAGTCAATAGGAAACTGGAATTTGCTGGAATGTTAGTATTACACATATTTGCTGCTTTTCATTTGAAGAAGCTCCAGAAAAGCTCCAATGGCAACCACTGTCTGTCCTAAGGCATTTAGCAAGGGAGGGACATGTCACTTCCAAGCAGTTCTTGATCTAGTACCCCCCGAGCTTGAAGAAATGAAATACTATCTGTAAGAATTTGTGGCTCCTATTCCTTCATTTGCACACTGCTCAGGTCTCAAATCTATTAACACAGCTCCAGGAAATCTTGAATTTCAAATGTCTGACTGCATTGAGCTTTGCACTTGACTAATCAAGTCAAACATTGTCTGCTAATCAGATTTACAGGTGTGGACCTGTCAGCATGTGGGGATAGACCATATAAACATGCAAAGAGATTCAGATAGCTGCCCAGCAGTATCTGAAATCACAAGCTGACCAAGAGAGCCGAGTATTGGATTCCTAGGCTTCAAGCACACTGATACAGGGACTGAGTGAATTATCCATATTTTCTTCCACATTTCTTCCACTTCTGATAACCGGTACTTTAAAAATTCTGTTCCTTGAATAAAAAATGTTCAAGTAGTCCATATTCTTGTGTAACCTGTACTTCCAAGTAATATGCCCAAAATCAGAGGCAAAAGCAAAGGATTATTGCCAATGGAGGAAGAGGTTATGGGGGATCAAAACCGGAGAAGTTATTAAAAAAGAGGCACTCTGGGATAAACTTCCCCTTGTACTGTTTACACACCAGCATATTACCTACACAGATACTGACGAGGGTTCAGGGATGTAACAGATTACCTGGGACTTATATGTGTGACAGCATGATAACTAATTTCCATCTAGATATTTCCATGCTTTTGCTTGCTACAGCTTCTCTTTCTAGCTACATCTCGTGAAACCAAGAGTTTTCTGCAAACAGAACTCATTTTGGTTATGCGCTTCGGACACTTAATCGGAGTTTGGCCTAATGATGATGCAATCATACCCCAAAAAAATTTACTGTAAAACTTTCTGAAAGCAAATCAAGGCATATTTACTTTAAAATACTTACAGAGGCATCCATAAATGGTGTATTACATAGTACCTCAATTCAGACTCTATCTGTAGTTGGCTTTGATCATACTGAATGAACAAACATGTACGTTTTAATAACCACACATTAATAAATATCTCACACGTAGTCTGGGGGACAATGTTGCTTTCCTGCTCCACACATGTCACAAGTTAGTGCTTCAGGATGCTGATCTAAGAGGAGTAACAGAAATGGAATTTAATCTGTGAGGCATTGAAAAGTGCCCCCATCTATGAGCAAAACGATTACATACAGTTCTGGGTAAAATACATTTCTAGAAAATGTTCCTAGGTATAGTTGCGATTCTGCTATATGGACAAACCTTACAAGTGAGAGGATAAAAGAAACCTCCTCCATATTTATCAGAGGTGTGAAGGGTTTAACTATTCTATGCCTACATAGAATAGCATGGCCCACAGCCCCCTGTGCTTTACTTTATTCTTTTCATTCACTATAAAGTTGCTTTTCCTGCAGTAAAAGGGAGCTCCTACTCTTAGAACTGATGGCAATATTTAAATAGTAGGAATTCTTCCAACATAGGCTATCAGCAGTCCAGGAAGCTAAGTACATGTAGAGGCAAGTGCCTGACAGCATAGAGATCAAGAGATAAAGATGGTCATGGGTCAAAATACATTCCCTTTGCACTCCGTCTTCAAGTCTAGTTTACCACTGGCAGAGGCTGCTGTGGAAAAGGGCCACCCTTTGCACATAATCTACAGGAAGGTTATTCTACTGCAAACTGCAAAATCTGAACATTGCTCTTTTCAAGAACAGTTTAAACAGATCTCATGCTTTGTTCTGTGACAACCTTTTATGGAGCTTTTTTACATACAGAATTTAGTCTGCTGAGATCTGAGACATTTCAGTATCTCCTCCAGGAACACTATAGATTACAAGTTTAATTGAGAAAGACTGACTATAAACTGATCCTAAGAATTATTATGACTAATTACATTTCTCCTTTCATAATTAACAAACTTTGAAATATTTTGTACATTAGGTGCTTGCCCTCAGTTTCAATGAAAAAATAAAATATGTTTTCTATGACAAGAATAAAAGTTATATTTAAAGGTACGAATACAGTCTGATAACATGGTTAATATTATTTAATTTAGAATTATTTGGTAGACATTTGTAAGTATATTTTTTTATGTTTGAGGAAGTTTGTAGAAAACTTGAGGTTGGTACTGCCTAATTCATATTTCTCCATAGCATTGGGGTAAGGGAAGGAGGGGGAATTAATCAAACTTACTTTCTTTTCTATACTTAAATCATACAAGAGTGCAGGTTCACTGCTTTTTCCAGTTTCTGACATGATGGGGAAGAGACCTATACAAATTTGTGGGTAATAATAAGTTCTTATTTTAAAGCAAATATACTCTGTCTAATACAGGAAAGATGTGACTCGTTCTGAATATTCATAGCCAATCGTGCCCTGCCTTCTAGATTATGCATCTCTATTAATTTAGTAATGTTACAAAAGTGGCAAGGGCTTGATTACACCTGTGACGGCCAAGCAATCCCCACTAAAATAGCTTAGATGTGGCTAATTTATGATCAAAAATTACTATGGACACTGTTAAAGTAATGTTTTCTAGAAGTGTTTAGCTTGACTGTATTAACTGTAATTGCAGCTGGCTAAAATTCTTTGAGGGCTAAAATTTAGAGTGTCTTTCCTTTGTGTTGGGGTTTTTTACGCTCAGTAATGAAATCATTTGGGATTTTTTTGCATTTTTTTCCACCAATCCATTCACAGTTTGCACAGATTCCCATTTCTTTTTCTGTAAAGAGAATTCACTAGACACAAATTCCCCACAGCTACAGTTTTCCTCTTGAGGCTATAAACATGGAGGCACAGTCATTCCCAGAATATGTGTTGCCAGTCTCAAAAAGTCTTTTCTGCTTGTTTGGAAGGGGAGATAGAAAACAAAGAAACATGAAGTATACTGAAGGTGAATATAAAATCCAGAGTACCTGCTACCTGAACTAATATATGACACTGAGCAACTGTCCTTGCTTCACTAGTTTACGGTAAACAGCTGAATCTTATCATTTTAACTGCACAAACTGAAAATGCTGAGCCAAGTGAAATCTCATGTGACTTGGACCTGTCTGGTGTCTGGTGTCATCACCTAGAATTCCTTCATTGGTTTTACAATAGCATCTTTTTTTTCAAGCTGTCGCTTCTGGCATCGGATAGTCAGCTTTCTTTTTAAAAGTCAACTTTTTCACCTTCCAATTGTTGAACGAACATGAAAACAGAATCTCTACTAAAATACTTATCCTAATTTATTATTATTTTTTAAACCTAGTAATGTGTAATGCAGTCTCATAGTTTCTTGGAACCCAAGTTAATGCTTCTGGATTGTTTTTTTGTTATGGTTGCTTGCTATTTTGCTTTGCCTTTTGTGTGTGTGTGTGTATTTGCCTTTTGATAGTTCAATTGAATGGAAACAATCTTGTTAATTTAGTGAATTTAACTGAATGGGTCAAGCAGCAGGAGAGCAGAATGAGTACTTGTAGTTGTATCTTAGAATTTTTCTAACTATTGATATATCTGATATCAGCACAAACTTACAATTTAACTCAAGCAGTGAATTTACTGAGAGACTCCATCTCTGCAAAGATCCTTCATCCCTTTCCAAAAAGGTAAGAGGTGGAGAGGCCCAAGAGCAGCAGAAAATCTTTAATGAACCCGTAGTCTAGGGTGTATGATTGTGAGTGAGTGGGGAGCATGGAGGTGCCCATCACAGATGAATGTATACTATGGAGCTGCTAGGCTGGTGGCCATCCCCAGTGCTGGGCAGTTAACGGTGACTTAAGCTGCTCCTCATGTCTGTGTGCCAGTGTCACAGGCCACTCTTGACTCCTGTGAAACAAAGGTGATGGTGTGCTAACCCTAACTAACTAGCAAAGATGGGGGGAAAATGACAAGAGTGAGCAAAGGTGGGGAATGACTTCCAGGTGAGAAATAACTGAGATGGTTCTGTCTGGGGAAGCAATGACTGAAGATGGTGACAATCCAGATTTGTGAACCTGTGAGAGACACAGAGGTGGGCATGGAATTGTTTCTTTTTCCAATTCAAGAAATAGGTGCTGCTACTGGAAGGAGCAAAAGGCTAGTTGAAAGCAACAAGAAGAGATACTTTTTAACCAAATGTTGTAATTTGGAGCTCCTCCTCTTGTAGAAGTCAGAAGTTTGTATGAATTCCAAAAGCAGTTAGCTAGATTCCTACAAAAGGAGTTTGTGATGCTACCTCTGGCTTTAAAAGTACCTGTGTTCTTATTTTGTGCTCTAGGCATCTGCTGTTAAGAGCCAGCATTGCATGCTAGACAGATTTCTGTTATGTTCTCTCAGTGCTGCTCCTCTTAAGGTGCAATTGTAGCCCGCAGTTCAGATACGTGATTGCAGCGTGATGGTAACTACAGCCTCACAGGGTTTGACATAGGCTGCCGAGCCCATCAGGGATCCTGCATAATATTTGGCAGCTGAAAGCTCTTATCTACAGGGGTTGCATTTAAGCCTCTGAATTGTAGTGCGCCCTAGTGAATTCAACAGGCAAGTTCAGGCAGCTCTAGTCAAGGAGAGGATAGCTGGGCTACTCCTCCACCAGAGGCTGTAGCCATTCTAGAAGGGGCAGCAGAACAGCCAGCGTGCGGGGCTGCCTCACAGCCAGCTCAATTCACAGCTTGCCTCTGTAGCACCAGCCTACAGGACGAAGGCTGAGATGGGCTGAAGCACGGGCACACATTGCGTTCTGTGGTAATCCATGGCAGAGTGGTGAATCCAGACAAGCACTGGGAATAACATCCTATGTTCCTGCAGCTAGATTTGTCAGACTTCATCTGTCAGCTCTCTTAAATGCATGACCTTGGAAGAGTGCTTGTTATAGGAAAAGATCATTACTTATGCAGAGGTTCGGTGTTGCTTCTGCTGTGGCTTGTAAAGTTTTGACTGCTCCAGGAAAAGGGCTAAGTCTTCAGATTGTGCAGGCTCATTTTTGTTGTTTTCTTAGGATGCTGACTTACCTTTAAGTAACATACTGCTTTTCTTTGTATATTCCTGTCCTCCACAGGGAAGAACCTGGAACGGATTTTTCTAAAAGCTAAGTGTATTTAAACTACTGACTGACCCTCTTATACTTGCAGATTAACCCATGGTTTTCTTTACCACATGATACCTGGGAGCAGGCTATTAACGACTGTAAATTGTATTGTAAGCAGCATGCATGGTTTCAGTTCTCTTGCCTGTTGTCAGTTTTCATCTGATTTTTGTGGGAATTTATAATGTAAAAATTCACTTGGTTGATTTTTAAGCTCTTGAGCTGATATCTCATTTGAGAGATAAACAGTGCCAGAGCCTCACTACAGAAGCTACTGTGTATCTTTCTCCCCAGAATGATACCAGTTTGTTGTGAAACAGATTTCACAAGGGTTTTGAAGTTAATAAACCTTTTAAATACATTTTAGTAGCCATATTACAGGCTCAACATCTGTGAGAAGACAGGATATTAAGGGAAAGACTTACCTGGCTGAGCACCGAAATATTGTTAGGCATGTAGGATGCAAACACAGACTGTTTCACATATTTTTTCCAAGAAAGGCAGTAATTGCTCAGCCGATCGTGTTTGTGATTCTTAAACTGTTCTGTACGGGGAGAGGGGATGAAGGGGGCAAGAGCTCTGGTCATCTCTTCACAAAGCCAAACATCCTCATCTCCTGAATTGTCAGTCTCCCTCTTTCAGAAGCCAGGCCATCAGTTAAGTGCATCACCTTGGGCATCACCTTCAATCCCACCTTCTTGTATCCCAAATGAGTATAATAGTAACCTACCCACAGGACACTCAATTGATCCATACAAATGTGTTATTACCTGCTCAGTATTTGTTTTCTTATTGTAAAAGAGATGACATTAAATTTACGGTGCTTGGTGATAATTTGTGCAACTAATTAAAAACTGGGGTGGGTTGTACTGCTTTTTTAAATGCTTAATCAGTCACACAAATGCTACCTCCATTCCTGAACACAAATGCTAAAATAAATAGCTTCTGATAATTTATGTTTTAAAATAATAAAAAGCCCAAAGAAGTTAAGTGTCAACCTAATGTTAACTTTGAGTATAAAACAGTTTGCTGAAACCAGGAAGCAATTAAAACATACTGTTTTATAGAGTCCTTTATAGCAAGATAGGTTTTATAGATCTACGTCTGCTTTTTTTGGAGGGTGAGCCATAGTTCAGTTTTGCCCAGGAAATAACAAATGGTATTAAGAACACATCAAAAGTGCAGCTGTTTTCAGGAGGCAAGTGTGTGGTGGTGTTTTTTTAGGGGGAGGAGAGAGTGAATAAATCCAGCAGGCAAAGCTTGCCTATACCAATTAATTAAGGAAGGGATTGCTCTGCTTTCAGGGCCTCCAATGTACTCCAGTATATACATACTTTTCACGCACCCTGGCTCATCTGTAGTGTCCTTCTCAGAAAGAGAAGGTTTTGAAGTAGTCCTGTCTCAAAGCTGCGCTCTCAGCCTTGTCACATGGTGCTTAAGAGATGTGCTTTTCTTTACTACTAAAAAATTAAATAATTGTCAGCTGTGCTTCTCAAGAGATACATAAGAATAATGATAAATCTGATTATGCTAATAAATATGAAAATCACACATAAGCAGCAGGCCAGATATAATTCCTTTTTATTTTTCCCTTTTAACACATATCTCTTATCCATGTAGGGAGCCAATGTTTTCTATGAATTTATGCTTTTGGTGTATGCTTTGCTTGATGGGACCCCTGCAGGAACAAAAGGGCTTTGAAATGAAATCATATATGGTATTGTAGCTGGATACAGTGTTGCTGTGCTGGAAAGTGCCATTGGCTGCTCTCAAGTGAGCCTGTGATCCATATGCCACGGCAGCTCTAGCTAAAGGTGTGCTGAGCACCCCTAACTGGCTAACGGGAAGGCTTGATTAAGCCCCTTCATACAAATGAAATAGTTGGAAAGAGTAGGATTTCACTTCACTAGCAAAAAGCTTCATGTTAGAGCCTGATTCAGATTTGGGCTGTGTGCCATAAGGAGTTCTCCAGCTACAGGTAGAGATACGAGGTACTTGTTTGGCTTTTAATAGGGAACAGAAGAAAGGAGAAGACTTTCTGGGGCACAGAACAGACTGAGAAGACAAACTTGGCAATTGTGAGTGTGAATATCACCAAGGTTTGTTCTGTGTTTGGAGATACAGGGTGGTATGTGTTTTCAGTAACTCAGTGAAATGGCATCAGAGAACAGACCTGATTGCATCACTCCTTTCTCCTTTTAGCAGAAGTTTTTCTTGGTTTCTTTTTGCTGCCAGCACTAACATGTCCCTTGGGCCAAACAGCATATGCAAATGGAAGAGCTTATTTACACTCTTTCATTGTCTGAAAATTTATACCTGAATAATTTGTGTTAAAATTAATTACAAATGTGTCTGCTGCTAGCAATTAGTCACTCAACATGAGATTTTTGGGGAACCCCTAATAATCTTCCCATGAAGGATTATAGGCTTTCCACACTTTCCCCGCAACTAAAACTTACTGAATACAATGCATTGATTGCATTTGAGACCCTGAGCAGAGAAAATATAGAAGGAAAAGTGTCTTATTTATTGGTATACATTTCTGACGTTTCCTCCTGCAAAGGCTGGCACATCATATCCATAAAAAAACTGATCCTCTTTCAAAATCATTGCCATCTCCTTTTTCAATGGGACAAAGACACCTGCCCACACACTCAGAATGACTTTTCCAAGATTATTGCCATCACCCACTTATCTCCATGGGACATGGATAACAGTCCTTCCTAACAAAGACTAGTCACTGTCCTTATTTGCTTCTTCTTGATGTTTTTCTCCAGCATGTAGTGTCAAAAGCCACAGTTACTCTTCCTGAAGGCAACTTTATTTTGCTCCCATTGCTTTGAGGAAAAAAAAATAATCAAATTGTGTGATCAGAAAGAAAAGTAGAAGGTGGTAGTCATTTTGAAAACATCTTTTGGAAACAAAGCAATTCTTCTTGAGCTTTCCTGTACAGAAAAATTTATGAAGATGAAAACCCAAAACTAGGACACCAAAATTGTACTCAGTTTTCTTCCACAACAACCGAAATAAGGGATAACAGAAACAACTCTTTAAAACTCCTTCTTTAAAAAAAATCACATGCTCTGATTTAATCCTATGCCTTTGATATATATTATACTTTATCACCACTATGTACTGGCAGGCTTGATTCTTTCTTACTACGTTGATTGGGAATTATTTTATATTTTTAGTTTAAAAGTTCTATATTATACAATGTAGCCCTGTGCTATTAGATATTGCCATTTACTTTTGTTCCCTAGGTACATTAAATCAAAGAGTTGCCTCATTTTCATCTCCGCCACCATTCCTTCCTACCACGTTAGCAGACTGTTGTCATACCCAGATCTGCAAAGAATGATGTCATGCGTGGACCCTAGGCAAGGCTACTATGAACTTCTGAAGAGGCATTCAGGTAAAATTAATAACAGTAGAGCAAATTATGTTGTAAAGTTTACTGAGCAACTGAACCTTCTTCCTATATCAGTTCTCAGAAGTAGCCCAGTTGTTACAGAACAAGGTATGTAAAACCCCCTATATTGTAAACATTCTTTTCCATTATTTTGTTTCACACTTGAGGTAACTCAAGCTAACTTAAACCATTTTATGATGACAATCCTTTTCACTTCAGTTCCCAGACTGAAGCACAGGCTCCGTCCATTATCACCATAACTTTTTCAAAAGTAATTTCGACTTCAGAATTCCACACATCCATTATTTAAAATTATAAGCACGGAAAAACATTAATTTCAGTTTCTTGTCGTTCTGGAATTCACTTTTTGCAGCCGGCTTGGGTATGTTAAAGCAGAATCTAAATATGTGACCTTAAATGGCCGCCCATAAATTCCCCAATAACTAACTTGCTCCGATAAACTCCCCAAACAGAAGTCAGTGAGCTTATCAAAACCTGTTAGAAGACTTGTTCCTTCTGATTTCCATAATTCATAATCTATGATAACCTAATATTACCAAGCTAATAATGTAAACTAAGTCTTGCTAACTGACTTGTAAATTGAACAGATGCTACTATTCTCCGTCTCTCTCATAGGGACTACCCATAGCAATAGGAAGGCAGGGGGCAGTAAGAGCAGAGAAAACTGGAGTCAGACTGTTTGCAAGAAATCATCTCCAGCACAAAGGACAAGAACCGAACAGGTCTCAGCATAACCTGTTATCCCCATAAGGTCCCTTCACTTCTCCTTAACAAATTCACTCTGTGAAATGAGAATGAAGGACAAAAATCAAGGCAAAATGAAAAATCGGGACAACTGGGAGGAGGAGAAAGAGCACTAGAGAGAAAAGGACGATAATGGAAAAGACCAAGAATATGGATTAAAGCAGGTGTGGTAGAAATTTTTTTTCTAACAGTGTAAAGTAATAAAAGCTAGTTAAGTACAATCAGTGAAAGTTTTTCTGCATTTAAATAGAAGTATTAGTTTGTAATGTTATAGTTTTTACACCTCCAAATGGTTTGAAGGCATTTTTCAAATACGAAGGAAAAGAATGACCTTTTACAGCCTACTGGAAAAATGTTGCTAATGGCTGGCTTGTACTAAGAATGTGTGCCATTGATTTTAATGGCACTACTGAGATGAAAAGGTTTATATAAATGAATGCAGGTTGCATATCTGAATCTTAAATTAGAAAAGAACATAAAAAGACAAACAATGAAGCAAGTTAATGAGTATTATAAAGTATTTTAAGTTAATATTTTTTCCCTAATCTCACATTGTAAGGGTAAGAAAGGCATTATCTGCTCTGCTAGAAGTTTCAAACATCGTTTTCTTAAAACAGATATGCTGCTATTTAGATTGAAGACTTTTCATACAAGCCAGAAGATTCAATCCATTCATCTTGAGGATTTTGGAAAATATTTGTTTGCTTCATAGATTTTGTATTCCAGCTTTTCATTCAATTGTCTTTCTGTTTTAATTCCCAACCTAGTTAAATAAAATAATTAAAGAATTTTAGCATATATTTTAATAACAGCTAGAAACGTATCTTTTTTCTTGTAAGAAAATATTGTCCCTAACATCCTTCTTATGGGAACAAAGAGCAAAGGAGAAATTACAGCAGCTCTAAATCGGTTTTGTGTTTTTGATTATTTAATACATTTTTCACAGGTTGCTCTCTCTGTTTGGCATCCTCATAACAACTCAGTTGGCATGCAGCTTTGCAATCAATCTCATCTCTTTCCTCCACCCTCTCTTCCTTCCCAGTATCATATACTTAAAAGGAGTTTAGATTTGCCAGGTGTACGATCCAAAGACTCATCTTTTAATTCCTGACATTCACATGATCCCAATTCTGCAGATTTAAAATTATTTAATTCTTTTATTGTATGGACACAGCAATGAATATTATTGTAGGGTTAGTAACTCTAAGTGGCTATGCTGATGAGCCAACTTAATCCATTGGAAAGGGATAATAGGGTAATAAAGCACAAAGGAATAATCTTAGTCATGTCTCTCTGGTATTCTGACAATTGCACCCTGTTCTAAAGCAGTTTCATGCAAAGCCACCAAAGAAAAAATGATTGTAGTTGTCAACTGCACAGATGAGGGAAACGTCCATGGCTGTGTCAGTCATTTTAATGAGTCACAGGAGGAGGGAAAGTGGAGGAACAAATTAAAAACAACAGTATTTTTCTCCCTTCCCCCCAACAGAAGAAAGTGAGAATAGTTGCAATTTCATTTGCTTTTAAAGCACAGCACTTGGGTAATAAACGTCCCCTGCAAATGTGCTGAGCAAACACCTCCGCATTCATCAATATGCGGGAGCTGTTTATTGCCTCATAAACTTGGAAGCAAGTGATATTGTCTCTTAAATCAATGGCTGCGTGGACATCCTAGGCACTGTAGGAGAACAGTACATCCAGACAATGCTGATACTTAAATTAATGGTTCTAGTAATGACTGAAAGGTGCTTTGTCACTACTAAAAAAGTTAGACATAGATTAAAAGTATGCCTAGGACACAATGTATATATGTTGTGATAGCAATGTGTGGATGTGTGTGTGTCATTATAGTTTTTATCACTTTGGCATAAAAACTTACTACTCCGTGCAGTTTTGATTTAAGTGTGGGTTGGGATGCCAGTACTAATAGGATCAAACTTGGTTTAAGCCTAGTTCATGCACAAACCCAGTTTCTAAACCTATGGGGAAGGTGGCCTGGCTTGTGAAACTGTGTTAGCTTTATCAATTTCAAACCATATTAAAGAGACAATAATAATCTGAATTCCATGGCATCTATTATCTGGAAATGATTTATAAACACTACAGAATTAGCTGACATTGCAATGTAAGTTTCTCATCTGCAGTGCCTCAAGCTAATCCTATCTTCTTTATCTGAAAGGAAGAGAATACACAGCTGGAAGGCATTGCTCCTGGTCTGCAGTGTTAGTGTGCAGGGTAGGAAGTCAGTGTAGGAGAAGCTGTGACAAGGATCAAGGAAGGGCTGACCCATCAAGGACTGCCTTTCACTTTCTGCATACTTGCAGTGTCTGTGTTGCAACAAGAAGGACTAATTGCTTCCTGAGCAACTGTGACTTTAATAACAGCAGTGAAATGCAGTGGAATTAGAATTATACTTCCATGTAAACCAGCCATCTGACTCTATAGCATGGGTCCCAGGCAAAAGTGAGTAGCTTACGTTGTTGTCCATACTGTTGTGGGAAACTAATTTAGCAGTAGTGTAGGTACATTTACACTTGCTGCTGTCACATCTTCTCAAGGCAATCGTCCATGCTGCTAGAGCATCCCCTGTTTTGTAGAGGGACAGCACAAAGGTAGTGAAGGAAAAAATACTCCTTCTCAGCTCCTTCTCATCCTTTACCCCAGAACTATTTACAAACATTAATGAAGTACTAATAGTACACTATAGTGGATATTTCCCATCTGCAGACTGTTCCAGCTGGATCCTACTGTGTGTATCTAAAGGGAGAACAGCACTCTATTTGAAATCATTTATACATATCTATTTCTAGAGTATTTTCTCCTGATAAGTTGCATTTCTGAAGATCCTGTGTACATATTTAGCACCAGAACTTCCACTTCTGCAAGAAGTAACGTACTGCTGATGATGTCCCAGGAGAGTGCCCTATAAACTCTTTACCAAGCCTATGTACAATTCTGATTTTAATCTTTAACTTCAAGTCCTCTTTGAATTGGCCGTGTCCATTGGAGCATTAGAATTGTTTTCTAATTAGAAAAACTGTTTCTTTTGTTGAGGTAGCTTAAGATCTGTGTGGGCTTTCTTCAAACTATGCAAAGCAAAAACCTCTTTTCATTAAGTGAAACCATTAGCTGCAAAAGGTAAATATTTTGCTGAACTTCAGACTTCTCATAACAGCTTAAAATAAAATAAAATTGTAATTTCTGGATAAAATCCACAGCAGCCCAATTCAGATTTCAGATTTTTTTAAACTATATCATTACTAGCATTCAAGCAGAGCTCACAAATCGCGTAAACCAGCTGAATAGCCTTATACCACTGGCTTCCATATTGTTAAGAGGTAATAGTGAACAGAAAATTAAGCATGCATATGTAACATAACACAGTTCCAATGTAGCGTAGCATAATTTCAGGCTGCATGTGCAAAAGCTGTGCATCAGTGAGCCCTGCCTTAATAGCCCTCTCTGTGTAGTCCTGTTGTAGCCAGGCTAGAAGACTAGGTATGTGTTTGATTTAGCGTGTTGCTAAAGTGCAGCTGATAAACTAAAGCAAATCCACAGAAGGAGAACAGGAAGATGAACTAGCAGAGAAAAAAAAATAACACAGTCAAGTATAGACAACCTAGGGAAAGAGTAACTGATATGAAATGTAACAAGTTGTAAATGTTTATGGGATGTAAATGCTAAGGAGAAAGAAAGATTACCTTATTGTAAAGCAAAGACAAAATCAAGAAAAAGACATTAGGAATAATGGATCATGCTCCCAGAAGGAGTAGCAGAAGACCTGTCCATTGGGAATTTAAACTAGTTTTGAGAAAACGATAGAAAATTAATATCAAATACTGTTCTCTGTTACCAGGATTTGGTTTTGATGATGTAACAGCTTCTCCCTCTTGCTGCCTCTCAGGGAATGAAATTAGTGCTTTATTAGTGCTTTCTCACTACAGAGAAGAAAATAATAAATTTCTATTGCCTAGTGGAGCAGCAGTCTAATATTTGTATTTCTGCTTGGAGAAGCATTGCAAGATGTTTAACAGGTGAAATACAGCTTTTCACACGAGCAGAGCTGCCCCTGCTGTTGCCTTCTCATCCCGGAGAAGGCAGTCTCTAGGCGGATTTCAGGTGTGGCACCCTTGAAATACAGAGGATGAGTGCTATAGATGCTGAATATTTAAGAAGTACGTGTGTTTAATACTTTTTGAAAACAAAATGTATTTTATAGCTATGAAGTGAACAGATGCAAGGCTATGACAATGTTGTGCCAGGTTCCCAAGCACAAGCACAGAATACTTCTCTCTTTCCAAACCTGAGCCTCTCTCTTTCCTGTCACAGCCCTCAGTTCAGCCCACTTGGTAGCAACAACCTCTGCTTTGCATGCAATGGCTCTAACTGAGTTCTTATCATCTGTATCCTCCTTTTCACCTCATCTGCAGTCCCTGAGAATTTTGATCATCCTCTGTTCCTTTTACAGTCTTATCTGGATATGCTTTCTCCTTCACTCTTTCAGCCCTGATCCTTTCATGATTTTGCTCTCTACCTGTAGTTTCTCTATCACTCCTGCTCTAATACTCATCAGCTTCCTGTGTTTTCTCCTCTGGTGCTTTTTAAAACCATCTAAATTAGATACATTCACACAGACAGCATTCATTCAGCTCCCTTTTAATTGGAAACTAGCTGCACTTAGCCCCACAGAAGTTAAGTGGATATATTGCCTTTGACTTCAGTGAGGCCAGGATTTCAAGCTCACATTTCTCACATTTGACTATCTCAAAAGCAGGAAACTGTGAAGTCCCTGGGCAGTACAAATACAGTGATTTGTGCCATGCAAAATGTTGCCGGGTTATAAGACTATGACTTGCTTGGCGTTTCAGTACTACCAGAATACTTTGGCAGGCTTTCTGCTAAGGTTAACAAAAGTTAGATAAATAAGGGCTTGGTGCACTTAGATACTTTATCATTCCGTAATGTGTCTCGCTGTATCTGTGTATTCAGCCACAAGAATGTTGGCCACGTTCCTGTCTCATTTCTAAATGCTGGCAAGCTAACTGTAATCAAGGTACTCCTTTTAACAGGATTGATTTAAGACTAAATGGAGGTTTCTGCTCCTTGCAGCTTCAGGTCCTTCAAAAATGAGGCAACATTGATAAAAGTAGTATCACTGTAGTTTTTCCCCTACTACCCATTATTTTCCATCCTTTTTCCATGTTCTTATGGAAACCTTGCCTCCATTCTTATCATAATTGTTACTCTACCTTGTTCTTCCTCATGCTTGAAGGCTCTGTGGCATTCAGCCCTTTTCTCTTCAGTCATGATGCCTGATTCCTCCTTTCTCTGGCCATAGCTACCACCATCTTATCTCTTTCTCTAACCTTGAAGGACAGATTAAGAGGGGAGAAAAGAGTCAATAGATGCTCTGTATAAAAATTGAAAAAAAGTGGTTATAACTTAGAGAAAGAGGAGAACAAGAAAGCATAAAGCAAAAGTGACTGAGAACACCCAAAGAAGGAGGAATAAAAATAACACCTAAAGGAAGAAAGCAAAGAGGGGAAAAAAACCAACCCTACAAAAAAAGGAAGGAGAAATGATAGAAGGGGGGGCTGTGATCAAAGTTTATGTAGAAGTGATCAAGCTTTATGCAGAAGGAAAACAAACCCTGGAAAATGTAGGAAAATCATGGAGGCCCCTTACTGGGCAAAGGAAATGGGGCAGGAGGAAAGAAAGAAAGAGGTAAAGGAATCAAAGTTCAAAGTTGTTTCATTTCATTGTGTTTCAGAATTTGATAGAAAAGTTACATACATACAAGATAATAGACATACAAAACCATAAAAGATTTAATTATTATTTAGGCAAACCACACATACAATTTTTCTCTGATTCAACACAACACTCAAGCACTTGCTTATTTCCCATGAAGCCAAGCAAAAGTAAGTATTTTACTCAAAATGAGCCTAAGCTCAGCTCCCCCTAGATTACTCAAGAAGTGTTGGTAGAGTACCCTGCACTGAGGGTTCAGGATTTGCCTTGTTCAAACACAAAAGCCGTCTCAAGGCTTCTCAGTGATTTTAGCAAAATAAGTAAATAGGAAAGGGCTTGAAGGAAAAGGTGGAGCGGGGCTGGATAGTTGAGGGTACAACTTGCTGCTCATGTAGCCCCAGGGGGGCAAAGTTACTCTTTCCTTCTTCCTCCCAGCAGCACCTTTTACTCCATTGTCCTTGGTGGCCAATCTTACTGTCCAAAGCTCTGACATGGTTGAAATAGATGGCATTTTACTGCTATATGGTGTCCCCAGCCATCTGCTGCTGTAGGCCAGCCCTGTGCAGTGCTGCTGCCTTGGTTTCCTGTGTGCTCCCATCCACCTTTTGTTCCATGAGCCAACAGAAGTGCCGTGTGCCAGGTCTGACAGCCCTGGGGAGCACTTACTGCACGAACACAGAATTGAAGTTCACTGGATCCTTATCCAGCTGAGCACTAACACAGCACTGAGTTTCATTTTCATCCTTATAGTGGTTCTAGTCCCTTCTTTACCCAACAGCCTACTTGGGATGTCACTGCCCAATATTCCATCTCTGCTTGTGCTATCATACAGAGACCAACCAATGAACTATTTGCTATCCACAGTTACTCTGTTCATGAAGTCATAATCAGCATTTTAGGAATTAGTCTGGTACCTGGTTTACTCAGGTATGATTTGGTTTTTCAGGCTGGGTTGAGCAGAGCTGGAAGCTGGTTTTGGCAGAGATGAAGTCATAATCATAATAGAAGTGAAAAAATGAAATTCTATCTATTTATAGCCAAAAAAGGGACATCAAATAAGGGGTTCCACAGGACAGTTCATGTGCTAAACCTCACATACACCTCAGCACAAGCATTGCTAAGATATTTGTAAATTAATAACATAATATTAAGTCCTGCTTACCACCTGGTCACCCAGTGTTCTCATCAACACCCACAGAGCTTGAGGGTCACTCTGTCCTCTAAATACCAAGTCAGTATTTTCTTCCTATTCCCAAGTGAAACGGTGTCAATTTTACCCACTGGTCACTAGTTGACTACTTGGAAAAACTGTAGCTGTCTTGGACATCTACAGATCAGTAGCTTTCACTTTCAATTGAGCAGAAAGGAAGTTTTTCAATGGGCAGCAAGAGAGATAAGAAATCTTCTAATAAAGATTTCACTTCTCAATGAAACAGGCATCCACACAGGCAGGAAGCAGGTCGAAGGCAATACAGGCAGCAGATAAATCCTCCAGTTCCACTTTCCTTATCCCATCTCTGCAGCACAATGCATTGAGTTGTCATCTGCCATTTGTGTATTCATTCTAATTCTTTCTGCCTTGTTATTCTGTCAATTTCTTAATCTATTTACACTGACTTTATTTTCAGTCTGTCTATTGTGACAGCAAATCCTAGAATTGCCTTGGGTGTTGTCTGAAAATGGCCATTATCAAATCATAATGCCTACCCAGATGAGGAACTGTAAAGGCCCTAGGCATCAGTAGGAGTCCTTAACAGCTGCCTGCAGCTTAGACCTGCATATCAATTTCCACCTTGGAGGATCTGCTACAGTATTATAAGGTGAATAGGCGCTGTGTGTATTAAAATTTGGATTAGTGGCTCAACCAAAACGTTCACGTTCCCTCCCTCTCTCTCTCTCTCTGTGTCTCTCTCTCTTTTTTTACATTAATAAACTTGCTATCTCCATCTTTTGTTGGTAAACTATATAAAAATGCAAATGATCCAGAATCCAATTAATTTCTGGAAGGTTGCAGCTGTTTTGGGCCCTATTCACAAAGACATGTGGTGTGCGTGCATGCATGTGTGTGTGTATGCATGTGTATGCATCTGATTGCTAAGAAAATCAGGCCTTATTATTGAAGCCTTGACTCTCAAAATTTGAGCTATTGTTCATTGCCAGTGCTGATGCAAACAGATAATTTCCAAATTGTATTCCACGTTTATTAAAGTGGTAGAAAATGTGGCTAATTTCAGACAATGCTGAAAAAAGGTGGAGCTTGAGAGCTGAAATAGGAGATCTGGGAAATATGTTTCTATTACAACAAAGAGAAGTTTATCTAATATCTCAAAAAGCATTAATTACTGTGAGGCACAGGCAAACACATTGTGGATTTCTTCATTGGATTTGTCATTCTTCATTGCTTTATTCTACTACTGTGAGTTGTTTGGCTTCATTTTGTCTTTTGGTTTCTTTGCTTATATCTGATGTGTAGTTATGAAATTGAGACCATCCTGGGAATATTTTTCATTACCCCAGCTCAGGCTTCAAACAGAAATTTATCTAGACCAGACAATTTGAAGCAATGTGTATAATTGTTCCCGTCGTTGGTTGAACTTGGGCAAGACACTCAGGACTGATTCTTTAATCTATATTTTTATATTAAGGGCCTCCATTTATGGCTGCCCAGTTTTTACCTGCAGTTGGAACCACAAACATCAAAGCACATGAAACTAAAACATTGTGAGCACATTGGTCTTGATCTCCTATGTATCTGTTCCGTGACATTAACATGTTATCCATGAGCAACAAAATCAACAGTGTTTAATTTCTATATTTATGCCTTCATATGCTCCTGTTTGCCTTCTCTACTGTCTCATACGGGTTAAGTGTATTTCTGTCAGTGGGATATTAGTAATCTCTCTCCCCTACCTAATGAACCTCAAAGGAGCTTAATATCCATGAGACCTCTTCCCCTGTGCCCTTCTATCTACTTGTTTAAGTTGGCCAGCAGTTCAAAATTTATGCAAGTGAAGGGAGCCAGGGCTGACGACAGCACGATCATATGCCAGGCTGAAAAGGGGGGCATTTTTCTTGGCTGTAAATAACCTAGGAATCTTATTTCATTTATTCTTAAAATAAGGTTTTGGTATTTTTCTGCAGCAGTCACTAAAGAAACACAGGTGCTGCTGGCAATGAGAGGTAAACTTACAATATAATTTGCCATTTTTATTGTGCTACAAGCATTTGGTGACATTTTAGCCATCATGGAAATTCTAGATTTAAGCTACATAGTAGTCTATTAGACGTATGTAGAACAAGCCTTCTTCAATTTATTACAGTCAGCAGTTTCAGCAGTGAGTGCATACAAGGCTAAATTCAGCCTTGTGCAGAGCGCTCGTGTCAGGTCAGAGCACCATATAAATCCCACTTGAGCTCTAAAAATAGAATTCCAAAGTGGAATTTAAAGCCCTGTGATAGTATATGGTACAGACAAGAATTTAACAAAGAGGAGACAATTTTTGCCAAGGTTGTGATACCATCTCTAAATACAGTCTTGCAAGCGTCGATCCACAGAGGCTGCAAGCAGCCCGGTTTCACCAAGCATGGCTATTCATTGAATAATGTGCTGAGGTGCCTTGATTAATAAGAGGAGCCTACCTCTATGGGCAATAAGCTGAAGGCTGCTCTCTTCCCTGGGAAAGAGCCAAAGCTTTCCATCAGATAACCGGGGTTTTAAGTTTAATATTTTACAGTGAGAGCTTTTCTTCTTTTGGCTTTGTTGTAACTGATAATGCACAGAGATAATGCATATTGGGAGCGCTGATAACAGGAAGAATAAGCAGATCTATAGCAAGAAAAATGGGAGAGAGGCTCCTATCTCAAGCACTGTTCTGGAAAGACTGAGGGAGAGATAGAATTGATAAGGTTCTGTGTAGATCAGCTGTAACTGCTTGTCTTGCTGCCAAAGCAACATTGGATGTTGGAGTCTTGCAGGTGAGCTTGCCATTGCAGGGCAAAATCAGTGTGGCAGACATTGGATATAGTCCTCGTCTAGGATACCTTATTTCCATTATACATGTAGTAGTCTCTGAATAAAGAGCAGTAAGGGTTCAGGCAATGTCTTCATTCAGAAGCCCCAAGAAAGCACCAAAGAGTTCCTAGAGTAACAACCCTGGTAGAGACAGGAAGACAGACAGCAAACTCCCCGTTTCTTGCCGTAAGCCAGAGCACAGAAGTTATTTCACAAAATTAGCAATATATAAGGTCTTAAAACTGAGAGGGTCCTTGCATGCTGTCATAATTAACCCCAGACGGCAACTAGGACCACGCAGCCACTCTCTCACTCCCCCCAGCTGGGATGGGGGAGAGAATTGGAAGAGTAAAAGTGAGAAAACTCGTGGGTTGAGATGAAGACAGTTTAATAAATGAAGCAAAAGCTGCGCACGCAAGCAAAGCAAAACAAGGAATTCATTCACTGTTTGCCATCGGCAGGCAGGTGTTCAACCATCCCCAGGAAAGCAGGGCTCCATCACACGTAACGGAAGTGCCTTCCCACTACTTGGGAAGACAAATGCCATAACGCCAAATGTCCCCCATTCCTTCTTTTTCCCCAGCTTTATATGCTGAGCGTGACATCGCATGGTCTGGAATATCTCTTTGGTCAGTTTGGGTCAGCTGTCCCGGCTGTGTCTCCTCCTAAATTTTTGTGCACCCTCAGCCTACTCGCCGGTGGTGTGGCAATGTGAGGAGCAGAAAAGGCCTTTTCTGCTTATCAGCAACCAAAACCATCAGTGTTTTACCAACACTATTTTCATCCCAAATCCCAAACATAGCACTATACCAGCTGCTAGCAAGAAAGTCAACTCTATCCCAGCTGAAACCTTGACACATGCAAAGAAGGAGAATTTAGAAGTGTGTAAGTAACAGCTCCATCTGGTGATGCCATCTTTATAGCAATGTATTTAAGTCTCTTTTATATAGCACCCCCCCCATCTTCTTTCAAATTTAGATCCTTTTCTTCTTTCCCAGTTGGCTTCATTATCTGAAATCATTCAGATTTCATTATAGTGAACAAAGTATAAATATTTCCTTAAGGTAGTGACTGCACTGGAAGATTATGGGAGAGCCTGGGAAATTGTCCCAGATCACTAGATAAGGTGATCTCTGTCATAATTCATTTGAGAGTAAAAGGAGGAAAAGTGTCTCTCTCTGGTGTAAGAAATGTCCTGTTAAAGTAATCAAAGAAAATAAAGAGATTGATTCATGTGAGTTAAGAAGAAATATGTGAAGCTATATAATTTTCTTAAAGGGCCTACTTCTGCAAAGCGTGCATCGCCTTCTGCCAGCTACTAGTTATCTTTAATCTGTATTGACATAAAGTTTGAGATACCTCCCATTTGTCTGAATTGTATAATGTGTGTTATTCGTTCCCTCCTCTTTTCTCCCTTATCTCGGTCAGTCAACCACATTTTGAATATCCCAGATGCAGCAATCTGTTAGAAGAATGTGAGATCATATTAAAAGCCATTACTAGTAAGATCAAGGGACCATCAAACCCAGCACCTGTCTCTGCATGACACTCGCTCTTGCCGCTCTCCTGGACTCCGGATATGATCATCCTGAATAGATGTAGTCTCTGTATTTTTGGTAACTCTCAATAGATTGATCTGCTTGTCTAGTTTCCTCTTTTAGTCCATGCATCCACAGCATCATCAGGCAATGATTTTCACAGGTCTACCACCTATTGTACAAAGAAACACTTGTGTTTGTTTTGTATTTTCATTTGATGTTCCCTAGTTCTCATGTGGGAAGGGTCAAGATCCATCCTCTTGGTTGTGTTCATGATTTCTCAGACTTCTGTCATAGTCTTACACATTTGTCCTTTTTCCAGGACAAATGTGCTAGCATCTCCCTTTGTAGTTGCTGAATAGCTTTTCTTAATATGAAGGCTGCTCTGCAGTTTTGATTGTCTTTGTTGCTTTCCTCTGAAACTTTCTGTTTTACCTGTAACCTTTTTGAAAGAAGGGGACCAGACTGTATTTGGCACACAGTATTCAGTGTGGAGTTGAGTGATGGATTTCTGTAGCAGCACAGTGATGTTCTGTTTTGTTCTTCATTTATTTCCTAACATTTTCTAACATTTGACTTGCCTTCTTGACTGTTATTAGGCACCAGGTTGACATTTTCATAGGACTATCTATCATAACCCCAGATCTATCTCCTAAGTAGTAATGATCAACTCCATCATATTAATATGTGGAGTTAGAATTGTTTTTCCCATGTGCATTGCTTTCCATTTATCTACAGTGAATTTCATTTGTCATTTAATTGCCCAGCCACTCAGCTTCATAAGGTTCCTCTGTAGTTTATTTTTGGTCACTGCCTGTCCTTGCTGTCTTGAGTAACTCTGTGTCATCATCATCAAACTTCCTGAACTCCCTACTCACTGACTTTCCCAAATCATTAATGAATACATTGACTATTCCAGGTGCCAGCTCAGATCCCACTGGATCACACACTTTGTTGCAAAAACTATCCATTCACTTTTACATACCTATGCCAGGACCTTTCCCTTTACCCATCACTGCTCAACTTTCTTAAAATCCTTTGTGAAGGACTTTTTAGAAACCTTTGGAAATCCAAGTAGATTATGTCAACTGAATTAACATCATCCCCATACATGTTGATCTCTTTACAGAAGTCTAGTAAAATTTGGAAGATGCGACTCTCCATTATAAAAGCCATGTTGACTTTCTCAAGTGGATTAAAGTTATCGTCTGCTCTTTCTTAGGCTATGACTAATTTTCTCAGTAGACAATACGGTATTTTCAGAGTTATTCCAACAAGTATTTCTTTGAACTTTATTTGAGAGGTGTTTATTTGGATGGATGGGCAGGAGGGCTAGTAATATATTACTTAGTATATATGCTTTTTCCATGTTGAACCCAGTACTCCACGACATTATGGATGCCACAAAGATGGATATTCTAGTCAGTCTGAAGGAATTACATGTATCTGTTATAGCACTCACTGCTTGGCCGCATGTGCATTGGTGATCCCATGTCAGAGTTGCATGCATCTCTGCACACCAAGAAGATTAAGTCATCTCAAATGACTTAGTAACTTCTTTCACCACTCAGTTTAGCAATCAGACAGCAGTGCAAAAGGTGATGTAAAAATCTACCTAAAAAGGTCCTTTGTAATCCATGCACCCCAAGTGTTATGCTAAACATTTCTGAGTATTAAGCATTGTCACTTTATCTGTTTACTTCTTCCATTTTGCATAACGCAGCAATAACCTTTTGATTTGTCATAATATAAGTTTAGCACAAGGATTAAGTCCTCTGTTAAATCTAACATCATTTTATTCAGTCTGGTAGAAAAGACATAGGAACAGTGACGAAATATACCAACAAAAAAAAAAAACAGTTTGGAGGGTTAGTTCTTTTTTTTCTGTGTGTCTGCACCCTATTAATGTGCCATCTGCTGCTAGGACATAGATTCATTTACCATCACAGTGTTCTAACATGATTACCTTTTTTTCCCCTCAAAAGCCATAAAAGGGCTAAATATAGATTTACTTAAAATTCTAGGGAAAGAGGCGGTCCTTGCCCTAGACACAATAGTTCTCTTGATTTTGTGAGCATTACCACTAGCATTAAATGTAATTTACTTTATCTGATGACAGTTTGCTGAACAAGATCTTAAGTTTTAATAGGATCAGGACATAGATGGTAAGTGGAGAGAAGAGAAAAGCATTGTGGGTGGAATTCATCCCACCCCATTACCTCTTCCTTAACTAAGAACAAATTGAGCACAAAGAAGAGATTACGCCGTCTCCAGGAGGTGGGCCAAGTTAGAGGGCATCAGCACATCCCGTCTCCCGGCTGGAACAGAGTCGGACACCCTGCTGCATTTCCCCCGGTGGGTTGTTGCCCTGCTGTAGTACAGTTGTGAACTCATTACTCAGATATATGCTTCTCTTCTCTCCATTCACCGCTGCACTCCTAATTACCCTCTAGTTTATGATAGCTAGTACAGGCTCATGCAGCTGCTCAGGGTACCTGTTCTGTAAGCCATCCACCCTTTACACAGCAGAACCTTTTTTTTTTTTAATGTCTCATACTATCACGGGCAAATTTCATAGTATGATAAAGCCCTTCACCAATCAAAGCATCTAGTGTTAGAGGAGAAATTGGTTTCTCATTCAGAGTTATGGGACTATTATGACCTCCCACATTACTGCTGGTTCATTTGCAATCAGCTTTTTCATTATCTTTCAGCTACACCGGACCAGAATTATGTTAATTGCCCATTAACTACAGTTGGGTGATTCATTTATTCTTTTAATTTAGAGTATCGAAAATGGATCTAACCTCTATTTTGCTTTTAAAACTTTCTGATACAATCTCTGCCTTACTGAGGTGAAAGGAAAAACAAGATATCATTAAAGCCATGTCCTTCACTGGGTATGGAGCCTCCGTGGACAGCATGAGATCCTGTATTTCTTAAAGGTATTCTGCAAAGAACAACAAATGAGTTTATCAATCATAAGAGTTTCTTTCTTTTTCTCTCCTTTTCTACTGGAGTAGATTTTCCTGCATGTATACTGGAGTTTCTTAATTTTCTTTTTCGCTTTGTCATTTCTGCGTCTTAAAGGGGTTTGTGCTTTAAGGTTTAAATCATCTTCTACCTAGCAAAAGGATTAAATCATCCTCTACCTAGCAAAAATTTGGATAAGGCTTCTACATGCCAAGCTTGTCAGACTTGTGTGGAGTTTTCTACAGTTGGGATGTGTGGCCAGTCTCACTCAGAATACCAATTCCAACATTGTTTTTTCCTTTGAATTTTGGGGATTCTTGAGCTTTGTATTCCTTTGCAGAGGTGTGGGGGGGTTAATTGCGTATTTCTCTTTCAGATGTTTTTTCCTTGGATGCCTCAGGATTGTGGACTGGGAGCATTCTCATCTCTATTATTGGTAACAGATTGTATATTAACTTAAGTTTTTCCCTGTAGCAACATGTAGGTGTTTGTGATA
This sequence comes from Numenius arquata, assembly GCF_964106895.1. Lineage (NCBI taxonomy): Eukaryota > Metazoa > Chordata > Aves > Charadriiformes > Scolopacidae > Numenius > Numenius arquata. Next base: position 9,281,047 of record NC_133577.1, on the reverse strand, counting down.
ATTGTTGAAGGCAGAGTTCTCAGTGGAAGTGTAGCTGCCGTCCTACAAACGCTGAAGTATAACTTCACCCAAGTGAATTAGCCTAATTTATATGACTCCAGCTCTTATATGAAAGAACGTAACACTTATAAGGATTAACATATTCATCTTTAGCTTATTGTAGACTCCGAAAGAACTTTCAATGTTTTCCCAATTTGTACTATCATAAAAATACCTAGGAACCTTAACCAAGGATCCAGATATCACTTTACTCAATGCTGTAAGAAAGAAAACAGACTAAGCCTCTGAAAGCTTATACTCCAAGTGTGATAAGACAAAGGAGGAAACAGAATAGGTGAAGTGGTTTGGGAACAGGAGGAGCACAAGGTAAGAGGGGTCATTTGTACCCTGTGCACTGGAAGGTAGTTGAGAGGCCTCTGGGGTGGAGAGCCCTACAGCGTCTAAAGAGGATAAAGAACAAGATGAAAGTAGGTTTGAGGGAAGCCAGGTGCCAGTGTGAGATGGAGTCAGTGGGGCAGCTGGAAGGCCTCGGGAAGGTAGAAGAAACTTTGAATTGCAGCAGGAGGAAAAAGGAAGGTGACATTGGACCATACGGGTGTTTTGGTGTAGGCAGGGCAAGATTTCAATTATTGTTTTCATTAGATCAAATCAGACAAGTGTTTGGGGGTGCAGGTGCACCTGCAGGTTTGAAAAAGCTGACATTTGAGCATGTCAATTTTTCAGGTTTTTTTAACTGGAGTTCTTGTGCAAGGAAAAGTAAGAAGTAAAAGGAGGAAGCATTGGAGTATGAAAGAAGCAAACAGGCAGTGTTTTACTTTATCGTTCCAGGGGATTGAAAATTACTTAGATTACTAGATGACAAATACGATACACTTAAAACATAGTCATTTTCAACAGAAAAATGCAATGAAATGGATGTGGTTTTTTGAGTTACATAGGTAGATATATGTATTTATGAAGACTGTCTAAATTTCACAATACATAAAGTCAAACTTTGTCTTCTTTTTTCATGCCATCCTTTTTTCCCCCCTCTCCTTTTTAGTACTTATTCTCTCTTTTTCTTTCTGCATGTTATTGTTGCCCGTCTTTCTTAAACATGTTTTCTAATTTCCTCTTTCTGTACCTCCTCAGGCCCTGGCTTTGCAAACCTTTTACAAGACTGTTCACATTGAAATCAACATTATTTTTATCACATGAATACAGTTAGTGTTGCAGGATTAGGAACCATATCACTGACTTGCTATTAAACTCTAGTTTTTCAATAGAATTATTTTTTTCTCAGAGAAAGATTTGCAAATAAACTAGAAGTGTGTAGATCTTTATTTTACTGAACACTGAAGGGTTGCCTATGCAGGCAATTGAATTTTTAGAGGTTTTCATGTCAATATCTTTTTAATGAAAAAGACACAGAGCAGAAATATATTCTATGCTATATTCTCAGTTCCACAGGTTGCATGTTGTATCACGATTTTGCACTATGGTAAAAACCATAAGATCAGTAATCTGACAGTCAGTGTCACAAAACCATACATAAAATTCACAAATTCGTTCTCTGCTCCGTCAGCTTCTACCCATTACTATGAATTACATCTAGGAAAAGCAGGTGTCTCACACAGTTATGGGTGCACTCTAGAAGTCCAGAGGCTAATTCAGCATCTTACAACATGGCTGTTGCTTCCAGCAGTCCCTTTAACTTCTGTTTACATAGCATCCCTTCCCAAACTCTTTCTTGATCTCCCAATCACAGTTGTCATCTTCTGGGAGAGGGTACCAGCCTTGTAGATTAATCATCTCTGTATTGTGACTGGAACATCCAAGCCAGTTGCCTGTCTTCCGGAATCTTTATAGTGAATGGCACTGCCCTGTTTGTAAAGTTAGGCAGTTATCACCTTGTAAAGACATAAATTCAGACAAAGGGACAACTAGAAGCTAGAAGGAAGGAATACCACGGATAAGCAGAGTAGCTCCAGTGTGGCTCAGCCTCTCAACATGGGCGAATTTCTTGCAGGTACCCTATATTAATTAATGCAACTAAATTAGGTTACTGAAAGAATGAAACTGCAAAGATTAAAAAATGGAAAAAACTAGGCTCCAAGAATCATACTAATTTAGCTGCTTTTGCATGGATAGATTGTTTCTCCACTCCACTTTTTAAAAGCCAAGGGCCTAGAAGCACTTAATAAAGCTGCTCAGGTGTGTGTCTGCTGGAACACTCATTGTCTCATTGATTTTATATACACACAGATGCGCACACACGTGTGTTCAACACCTCCTGAATTGAGGTCCCAGTCCCTGATTGGGATTGATTGATTGATTTAGCCATTCCTAAACTGTCTATATTTAATCATCACAGTAATCAATGTTATAATACTGTCTGTGTTGTAAAATATGCAAAATGCATGATATGGAGAGAGTTCAAGTCAACTTTGCTTCTAGAATCTTAATTATTTCATCGCTGATAATTTCCATTTAAGTACATAATCTCAAATCTTGACTTAACGTTTTTAATATGATACTTTTCCATATTTTATTAAGTGTTCAGGGTGGATGATTAGTTCATTTGCCTGTGAACTAGTAAGAAGGGACAAGGCTGAGATTCCCAGATTCTGTAAAGGATGCAGCAGAAACCACTAGTTAGAGGTGCAATCATTTTTCCATATACGAATGCTACCCTCTGCTGGACAGCCGGTGCGTTACAGCTTAATTATCTTGCTCTCATCTCAGCAATACTCCTTTGAGTAACTTTTCCCAGGCTAACTGGAGGTGACTAATGGTATGGATTTACTGTCCTGATTCACAGTTTTGCTTGCTCTGAATACCAGCTACAGTGCTTCCCTGGCTGCCCTCCCCCTGGAAGATACGACACCTGAGAGGTGTCTCTGACGTCTTTGCAAGGCTCTGAGATCAAAGCAAGAGGTAGTTACCTCTCACGCGGGTTTCTGCAGTTCAAGTGCATTACCCTTTTCCTCTGCTGCTGTGGGCTTTGTATGTAATGGGAAGTTTAGTTACTTGTCTGCAAACACAGAACGAGATTAGCACATAGCTGCTGGATGAATAAAGCGTACCAGACCGTTTTCAAAACCAAAATTTGATCCTGTAGCTGGATAACATGCCTGCCTGAGTTTTATCCTGACAAGGGAGGCTACCCTGTCCCTGTGAGAAGAACCACTACATGGTAGTGACACGGTACATAGCCCTTCTTACCTTCATCTCAACTCTGCTCCATCAGAAGAAGCTGATCTAGATGCTGACTTTTCTGCATCTTTCTTTGCTTACATGGAAAGGATCTGCTTGGATCTATTTCCACTTCTAGTTTTCATTCTTTCCCTTAAGTCTATCCCTGGTCTGTCTTCTTGGCAACCTACCCTTCAACCTGACCCTGACCAAGTCACCCTTCAGGGTGACTATCTAGTTCAGGAGGAAAATGAGCTGAGTGGACTTGTCTATAAGATTAGTAACACCATTGGGATTTATAGCTCTGACATTCATAGATTTCACTGTCCCTGAATTAAGTTTAAGCAAAATGACTTTTTAGTCATAGTTTAGAGGGTAAGAATAGAGTAGAGCCCTGAGAGAGCGTAACGCAATGCAATCGACATGCCAAAGAGCCAAAAGAAAGTGTAATTTATGCCAATTTGCACTGCCTTGATGGATAAGACCAACAGAATATATTAACAAATGATACTTCTACAGGTTTCTGGTGCCATCTGCTATAATTTAATGTACAATTATGCCTTTAGTACAGAATACTAAAGGATGGTTTAAAAACCTATAGAATGTATCTCAGAATTACAGTAATTTCTATTGATCCCAATTATGTCTCATAAAGCTCTGTTGATTTTTTCGCTTTCTTAAAGTGCAGGCTGTTTTCATAAAGGAGTGTTTGATTCTGGTTTGCAGACTTCATAAGCAGAAGGGCTGATATCACAATCAAGCCATATTTATCCCACTGCTGCAATATTTATTCCTCATAGTGGGCAGATTCCTCATAGTGGGCAGAAATAAAGCAAGATATTTACTGTATGAAGACTCATTATGTGTAAAGGTACAAAATTCAGTTTCACATTTTGTGATAAGCACATAGCAGCCAGCTTTCTTGCAGGACTCAGATCTGGTTTTGAGTCAGCCTGTGCTATTTTGGAGTTTGCCTCAGAGCCCATATGAAGCCTGTCATTTTAAAATGGCATAAAATATGGAGAATTTTTATCCTTTGAGTTTTAAATAAAACTTGATGGGGGTTAAACCACAGGAGAAATGTGCTCTATCATCATTAGAAATTGAATTATTTCTACTTCCCCTTCTAGCTTTATGTTATTGGTTTTAAGTAGTGTTGGTTTCATCTGTGCCAAAGTTTTTGTTTGCCTTTGATTTATCAAAGTATTGGAAAATAAGTACTTGAACCCTTCCAAAATGACTAGCACATGCAAAGAATCAGTAGATTAAAAAACCTAGAGTGATTGCTTCTAAGATACAAAAGTTTTCTAGGCCTTTTACCTGTAACTTGAACAAATTACTGTAAACATTTTATAGTATTTTGAGCCACAGTAAATCTTGATCCTTATTTTTTATTGCCAAAGCGAGAAAATAAAACAATGTATTATATTGCTTTGATACCCACTGCATAAAGATATTCTGGAACCTCAAGTACGCATTGAGTAAACAAATATGTTCCACAATACCTTCAAAATTTAGAAATACATAGTTGAATGATGCAAAAATAAACAGTAATAGACACGGTACATTAAGACACAGGGATATAATGTGATCAAGAGTGAAGAAGTGTTTTTAACAATATTAGAGGAAATCAGAATAGGAAAACTTTTGTTTTTCAGTGTTCAGCTTTTCTTCTTAAAGCATTCTTAGAAAAAACAGCAGAAATGTTACCCAAAAGTGTAGTTCCGTATGTGTTTGCTATGGATATATTCATAGCATTTTAGCACAGACATTTGTTTTCGAGTCTAACTTGAAGACAAACACACGAACCATTTCTAGGCAATGCACAGTAGCATTCAAGTCAGACCAGTTTATACCAGTAGAGGATCTCATCTGGCTTATAGTATCCTCCTGGTTTGTTATTTTTCATTGTTAAAATATCTTTTCAAGCAGTATTTTTAGTGAAAGAAAATAAATACATTGATACAGAACTGGCCTTAGGAAGCAATTAGACGAAGTCAGGTTTGAGGACAAATGGGTGAAAGGTAGCTATGAATACATTTAGCCTGGAAATTAGAAGACACTTCCCAGTCATAAGGGAAGCCCATTCTGGAACAGGCTTGCAGTGGATGCAGTGAGAACAGCGGCAACTAAACCCCTGATTTATGAAGTGGAGAATGTAATGTGGTCCTTGCAATCACAGGGGCTTGAGAACCCAGGACATGTCTTCTGCTGTGTTTCCTGAAATAAGGTGTGCATTTGTAGTGAGAACAGTTGACTGTAAACAGCCATGAAAACTTGCTGTGAGAAAGATGGTTCTAACATTTAATCCTGACACAGTATTTCTTAACCTCTCCCTTCCCGTGGTTTTCCGTACCGAGGCTCTCCTCTCAGTAGGACGAGAATCAGGCATCTGCGGATCTTGATATCCAGTCTTAAAACCACAGCTCAAGCCATTGGATTGTGATATACACACCATAGAACCAGACAAGGCTAATGAGTATCTCCTCATTACAGAAGGTTTCTCTAATTAATGGGAATTGAAGGTTTTGTTTATAACAGTCAGTTTCTGAACACCAGCCAGTAGAAAAAGCAGATTCGTGAGACCTGCCTAGAATGGCCCTCCTGTGGCCCTGAGGGATGTCTCCTACTTCCCCTGGATTTCCTGATCCCCCCTGAGTCTTGGTAGCACTGTTGGGACCCACATTTGGATCCTTATCTACCAGCTTTCATTTTTTCATTTTTTAAAGTCCAGAATCTGCAGGATTATGATCAAACCAACTGTTGAGCTAATTTTTTGGTTTTGGAAGGTAGTGGAAGAGACATCCCCAGGTATGATGCAGAATAATCTCTTGCCCCGTAACCAGATCAGCTGTAAAACCTTGATCTGGATATTCATTTCCTCCTGTGGCCCATTTTATGGTGGCTGCAAGATATAAAAAAGATGGAGTCTGTCTTTATAATGCCTTTCTTTTTCCCCATCTGCATTCTAGCAGATTTGAGCGGGCCTAAAGGTCACTCTGCATGTAGCCACAGTAGCTTTTTAAAAATCTTTGAATGCTAATCCAGCTCTGAACTGCTTTGCATTTGCATATTTGCTTAATCAGAAGTGTGTAAGGTCAGCACGGGAGCTTCATTAGGATATTCATGGCTAAAATTGCTCTCCTTATCACTTCTCTTAGAGTGCTCAGCCCAGCTCTGCACAGGTTGCAGACCTCCCTTGTGCCCCTGCTGGGGGTGGCAGCAGGGATAAAAAGCAGATGCAGAAATAAGTGGGGAGGCTGAAACTCTCCAGCAAGCAGGGGGGCAGAGAAGCTTGTGTCATGCCAGCCTTGGTTTAGGCTGTGCTATTTTAGCTATTGAGAAAATCAAAACAAATTCTAATTGAGAAAGCAGAAGGACAAATCTGCAAAGATAAGGAAGCTAAGATATGCAGATGGCTGGGAGCAAGTTGTTTTGAAGAAACTTTAATTGCTAGACAGCCACGATGGAAGAATGCAATGACTCTGGGACCGGGTTCAAATTTATCCCCTGGAATATTTTTTCCAAGGAAGCAGTATTCTTCAGAAATCTGCAGCACTGCCTAACAACTGACTGACTCCCACTTGTGTAGCTGCGCTATCAAACATACCAGTGTCTCTGACCCCGCGGTGTTGCGTGAAACAGCAACCTCCACATATCTTTCCTTTTAGTATGTCGGTGGGTCCTCAGGAAGAGGAAGTCCTTAGTCTAATCATCTCTCATGTTTACCTGCTGCTTTTCTAAAAAGTTTCATCTTACTGGGGGTTTTCATTTAATCCATATTCTCCACCCATTGCAAACATCCATTTCTTCTTTCCTCTGCTGTTTCTATCTCTATTTCTTCTACCAGCCGCTGGTGCAAAGCTTAACTTTAGTTATATATATAATTGTATAATTATTTTATAAAACAGGAGAGAATTTAGAGTTGAGGAAGAGAAAATGCTAACAGATATATCAAAGGAAGCAGGTACATGTCTATTTTAGAAAACTTAAAACTTATGAAAGTCAGGAAGCAGTTGCACTGCAATATATGCCATACAAACATTTGACCTTTCATACCTCTGCCTGTCATACAGAAGGCACACATCCTTTATGTTCATTTGACTGGCAGGACGCAAAATGGCATTCTGTCGTAGTTCCCTTACTTGTTTTACCATTACATTGACTTCTATCGTATAACACAAAATAGCAGAAAAACTGCATTTCAGTCCAAGTGCAAGAGCATCATATATATATCCCGTGCTCAAATTTTTCTATACTATGTGAACAGTCATCCCATTTCTTTTGTGACAACTAGGAGTTACAGTAAAGCTAGTTAAGACTTTCAAATCTGTGTTTCAGAATGAATAGGGACTCCAGGGGTTACAGCCACTGCCTGTTAGGGATAACTGCAAAGCCTGTTTTGTGAAGATGTTTGAATACTGTTTTCTCAACGTAGGGAGTCATCAGTAGCTTTCTATTCAAATTTTAAGGGAATGTTACAGTCACTGTGGAGGCAGTATAAGAAAACTCCTAGTTCTGAGAGTACAAAGCCCATTAGTAGAGTTGAGAGGAATTACAAAACATACACATAGAAAAACTGAACATCTGCTAAGGATGAGAAGGCTTTTTAAATGGAAAGTGGAATAATGATAACAGATGGCCAGCAGGACAATTAAAAAAAAAAGTAAAAGTTAATTCCAAACATTGTCTTACAAGATGAGATTGTGGTGTTCATTACATAATATATTGGTCAGATTTATTTTTCAAGATTTTCTAAAAATTAATTATTGTATCTCTTCTGTTGTCATGTCTTTCCCCCTTCCTTGCCATTCACCCTTCTTCTAAAGCTTTATGTTTCAGTGGACCAAGCTTTGCCTGTCTGCCGGTGAGATTTCAATGACTGTGGAAATTTTGGTATAAAGTGATTAAAGCCTGCAGAATTTAGCTCAATGTGAAAATAACCATGCAGAACTGTAATGGGTTTTCCTGTTCATTATGGTCATGATTTTTACAGTCAAAGGCTCCAGATCTATCTTCACCGAGATCATGTTTGCTTGTCATTTCCTTGCTGCTCTAAAATCACCCCCGTCCCTTCCCTAACTTGTGCACTGTGCCAGCACAAGCTGGAACCGTGATGCACTAGGTCAGGGAACCAGAGCAGCTAGGAAATAATCCTTTTGGGAGAAATTGTCTTTCAACTTGAATCTGCCCCTGATTTGCACTGTCACTCAGCTGCACAACTGGTGCTGCCAGCTCAGCTGAGGGGATGGTGAAGGATGAGGAGGCTTATGGGCTACTTTTTCCTGCAGCATTATCCCCTTCAACCAATGTCCCATTAAAGCCTCAAGTGAAGGTACCAGGAGTGTGAATAGGAATAAGCAAATGGTTCAAGGTTGACACATCACTAGAGACGGGTCATCAGTAGAACTAATAGGTCTCCATTCTAACCCAAACCATATCTTTTGTCAGAGCCTAAACTTGGAAGCAATCTGTTTTCTTAACAACATTTGAAGTGACACATAATAGGAAAAAAAACATCACTCTTGAGAGATTTTTGCCCTTGAAAATATTTGGTGGAAGCTTTTGCAGTTTGTGTGATTTTTGCCGTTCTGGTATTCAGACTGCTTTTGTCATTTAGCCTTTAGCCAAACACTAGCTGTGGATGCTACCTCCTCACTCCCTGAGCGTTGCCTCCCTGACCTGTGAACTGGGGCAAGTTCTCCACATCTGACCAATGAGGCCAACTGGATGAGTTGTTTTTCATACAACAGGGTTTAGATTTATGAACTTTTAGTTTTCATAGAATTGTTACTTTATCATGATGAATTAACAAAGAAAAGCTTTAGAAAATCTGAAGCATAATTTTTTTCCCTTAGTTTCTTTGACTATAAAGACATATTCTTACCATGTAATTCAGAGATCTCTAGTGATCAACAAGACATGATGAAACATTGCAAAACACTGCATACATCCATGAGTAAGTCAGCAAATAGATAAAAAACTTAAATTCTGCTGTTAGGTCAAATTTTTTTATAGTCGTCTTTAGGTTAAAAACAGTCTGGTCTCACACAAGATGGTCCCTAGATTTTTTCAGAGGGTATGTGGGCTTGTCTATTAAAAAAGCGTGGGCAATACTGCCATAAGCTGCTGTGTAATAAAGGATTTTTCGGGAACATATCTTTAGTTTAACAGTAATAGAGCTTACAACAGCCAAGGAACTGGCAACTCACAAAGTATTCTGTCTGTCTAGAGCTCAGCAAGGAAGACAGTTCTGAAATAGAAATCTTTTGATCTTAAAATGACAAGATCTGAATAGTAAAACCCCCTCTCATAAGAAACACAGGCTGTAATTATGGCACATCTATTATTTAAAATGTTCTTGAAAATTCACATAAAAGCTGTTCTAAACAAAGTAAAGCATTAGGTCAGGAAGTGGTCTGTAATACTGGGAATAATTTTTTTTTAGCAAATTTCTGCCTTCTTTACTCAAGGAAGTGTTTGCTTGCAGTAATTGCCATGCAATATATAAAATGTTTGTTCCAAATGGGTTGATTCTTTCCCTGTAAAAATGATTCTGAGTTATTCTGTTTTGTTTTAAAGAAGACTCTGTACATGTGCAAAGTATCCGACAAGGCTCAGGTCTTTCCCTTCCTATACAGCCTCCTCCCTGGACGGCTGAGCTGTATTTATGTCTGATAGCGAGCAAATCTGGCAGAGCCACTGTTAACATGTTAGCCACAGCTATTATAAACAGAATTCTGCAATGTAACTGTCTCACAGCAGACATCAAATAACCTAGGAAAACAAGTGAGCTGGAGCTTAGTCATATTTGATAATTAATGTGTGATGGTTTCCAACCAAAATTAATTTAGTGATGGAATAAAACATATGGAATAATGCTTAAGCTTACATCAAAGGCAAATATTGAATACATTAGGATACATTATCTCTACTCTTTCTGGAGTACATTATGTTCTATTAAGATGTGATGTTCTGAATTTCTGCCTGGGCTTCTCTGAGAATTTGTGTGATGGCTCCCAAATGTGTTCCCCAGCGCCCTCCTCTCTAGCACTCTTACAATTCAGCTATCATTTTTTGTTTCAGATGAAGCATTAACACTCATTATCTGTCAGTGGAATAAAAAAAGAAAACAAAACAAAACCAAAAAGACCCAACAACACTTTTTTTTTAGATGAAGCAGCTTTCCTGGGTGACACTTCTGATGTTATCAGTAGGAAAAGCCGTCAAAGAAAATGGGTATCAAGCCTGAAACATTACATAATGCTGAGTTGAAAGACAAAGTGTTTTCTGGAATTTTAATTTTTTTTTAAGCAGCTGCCTTTAAGTGAACACAGCCATCGCTGTTATAAAATATTCAAAGCCTCATACATATCAAACAGAGACACAGTTACTAGGGCAAACAATCTCACATATCCATTAAACAAACACTTGGAATTTTTCCTGAGCCCACTCTAGGTCCTTACAATGCCTCTAGTTTTAATTGATTTTTATCTGGTATCCATTTGTTCCCTTTTTTATGGTAATTTTCAACTTTCCAGGACCCTGCTAGCTTTGTGGGGGAGCAGGTCAGCGTGCAGTCATGGGAGCCAGAGATTAAAAGACTTCTCCCTGTTAGGTCATTAGCCATTCTACTTGCTCTACCGTAGCTCATTTTCCCATTCCTAATTGATCACTTCATTGATCAGACATTATGGAGATGGCTTAGTAACCTAAGCCTTAGCTTTGAAACGCAGGAGAGACTGCAATTACCTGAAAGTCTTCAAGGGTGCCTGCAATTTTCAGGCAGTCAGAGGCTCAGTTAATCAGAGATTCTGGCTAATGGAAAGGAGGGAGAAGAGCTGTTTCAGCTGGGTTCCCTAAGGCCAGGGTTTTCAAGAGAGATCTGGAGAGAGAGCAGAAACGCACCTATAAAATTTTCTGTGCAGAAGTCTTGTGGGGTACCACTGCATGTTTAGAGGAGACACAGAAGCCCCTCTCCTGAAGATAGGTTGGCACAAACCAAGCACAAAAAGAGCAGAAAACACCTGCTGAGGCATCCCCAGCGTTAGGGGTTGTTGCACCCAGGAGTTTGAAATGCTTCACAAAATGCTGTTCTGCCCCACTGTGATCAGATTCTTTCCTCTGCTCACCACCGTATCTTAACATTTACTGTCTGCCTTGCAGGGTCTTGAAGGGGAGAGGGTCCTTGTGGGGTTCGCTATGTGGAAAGCTGAGGAGACCCCAGGTGAGAGATGGGTGCAGGGCTGGAGCCGCCTGCCCAGTCGGTCCTCTCCCGCACACATCACCCTGACCTGAGGATTCCGTTGTCACACTCCACGTGTGCGGGCAGGCTCCTGTGCACAGACACTGCTGGGATCCTCTGTCTTCTCCATGAATATAAGAAGTTATTTCTCCGTGAATATAAGAAGTTCCACCTAAACATGAGGAGGAACTTCTTCACTTTGAGGGTGGCAGAGCACTGGAACAGGCTGCCCAGAGAAGTGGTGGAGTCTCCGTCTCTGGAGACATTCAAAACCCGCCTGGACATGTTCCTGTGCAACCTGCTCTGGGTGGACCTGCTTTGTCAGGGGGGTTGGACTAGATGATCTCCAGAGGTCCCTTCCAACCCCATGTGATTCTGTGATTCTGTGATTCTCCTCTTGGAATCCTTTACAGGGCAACAGCTTCCAGGGATGAGGACAGTCTCAAACTGGCCACATGTAATGGCTAACTGGGACTGAGGTAGTGACCAGGTCTGAGGCAACACGCTGACAGGCTGCCCGTGTAGTTCCATCCTTAAAGATGCCTCTTTTTCCAGTTTAGATAAACATGCCATTAAAAAACGAGGTCTTTACTGTTTTCTCTAATATTATAGATCCTGCCAAATAATGTGTTCATCTGTATTTGCTAATTGTTGCCCTACTGCCTGTTAATATACATCACGCTATGGGTCATCATCTGTTCTGAAGACTGGTTTTCAGTGGTGTGCACATTGTGGTATAGAGGATAAGATATTTCCCTTTGAAGGCAGTTTATAAATCTTATTGGGCTTCTTCATGATGAAAGGCACTATAGATACATAAGACATCAAAGCTGTGTAAAGATCAGTGGTATTTGTTTGCATGAGGTTTCTCTTTCTGTTCCTTCTGAGGATTTTGAGCTTCAAAGTTTCAACTTTAAAGAAACTCAAAAACCAAAAGAAAAACCTAGCGAAACCCACCATGTTACAGCTGGTTTGAGGTCAGGCCAGCCAAGGGCCACAGGATTCTGACATGGACTCAAAATCTCTTCTCCAGCCTTCTTCTATCTGCCAGCAAAAGCTGGTGCAGAGAAAATTTTTGGTCTCTCTTAATGACAGTGGGCCCAGAGCAGTAAGTTTTGGAGAGGAAAAATCCTGCTCAACACCAAAGGAGGGAAAACAGCTTAACTCAAAACATAAGTGTTTCTGTTGTGACTTCTCAGTCAACTAGCAAAGTTATTATCATTTCTGAGTATACCGTAGCAATTGGCCTAAAGACTCAGATTACTTTATTATACAGTTTATGTTATGTATTTTAAGGTACACTTTATTTTTCATTTAAATGTTTAAATATTGAGAATTTCATTGTACGCTTCTGCAGGTGTCTAGAGGAATTGGGAATAGAAATCTAGTACCTTAATTGAAAAGCATTGGCTCCAAGTAATACTGGTTTTGATTGCATTGTACTTTAGTGTCAGATGAGCGTTTAGCGTAGAGTAAGTCATCCCTGACATGCGAGCTTTTATTCTTCAACAGGATCACTCCAGAAAATTTTCTTTACTTCATAGTGTGTTCCTGTAATGACATCAAAATGAATCTGTTACCCATAAAAATAGGTTTCTATATTAGAGCCACGCAATGGTCACACAGAACATATAGATGTATAACATAATGTAGTAAGCCAAAATTAAAAAAAAAAAGAAAAAAGGCAGATGACCCTGTATGCCCAGTCTGAAAATCCTTCTCCTTTAAAGGCCTGTGCTGTCTGGCTATCCATCATCAGGAAAGCTCTCACTGTGAGCATCCAAAATACACACATCTAATGCCACTTGTCTGTTTTTTTTGCCCCTCTTTTTTTTTTTTTTCATTCTTTTTAAAGAAAAAAAGGATCTAAATGAAAGGAGAAGGAGATGTAATATAGAATTGGAATGGATCTATGTATGTCTCCGTAGAACAACAGGGAATGAAAGCGATGAGCCAGACCCAGATATATGGGTGAATCCCAGACTTTCTCCATATCATCCACACGCTGCTCTTGAGATGAGTCGTGTCAAATAACAGATAAGCTGTGTAGCCAAGCAGAGTAGAGAACAATAACCTGTCCACTACGCTTTATCAATATAAAGTCATAGTCCAACACCCAACGGGAACAATAGGAATGAGGAATTGAGTTTAATCGGTTGCTATTGCTTGCCAAGCCTCCAGAGGCCTTACAGAAGAGACAAATGCAAATTAAGCGCAGTGGCAGAGGGTAAAAATAAGTTCAGTCTTGAGGTGAAAATGTTTCTTTTTGGGAAGAATACAGGAAATGTTTCTGTACTGGAAGAATCCAACCAACCTTGAAAGTAAATGTTCTGATTCTGAGTTATTTACTCTATTTTTTGGTAAGGAAAAAACCCATATTTTTTAAGGAAAAAAGATATATTTTTTCCTTACCACAAATTTTCTGCAAAGCAGAAAGCATAAAATTTGAAATAGGTCTTCATGTCTCAGGAGGCTGTCCTAGGGCATATCCCGCACAGGAGGCATCCCTCTCCACTGTCAAAGCTGTCCCCCTTTATGTTAATTATTCTTGAACTTTACCCTTTCCTATCATAAGTTAATAGCTCAACTACAAAATTATCATGTCAGCTTTTCAGGTTTTTTTCTCTTTCTCTCCAGCATAATAACTACTGTATTATTTACATTTAATGAAAACAGCTTCAGCAGGAGCTACTGAGGCAGATGGTGTTCCTGCGTGTTCCTCAACACTATGAATGTAATAGAGTTTTGGTTTGGGCAACTTTCCTGTGATTGAGAAGATGGGGTTTCACATTCCTGCTGCCTGTCAGCTCACACGGCTTTTAAAAGTCACCCCAGTTTAGTATCTTAGCCACTGGTAATTAAGTTAAATAGAAGAAAACATATTTCTCTGTTACGCTTTGTCTAACGGTTGTATCAGCCTCTCAAACCTCTGTACATGGATGTGTGTGCACACACACACGCGCACACATGCGCAGATATTCAGGTACTGGCCCGGTTTTCAACAAACACCTGGTTCCTCTTCACGAAGGGGATCCCACCAGCTTCAGGTTGTGCTGCAGAGCCAGTGGCTCAAACTCTGGAGCAACAGCAACCGCTGCACCTCCACCCCTGGGCAACCCCTGGGCGAGGAAAGACTTACCCCAGCAGGCGAGTGCCGGCCAGCTGGAGTGAGGGCTAGCAGTCACAGGGGAAGAATTGTGCCCACACCCAAATTGTTAGGTGTTAACTATCTCCTCCCTGCTCTGCTGATGGTCAGAACAGCACCTCAAACTGGAAGGAGACCAGGTTCCCTAGCTGTCAGGCTGATGAGCAACTGAGCCAGTTCTCTTGAGGCTCCAATTAACAGCAAAAAACCTCTTTCATAGAAACAAGCGTTCAACCAAATAAAAGTGATGATTTTTGGACATGGAGGATGAAAAATTTCTCTTACACTTTCTGCGTAACAGTCTACAAAAGCTGATTTGTTCCCTTCCGGAATTTCAGGATTAGTCCCCAAATACGCTTGAGTAAAGTCTCTGCAAACAGCTTTATTTAGATGTGAAAGGAAAAATAACTTGTCTTGTTCACTCCATTTTAAGTTTCGAGTGCTCAGCACCCATGAAATGGATTGTTTATGGGGAGATAATGTCTTTTTTGTGCCTTCCAAAATCTGTGAAAAATGTCCTCCTGGTTAATAGGTTGATTAAAACTGTATATGCTCCAGAAGATAAATATGATTATTTGTCATACTTGCCCAAGATAATGACAGTAAAGAAGACAAGGTTGAAATTCTGTATGATTTCCTCTCTTCCACATCCAGGGACATTCAGCACACAATCCGCAGATGGCGTGCCACATAAAGCATCGCATTAACTGTTAAACATTTTTTTCTTCCCATTAACTAATTTAACAATATGTCCCTGCTATTAAAGAAACAGACAAATTACAGAAAACTTCTGTCAGCTTAATCTTGATTGCTAAAATAGGCCATTTGCCCAGATGGGATTGTTTTCTGGCCTATCAGGTTCAAAACGTCTAGAAATTCGGCAGCCACCAGCCCAGACTCTCGCAGTGTTGATTCAGCTCTTCATCCTTAATTGAGTTTCAGGAATGTAACTCTCTGGAGATTTTTGAATGACAGCCTAAATATCGAAGGCTACTCTGCTCTGCGTGTATGTTAGGTGACCTGAATTTTCTAAAACGATGAGCTCTTAGGAGCCTGGGTTAAATCAACAGATGCCGTAGGTGAAAAAAAACTCACAGCAAAAGCCCCTGAGATTTTTTTTGCCAGAGTGGGCAGTGGACCAAATTAAACAAGCATTTCCAGTTGGTTTTCATTTGCCACCTTCTGCAGCGAAGACACCGTCCCTGACCTTGGGGCTGGTGGTACTGCGGAGGCTCCTGTGGTAAGCACGGGAATGGTGGAGTAGCCTTCCCACCACTGTTCCTCGCACCGCCGTTCACCATTCTGATCTCTTCTTATCACCGTTTTCCTATTTCTCTTTTTCCTTCTAAGCTATAGAATAGTTACAGAGGGAGCTCATGTATTATTAAGTAGTAGCCGACGGGCTAATTTTAGGAACACACGTGGCCTCCATTATGCCTATAATTAAATGTGACCAGAAAGTTGGTGAAGAATCAGTGTTAAGTGAAACACGGAGGCGCACTGAAGTGACTTGAAGCAACTTGAAACTTGCTGCAGCTGCGCTACGTTACCCGCTTTGAACAGCAGCGTTGCAAACATCCCCTTATTTTAGTGTATCACCTTGCACAAGAAAAGTTGATAACGAAAATAAACTTCCTCTTCTATGTTTTATTCTTACACTGCCTTGATGCAGAGTATAAGCAATTTTTAAAATAAAAGAGAAACCAACTAAGGAGCCACGGGACCCATCAACTTTTTTTTTGTGGCATTGTCTACTTACTAGTATTTAAGTCTTGAAACTTGATTTATTTCTTTTATGTATTTTGTCTGTTGTTGATTTTTGCCTAATTTTATTTGCTCGGTTGCAATTACCGCATACACTATGGTATCTAGCTGCTGTTGGTGTACCATGTACTTTTCCCCTCTATTTGTTCAGGGGTTCGTTGTGGTTTGCAGTAACCCTTTGCCAAATATTTTCATAAAGAGGAAAAATGAACCATCATAAAACCAGCAGAATGTTCACCAAGTGAAGAGAGCTGCACGGTGCAGTAAAGAGAATCCAAGATCTCCCATGTTTTTCATGTGGCTTGAGTCTTGATTTACATTATGCACATATACATACAACAAACCTTTATCTAGAGAAAACCCATTTCCAGCCAAAAAGCACAGAACAAAGATTGGAATAATAAGCTGATATAAGAATTCCTCTCTCTGTGGAAGATGTTTTATTCTCAGCCTTGTACGTCAACACAGATTTACTCGGTCACTCTGTGCTTGCCCTGTAAGTGTAATTCTATTTTAAAGATTTCTGTGTGTGCATTTCACTATGTTAGGATTTTTTGAAGAGCTTCATCTGGTATGTCCATATAACTGGGCACCTCCAGATGTAATTCATCCTATCTGCCAGAAGTTTGTTGGTTTGTTGTTTTTTTTTTTTTTATAATACAATTACACTGATCCAATGGCTAATCATTACCAGAAGGGACAACTCTCTTGTGCCAGGACCAGCACTTATCTAACCCTCAGAGCTCTGAAGTGCTAGAAAACGACTCATTTTTCTCCCGAGTTTCTCCTGAGCTGTGTTCTCATGCAGTCACCGTGCTGATGGGAGGCAAACAAGGGCAAAGCAGCTCTTTTCAGAGGCAGCCAGCAGGTAGGGCAGGTGAGATGCTTTGCACGATTCCAGGAGCAGCCCCTCATTTTAGTACAACGCAAGTCACCCTCTGACCAGCCCCGTCTTTCTCCAGTGACTGTGCAGGGAACTTTGGATGACTGATTTAGGCAAGTTATTTAATCCAAAGACAGATGACCCGAATATCACCTTAGAAACTAAAGGTAAGCAACCTTAATGACATCATGCGATTTGCATGTATTTACTTCAGTTTAGTACTTGACAAGTTTTAACAACCTGGTTACTTGTTAAAACTTGGGAACTCAGCACTAATATGCATAAGCGTAGGCAATACAGGTATCACACCATGCACACAAACTAACACAACTATGAAAATAGTACCATTTTTCTTGTGCATATGATGGCAGCATTCACCACAATTTATTTAATATTAGATTACAAGCATCAAGCTATGGAAAAGATGTCAACTATTACACTTCAATTGCTTTAAAGATATTATTTTAGTGCTGTCATGTTTCATAGGAAAACCGTACTTCTCTTTTATTCATCTGACATTTAAAGCTTTTTTTTTTTTTATGCTCTTTCCTAGGAATATAAAGACTTAATCACAAAAGACAGGTTTTAGGAGAACTTTATTAAATCTGACAACTAACTAATTGGACTGTGTGCAATTAATAAAAAAACCTGATAATTGAGCATTCAACAAAGGATTGTTCACTGATAGCATTTTTTTAATCTCTGCATTTTTACAGATCTACAGTTCTGCAAACACAATGTTTGAGTAAGACGGTATTTTTCCTGGTTTACACCCACACTTCATGAAATTACTGCAGTGTGGAAAATGTCACATTGCTTCTCTTGGTAGAAGAGCCATAGGAACCACCGAAATACAAAAAAAGGAAATACCGAAATACAAAAAAAAACCCCTAGTCCTGCCCATACATTTTCTTAGCTGAAAATATTTGTGTAGGACAGACTGGGTGTCTCGCTATTTTGTGCCTTTTTCACTTACAACTTAAATTGCTGTACAAATATAGTACAGACTTTTATGCAAACCATCAGATTCACTATTGTGGGATCCAATAAAAAAAGCTAATACTGAGAGAACAGTGCAGTTTGTAGAGATCTCTTCTGATGCCCTACAGAAGAGCTCAGCAGGTCACTACTTGCATATCGGATGTTTTAAACTTTCCCTTCAGACATACAAAAATAGTTTGGATTAGACACTTTCTCTGTTGCAAATTTAAATACTTCCTTTATTTTTAGAAGAGTGCACTGTATGCTTTACCTTTAGGCTCAGTAAAAGATCTGTTATAATTGACTTGATGGTTATATTCCTAATGGAACATGTAAATGTCACTGAAAGTACTGTTCTTTGTTTCATAGAGAAATTTCCTAAAATTTCTCTTAAGAATTGGGATGGGATAAGAGTTTACGGGGGTTTTGGCCTTATATTTATTACTGAAGATCCGTTTCTTCTTTTAGGTCTTCATAGGATATAGTCTTCTTTCAAGTTGTGTCCGACTTGTCTTGGAGGGTTCATTTCCTCACCCATCAACTATACCAAGCACGCTGAAAAGTACAATATAAATTGTTTTGTTCTGAATTCCCTTGTTGCTAGATGTTCACTGGCTTCTCCAGGTTCAGTGAGCTCCGTCAGTAACTTGTTCGGTCGGAGTTTTCTTCTCTGTTTTCCAGATGGGACACTTCTGCTACTTCTGTTCCTCCTCTTGCTGCAAGAGACATCTCCAAATGGCTCTCAGTCTTTCACTTGGATTTAAGTAAGTCTTCCCATTCAACAGTGGACTCACTATTTTTAGGAATTGCTGGAAACAATGACTGCATTTTAGTTCGGAATTCTTTCATCTGTAAAAGAGATTAACAAATAAAACCAGTTAACTGTTAATAAGGAGCAAATAAAGTAGCACTATGAACCCTGGGCTTATTCCACAAAATAAGCTGTGTGAAGTAAAGAAGAAGTAAAAAGTCTTTAAAACTAACAGAAAATGAAGACGTTCCCTCTGATTAGGTTGGTTCAATTAACAAAGTTAAAAAAGTATGAAGGGATCCACAACAATCTCCCCCTTCTAAAGCACCACACTGGGGTGCCTAATTTGGAGCCCCAGCCTGAATGATTCACTACGGTTACATGAACTACTATATACACACACACACATTTAAAATGTTTTTGTTTGGAGGAAAATTACCTCAATAGAATGTGCTCATCTTTTGACTGCAGTGCTTTTTTCTACACTTACAATGGATTACAGGCCCAATAGGTCCGTCCAAGGATTTTAAAACAAGGATTAAAGAACAAATACTGGTCAGCTCTGACAATTTAGGTTTATCCCACAACATGGATACAGGTGACAAAACAAAGTCTCGTTCAAATGTATACATTAGTAGGAAGGAAAACAAGATTTATAACGATATACAGGACCAAGCTTTTCCTTCACTATTGTTAAATTAAAATGCTGCAAAAGAGGAGGTTTGCTAGTTTTATATCCCGTATATCAACACACTAACACCAATTACCAAATCTGTATTTCTGATAACCGTTTTATCACCGATGTCTGATTCAATGGTCCTAGCAGGCCAGAACTGAAATATAATTTCTTTAAAAATCACTTCTGTTTGAAAATAATATTTAGATTTCGCGGGTTTCTTTCTTCCAAGATTTTTACATATATTTTTATTTTTATACATAGGCATGGAAAAATCAAATCAGTGAAAATCTTGTTACACAAACAGCAGGATAGAGGGGATGTTTTGGACTGCTATTTTTAGGAAGCTGCATAGAATCTATGACATTCACGCAGAGAAGACAGGATGTGGTATTCAAGCACTGGATGCAATGACCTCTTGAAAACAAAATGCTGTCTCAGGCAGTATGTCCCAGGGAGAGGTTCCTGGAAATCTACATATTCTAAACAGCCACACAGGCATCTTCTCTAATATTTTGTGTGTTATGGCTCATCAGTTTTTTTACAAATACCTTTGGGCCATTTTCTGTTCAAGTCCTTCTGCGTACGCGTAATTCTGACACAGAACTGGTACTTCTTTAGAGAAATGTTGCTGGATTGCAATTATTCAAGTTACAGCTGATACAAAGAATGAAACAATTTACAAAGAAATTACCAATCCTTTACTAAGACAATAACTAACCGTGATGGATGAAAGCATTTTAGAACTCAAGTTTTGTGTAAAAATGCCTGGGTACTGCTAATCAAATAAAAACACGTTATGTAAAGTAGGAGGAAAATTCAGAGCCAAATTATCTTTTTTGTTTTATCCTGATTGTGTTCTTATGTAAAAACTAATTCACTGTCTGCTTTATATTTTACTCTGATCAGATAGCAGTTTTGATTAATTATTTGTTCTTGTTTTTTAAAAATCTTGGCAAACACACACAATTGCTCCTAAACTAATATTTTTGCTTCTTCTTTAAAACTGAAAAGCTCTCAGAGGCAGCTAATATTTCCAAGAATAATACACACCAGTATCAGAGCTGACGTAGGGGAACAGCCCAAATTACAATAAATAATTGCTGACAATTAAATACAAGTATTAACAGTAGGATATGCTTTAGGAGCTTTGGCTTAGCTGTTTTTTCCAGTCCTCTGTAATTAAGTTACCCCAGTTCTCTGATGTGCAGAAAGTATTCAATTTTCTTCCTAAAGACTGAACCAACTCTACTACTCTTTCATCTCACTCTTAAGTATTACCTGGGTGTTGGGTAACACAGGACTGCTCAGCTCCTAACCTGACATAAACTGCTGTAGCTCAGTTGGTATAATTTATTTGGTATAATTTATACCAGCTAATGAGCTGATCCAATGTGAATTTTTTGGCTGTTTCTAAACTCAGACTTTTTAATTTCTCTTTAATTCTCAAATTTAAATGACGCGCTCCTAAGCCCGCCAGGACACCTCTATTACTCCACTGAAGACCCACAAACCCAAAGGAAAACTAAAAGCAACTATGTAAGGCCTCCAAAAAGAGGATGATGGCGGGGGGAGCCATTCAGAAAACCACAGGGCTTCCTCACTCTAACAGCTACCTTATGATTACTAATACGCCAAACCGTAACCCTCAAACACCAAAAGAAATCTTCTCTGGGAAATAAAACGCTACAGCTCTGTTCTGAAAGAAAAAAAAGCTATTTATTTAGAAAGCACTAAAACGCTGCTAGCATCTGCAGATTTAGGAATATTCAGATTTTTCTCCCCTCAGAACGCAAATTTATCTTCTTCAGGTAAAAGCAACTCATTTCCTGGAAAAGCAATTTTTCCTTAACACATGGGCCAAATCTGAAATATTCAATGCCATTCTTTTGCTTTTAAGAGTCCCTCAGAAATTTCCTCAGCCCTGCCTTCTCAGATTTTGATGATTATTTGTAAAACCCCTTTGCGAGTGATGCCAGACTCAATCAGGAGCGGCTGAGGGAGCTGGGGTTGTTCAGCCTGGAGAAAAGGAGGCTGAGGGGAGACCATATCGCTCTCTACAACTACCTGAAAGGAGGGTGTAGAGAGGTGGGGGTCGGTCTCTTCTCCCAAGTCACAGGCGATAGAACAAGAGGAAACAGCCTCAAGTTGGGCCAGGGGAGGTTCAGATTGGATATTAGGAATAATTTTTTCACTGAAAAGGTTATTAAGCCTTGGAATGGGCTGCCCAGGGAAGTGGTTGAGGCACCATCCCTGGAGATATTCAAAAGCCGGGTTGACATAGTGCTTAGAGACATGGTTTAGTGATGGTTTTTATCAGAGTTAGGTTGATGGTTGGACTAGATGATCTGAAAGGTCCCTTCCAACCCAGGCAATTCTATGATTCAATGTTTCCTTTATCACTTCCCCTGTTGCCAGCACCTATGCCCTTTCCCACAAGCCCCCTCTGCCCCAAAATTTTTTCACTGCAATTCACAACTTTGACCATGTTTTATATTTTTGCACAAACCTTCCTCCTTTGTGAGTCCTGAACAGCGAGCTATTTTAACAAATCATTATGCCAAACTGATCACCACGGTGCATTGTCTTCTCAGTGTCATGAAGAACATCATTATCTACAGCGGCTGGCATGAGCCTCACTAATACGTAATGTCTTCACAGGATGTATAAACAGGGCCAACTTCTTCTTCGTGATACAAATGTCACAGCTACTAACTCTTACTTGGAGTTTTTCTTTCTATACAGCTTAAAAGATACAACACTCTATTATTTCTGTCCACAACAAGTTTTTGAGTTCTCACTAGTAATACATTAGGCAACGTAATTAGGACTACACAGACTTCAATTTTCCCCGTCTCCCTCTCCTCCCAGTAACAAAGCGCAGTGCAGTATTTCACTAGGGCCTTGATCTGGACTTCTGAGGTACCTCCCCTTTCTCTTCTGTTCCACACACAGCACCAGCTTCTGAGTTTCTTCCTCCGTTTCCACGTTTGTGCTCGTTGCTGTCCTGAACGCATCTCCAAATCCCCGCCACTGTCCTCCCCGCACTCAGAGCTCCGCTAAAGCTCACTTGCCGCACTGCCTAAAAGCATGGAGAAGACTTTGAAAAATAACTATTCTCTGATGCAATGGAACCAGTGTATACACCCATAAAGAACCATGGAAAACGCATCCCGAAGTTCCCGTCCCTTCTCTCCCAGTGTCAATCTCTGCCTGCTTACGAACTGCTCTCGTACCAAATTTCAGGCTGTGACTTCTCTCAGTCAGAGATCGTCAGCTCAATATCCTGGGCCTTGACCAGCCAAACTCTATTTAATGCATTTATACATTTAGGACTAAATTTGGCCTCCAAAGTAACTCGCACTGGCCTCGGGGTTGTTCCTGTTTGCATTTAGTTGACAATATCATACCAGGCCCATTGTAACTTCAGAGGATCCTCGCACTGAAGGCAAAATGCTTTCACTAAACATGTAAATTAGCTGTCCTTCAACTAACTGGGCTCACCAGTGTCCAGTCACCTCCTGCAGTGTGGTGAGCTTTTCGTGAAGCTGATGAATCCAGCTTTATGTTCTATTAATACCTGAGGTGTAAGAATTGAGACCTTGTCTTTACCTGCTCTCCCTCTCAGGGGACAAGCACACTTCTTGATGAGGAAAATGCTGTAATTAGGAATCCGTGTCTTGCCTTGCCTTTTCTTTTTAGTAGACGTGCTACTCGGGAGGTCTCCCCTCTCCCTCCCTGGAAATTTCCTGTATTTCCTCCAGATTCCACAACACACGTGCCAGTGGTCTCAAATCAAAAGGCATTAATTTAATTATGAAAGCTAATGTGCTGCGTACTAAGCACTGGAATGTTTTGAAATCGTTCACCGAAATGGCTGCCTCTCTATTAATTGCCAGCCACGCTGACACTGGGGTACTTGGTTCAACTGTGATAATGTCTTCAATTAACAGCGCAGTTAACCGAGCACTGAAAGCTGAACGTATTTTACCTCCTTCTGCTGCCTTCAGTATCACAGGCCACTCTCCAGCTGCTGCTTCTGAACCCAGTGGTACACGAACGATCTGCAACGCATTTCTTGACTTAACATTCCAACGTGCTCCGTTCCTGGAGGCAGCTCTCTCAAGTGAATTTCACTCAAGTGAGTTCTATTTTTTTTTATCACAGATACTGCAAAGCTCGACGCTGGTTTTTGCCTGCCAAATAAATTACAGTAACTGTTCCACCTCTGACTGTCAGGCTTCTTTCTAAAAGGGTATCATCTACCTTACTGCATTAAATAATCTGTAATAGCTACAGATCACTGTTATTTTCTTATCTTAACCTAATGATCCTGCCTCAGGTGGCAAAAATATGGGGACCTAAAAGCATCTTCCATCTAATAATCTCTTTTTAATGTACATCGTTGACAGAATGTCACACAGAAATTGGGATAGCACTATTACCGAGAGCACTTACGTGGCCGTTCATATTAAAATGAATGGAAGAGGGGCTAAAAGAGTCTATTTGAATCCCAGAATGAAAGTTTTACGAAGAAATGTTCTCTTTAATGTCTGACATTCATAATAGGCCAACCCAGATTCTAGGAATTATTGGTTTCTTATTTTAGTACTCGCACCAGTAAGAACTGCTTACATTAGCTTCCAAGTGAAATGAGGTTAGATGCCCTGAACCGGAATATCGGCCGGCAGCAGAACGCAGGATGTCCGTGCCCCGTGTTCTCCTCAGCCACCTTCCGTTTCACAAAGCATGAAGATGAGATGGGCTGCCCCGGATTTAAGAGCATCAGAGAGGATCGTTCTTGCCGCCTTCCCCCCAATCTTAAAATGACCGCTGTCGCCCTTGTTAGCAAACGATTACCGAGGTCCGCATGCAGAAATAGCAAGTTATTTGTAGAAAATGGGCAGCGCTGAGCCCTTACGGTCCTGGGAGAGCAGAGCAGAGCAGAGCAGAGCAGAGAGCCTGATGGCTGAAGGTGATTCTCCAATTCTCAGCGTAAAGTGGGGGCGCTCGCTGCGGGTCACCCTGCGCCGGTTTGCACCCTGACCTCTACAGTAAGCATGGAAAATAGAGCCCTGGTTCACGTTCTTACATCTTACACTTCACTGGCAAAGGCACTGTGAATGTTTGGATTATTCAGAACTACAAGTCTATGAAAATGGCCCTCCGAGAGTCCGGCCTAGCAGTACCCATCCTAATCTTTCACAATCTTACACTGTACTGTCCTAGCACACTGCGCACAACCTGTTTGCCGATTCCAGTCTTTCAGGCTTGCCCAGAGCCTGAAAGCAGCAGCAGAATTTTGTTGAACCATCTAGAGGAGTCAAGAGCTCATATTAACCCCCCGTCCCACGGGGACACACACACGCTTAACCTTATGCAGTGCTGGATACTCTCTGTGACATCAGAGGGCCATTTGCAATGCCTAAAATTAAACACAGAGACACATTTTTTCAGAAACCCATCCCTATAAATCCTGTGTAACTGAGTAAAACATGCCCTGTGCTTTTTAAAAGAAAAACAACATAAAAATAACCTCATTGAACCTTACAGGGAGAGGGGGAGAAGATCATCGCTGCATAGAACGCAGCTGTCACAGTTCCCAGAGCACTATACGTATGTAGTGCCCTCCCACGGCTACTACACGTTCTGTCTCTGGTGAACTACCGAGACCTGTCAAGTCACAAGGGTCAGGCTGTCCCTCTCCCAACGACTGGGTCGACACATGAAGAGACAGAACACATGGAATCCTTTCCTCTTCTTACTATTCCAGGTAACAGCCGTGTTACCCATTCATAAACGAATGGATCATAGAATCATAGAATCGTCTAGGTTGGAAGAGACCCTTGGGATCATCGAGTCCAACCATCTACCCTACTCTACAAAGTTCTCCCCTACACCATATCCCCCAACACCACATCTAAACGGCTCTTAAACACATCCAGGGATGGTGACTCAACCACCTCCCTGGGCAGCCTGTTCCAATGCCCGACCACTCTTTCTGTGAAAAATTCTTTCCTAATGTTCAGTCTAAACCTACCCTGCTGGAGCTTGAAGCCATTCCCTCTCGTTCTGTCATTAATTACCTGTGCAAAGAGACCAGCACCGACCTCTCTATGTCACAAATGAGAAGGCAGCTGCTCTACATACCAAACGTCTTTCACCCGCCCCACTTCCTCTGGTTTAACTTCTGTGCAAAGGTCACTTCGCTCCCAAAAGTGGGATTATTAACTGGTAGCCTGAAAGTATCTTTCTATACATCTATCATAAAAGGAAGAAGATGCCATTCCAGCAGAAAAGCCTAAAACCCCCGAAACTGTTCTGGTTTAAAGATAGATTATTTTGAATACAAAAAAAAAAAAAAAAGGAAATGATTAGCTAATTACGATCAATGAGAAAGACAGCAAGACAGCTATTAATTTATATATACCGAGAGAGTAATTTTGTAAACCACAATCTGAAAAAAAAAGGAATTTCCTTAGGTTCAGAGATACAGGCGTATCCTTTAAGATTTTATACATTTCCATGTTGATCTTTCTGAAATTAAGTTTCTGTAGTAGATGATACCTCAAAGTAGATGAAGTCAGTGTCTCACTCTCGAGTCTAATCTCATGGATTTCAGTGATGCTGAATCAGGCTTCACAGAGGCAGCTTCAGACCAGAGGCTGAACGGGGTTTTACTCTTTCTAGCTTCTTAACAGTCTGGTGGCAGCCAACAGCTACAGGTCTCTCCCAAGATGCAGCGAAGTAATTCCTCCAGACAGCTACAGTTACAGTCTTCCCATATTCTTGAAATACTTCCTTACAGCTGTCCCTATTCATAAAGCAGACGTAGCAGCTTTCCAGTAGGAAAATTATAATCTTATTCCTTGAATAAGCATTCTGCTCTATCAAGTATACAGCGAAGTTCACAGGGTACTTTTTTTTTTTTCTTTATTTTTTGGATAAAATACTAGCAGTACATATGTGTGGAGGCAAATCTTCTCCACACCAAACTAATTAGGCAATATAAGCAGTACAGAAAAACCCTGTATAAACAGGAGGAGGAAGTGCTAACTTGTAGTAGTACTCCATCTTAAGAGCCTGAATTTAAATAAGTATTGAGGAAATAAAAGGATGTTAAAAAAAATGGACAGAATTGATTTATTTTGAAATATATGATAAGAAAACAGGCAAGGAAAAGATACGGTTTTATTATGCAGTCAAATCAAAACATGATAAGGAATAGAAGCTTCATTAATAACACTTAAGTGATGATTAAATAAAACTAAAATAAAAAACTAATAAACAAAAAATCTAGGAATGACTCTAGGATGATTCTAGGAGATATACTGCTTTTGTATCAACATTTGTTCTTAAGAAATAGCATAAAATTTCAGCCACTGCAACATGCCTATACTTGGTTGAGATCTATAGATCTTAGCACTATTTACAGATGCCAAACCCAATAATTTTTGAAGACTATGTCTCCGTCTTCTCATTTTACTTTTTTAATTAATTCATCCTTAAAGCAAATATTCCCTTGTATTTATACTGTACCTGTGGCTATAGTCTCACACAGGTAGTCTCATATAGTGAGGGGATGTTATGATTTTTGTGCTTAACACGGTGATTTAGAGGTTAGATTTCCTCTAGAGAAAAGCAGCCCGCCTAGGAAATGTCCTTACCACCAAAACCATGGCAAACATATATCCTCTGTATTGCTTTTAATTGTTTTAGATGTCCCTCCACAGCTGTGCATTTGTTTCAGACTGTTAATATTTTAAAGGCTAAGATCAATGAAAACCAGGATACTTCATTAGGAGTCACCATAAAAATGATAAACTAATATTTTATAACTATATTACTCACAAATTACTAGGCAATTCTTCTATTTTCCCAGCTTCCCATGAAACAGATGCGGAAGCAACAATCAGAATCTCACAAACCTACATATGAATCATCCTGGCCCTTCTCCTGTGGGAGAAAGAATGCTTTTATTTCTGAGGAAATAAAACCTAATTTATTGAGGCATGAAGAGCAAAAGGGCTCTTCAAGCACAATTTATCTTATTTGTTAATTGTTGCATGCTTCAGCCTACAAGGGCTGAGGGTATTGTTCTGCTTTTAAAAGAAGGCTCATAATTGCTGATAGTTTCAAAAAAACCCAAACAAACCAAAAAACCAAACATGAGGCATTCATAGGTACGTTTTAATACCTGTCAAGTATGCTATAGCTGCAAGTGTAATTAAAAACAAAAACCTGCTTATTTAAAACAAGGGTTTACAACTCAACTCCAGAAAATTATGAAACATTTTTCCAAGCAACAAAAAGATGTGGTGCATCATAACACCTGTAGAATAGGTAAATAAAATAAGAAAGGTTTAATTTTTGGAAACTGTCGTGAAAACGCTTGTTTAGGTTAACTGTAACAACAGGGGTTTTAAGATAATTTTTAATTTTTTACTTCTAAAAATTTTTACGGTGTAAAACACCACTTGTTCTTCAATTGAAAAT
The DNA here is from genome assembly GCF_964106895.1 of Numenius arquata. Lineage (NCBI taxonomy): Eukaryota > Metazoa > Chordata > Aves > Charadriiformes > Scolopacidae > Numenius > Numenius arquata. The sequence goes on along the minus strand of NC_133577.1, from coordinate 9,252,932 downwards.
TTAAAACTTCATTGAGCATTTCATAAGGAGAATGCTGAAATATGATGGCTCAACTACTAGTCAACTTTAAAAAAAACCCAAAACAATTAATGATGAGTTGGCCAAACCCATTCTTTTCTACAAAATTGCTTTCAATACCTCAGTGTTTTGCATCAGAAAAAACAGTCAGCCCACTGCACCAGGAGTGGGCGGCTGCAGGCTTCTGAGGTTGCAAACTCAAAACCCTGGAAGATAAAGTCATGACGTGGAAGTTGTTAAATAGCAAATACACTTGTTAAAAAAAGGTGCCATTTTATTTCAAGCCAGATGTCAATTATCAAGCTTGCGTTTAACATTACACACAGAATCACACAGAATCACACAGAATCTTCTAGGTTGGAAGGGACCTTCAAGATCATCTTGTCCAACCATCAACCTAACTGACAAAAATAAACACCCACAAAACAACAAAATGCAACACCATCACTAAACCATGTCTCCCAGCACCACGTCAACCTGTCTTTTGAACACTTCCAGGGATGGTGCCTCAACCACCTCCCTGGGCAGCCCATTCCAATGCTTGATAACCCTTTCAGAGTAAAAATTCTTCCTAATGTCCAGCCTGAACCTCTCCTGGCGCAACTTGAGGCCATTTCCTCTAGTCCTGTCGCCTGTGACTTGGGAGAAGAGACTGACCCCCGCCTGTGTACACCCTCCTTTCAGGGAGTTGTAGAGAGCGATAAGGTCTCCCCTCAGCCTCCTTTTCTCCAGGCTGAACAACCCCAGCTCCCTCAGCCGCTCCTCATAAGAGAGGAGACACATCATTACACATCTATTTTGCGAGGTGCCTCAGTGAGGAAGGCAGAGGAAGGCTGTGGGGGTGAGTGGATGAGCGCTGGGGTCAGGCGTGCTCCAGCTCCCAGTTGTCCGTGCTTACTGGGCACGAGTTTGTGTACTGCTGAGCAGTCCTGAAATCCGTGAACTGGGTTTCTTTAGGGTGACCCAAAACTGAAGCAGCATTCTAGGACTGCACATAACATACTCCCAACCGCAAACAGGCATTCGAGCCTCGGGGCAAGGCCAGAGTCAGTCCACATTTTAAAAATCCCTCGGGATGGTTGTAGGCGTCAGGTCCTCAGCCCCCAACTGCTTCACTGCCCCGATGCTGCTGGTCAATGACACTTGCTAGTACAGACAGAGCTTCTACGCCCGGAGACAATCAAAGGTGGACTGACTTTAAATATTTTCCTAAGAGATTGCAGGAAGCAAGTTTAAAAAGTCTGACTGTTACTGACAGCTGGTTCATTTTCTGCAAGAGGTACAATATAAAACTAGATAACCACCATCTCCTACGTTCTGAAGACGAAGATTTCTCTTTTATGTTATTGAAAAATAGAACTTAAACAATTACCAAATCAAGTCCTCACTGATCCATCACTTCTCTGTTTAGGAATAAGAGTTGACTGGAATTTAGTAGGGTTTATTACTTACCAGCCTGTCCTCGGATTACAACAGTGGTAACTGCAGTCAGGGGATATTAACAACCCAACCTGAGACAGCGTAAAATCTTTTATATCCCTTACCAAGATATAAAGATCAGTTACTTACTATCACCCCCGGGTTTTCACGCTGGCATAAAAAGCAGCAGACACTAAAGCTACAGGGAACCACCTTTAACAATAAAGCCATTTAAGAGCTGCAAGTAGGCATTGTCACAGCACTGCTTTAAGAACCAATAAACCACAAAGATGAAATAAAAATCTAGTATCACCAAAGCTGGTGTATCACCTCCGTGTCTGGAACAGATCTTAGCAACAACTTGCTTCTACGGCAAACACAGGCTGTCTCCGAAGGTGTAAGGACAAAGCATCCTGAACTGGGGCTTCAGTTTCCTTCCGTGACAAACTGCTGAGCAATTGTGACACTGCTTCAGAATGACGGACACAGATTAATTACAGCAATTATGACTCACCAAGGAAAAATCATGCCAGTTTGCTCTTGTCATTTCATCTCTGATTTTGCAAGTGATGACAAGCTAATTTAAACAGTCACAAAGCTTAGAGTAATACATATTTTTACCACTCATTCACTGTCCCGTCGATAATTTATGCTCACAGGAAACACATCCCTTAGCATTAATAATCTTGGCATTTTGGCAACGATACCCAGTGGAACCACTCTTCTGGGCTCCAACTAACGGCAACACCATTTGCCACTACTGCAACACCAGGTCGTTATAAAACAATTAAAACTGCCAGTGTGAAAAATAACATGGGCTTTTTCCCACAGGCACTGCCAGGTGCGCAGGAGATGGTCCCCACCTCTTCCTGCAGACACCAGTATGATGACAGTGGCCTCACGGCGGGTACACTGACACAGGGGTTAGGACAGCTCTGTCCCACCAATCCAACAGTCCATCGTTTCAAAGCAGGGCATGGCTAATGTGGGCAAAGTTCAGAGCACAAAGAGCACTGAGCACATCTTTCCCTGTGCTTCTCCAAATTCACTGATGAGCTTTGCTCTCCTCCTCCCCCTCCTGTCAAGCCAGCCCAAGCTCTGGTGTGCACCAACTTCAGCCATCTCCACAGGCTGGCCAGGCAGGAGTGGAACTGCTCAATACCATTCCTAATATTACTGTGAGGGTGGTGAGACACTGGAACAGGTTGCCTAGAGAAGTTGTGGATGCCCCATCCGTGGAGGTGTTCAAGACCAGGGTGGATGGGGCTTTGAGCAACCTGCTCTAGTGGGAGGTGTCCCTGCCCATGGCAGGGGGGTTGGAACTCGATGATCTTTAAGGTCCCTTCCAAATCCAACCATTCTATGATTCTAAGACTGAGGGGGGATCTGATCAATGCCTATAAATACTTAAAGGGTGTGTGTCAAGAGGATGGGGCCAGTCTTTTTTCAGTGGTGCCCAGTGACAGGACAAGAGGAAATGGGCATAAATTTGAACATAAGAAGTTCCACCTAAACATGAGCGAGGGACTTCTTTGAGAGTGGCAGAGCACTGGAACAGGCTGCCCAGAGAGGTGGTGGAGTCTCCGTCTCTGGAGACATTCAAAACCCGCCTGGACACGTTCCTGTGCAACCTGCTCTAGGTGGACCTGCTTTGGCAGCGGGGTGGGACTAGATGATCTCCAGAGGTCCCTTCCAACCCCATACTATTCTGTGATTCTGTGAGATTACATAAGGCATTAAACAACACTTAGCAACTCAGTTTTACCTCACTCAGAGCTCCCCTCCAAACTCTGCAAGGGAAGGTCAGCCCTTTATCTGCTAAGATCCCACCAAGATAGTCACAGGGACAGAGCTGGCAAGGGATCTGAGAAAGCGTCCGAATTAACGTACTCCTACGTGTGACAGAAGCAGCTTTCTTGTTTACTAAATGAAAAATCTGCAGTGCTTCCAGTCAGAATTTTATTATGCTTCACAATTTAATATCGAGAGACTATATTAGCTGTCAGTAATGTTATCGATATTACCAGTAGCTCTTAAACAAATGAAGCTGCTGCCCAGCAGGGCCAGATCACTAATTAGCAGGTCCCAAAGGCAGCTGGCTACCGTTAGAGGCAGTAAGGTGAAGAGGCTGGGCAGAACCTCTTCTTCTCTTTGTCCAGCTGCCAAACCTTTAGTTATTAAGTTCACACAGGTTCTTGGCATCAAAATGAGTCAGTTCTCCCCTCAGGTCATGAATAGCACAGCACTTTCAGAGGTGAAAATCTGCCTTAAATTCATAGTTTTCAAACCTTGATGTCTGAAGCTAAGTTTGAAATTTTATCTTGAACTTCTACAGGTATTGGGAACCTCCATGTACTACAGAGCAAGTGAACTCACAGCGCTCAACCCCACTGAAGACTCGATACGTTTTTATTCAGGTAAATCTGAGAGAGCCTCTTTTTAAGATGTTTAACTGAAATTAAAATGTTCATTTTAAAGTGGTCATTTGAAATGAGCTTAGTGTAAAATCTGTGATGTCTTCTGTGATCTGAAAAGTTCATGTGGAAAGAAACTTTATTCCACTCAGTGATAACTTCAGTAAATAGTTTCCCACAAATAAAACTTCATTTTTGTGGCTTTCTGATAATTATTAGACACAACATGTGTTCTAATATGTTTTTAAAAATCAGTATTTCAACTGACTGATTGTTAATCTGTTATCTCTGCTTACATGATAGCAATTAAGATTTTTCAAAAGTATCACAGTGTTGCCCTGAAATAGGAAAATAAACAAAATTAACAGGCCCTTCTTAAAACGAGCATATGTTTAAGAGTCCAGAACAAATAATGTACCAGCCATCTTATAATTCTTATTTAATCTCTGCTGTTCAGGAAAGTTATATTTAAGCACAAAAATACTGTCTTTCAACAGTCGGTGTTTTCTCCTGAGTGTTATGTTAAAGCAATATGCAAAAAAAGTCAACAACAATCAAAAATCAAAGATGAATTATTATGCAAATATATTTTTAACGCTAACAAACCTCTTCTCTTTGGTCAGAATATTTCATTTTTAATGTACTTCTGCTTTTGTACTTCCAGTAATTACAAGCATATATATATATGTTTATAATTTTAACGCATGTATAGTATAACAGGAAAAATAAATGTGTGCCAGGGAATTTACAAAAGCTAATTTTTGATTCTGCAATAACGAGTGGCACTATTGTACATGTTTCCTTTCTGCGGTGGGAATTTGAAGGTCTATAGCGAGTGCAATAAACATGTCAGTTGGAGAGCAGGGAGAGAGCTGTTCAAAATCATGTGCAGACACGGTCTCTCGACAGAAATCTGCTTCCTTCAGTGTCTGCAGTTCTCACCGTGCAATGATACGGTGAAACGTGAGCACTCCACAACAGAAACCAATACCAACAGGCGTTTGCAACAGCCTCTTAAGATACGGTTTCCCCCACCTCCTTTCAACACTAACACAACACAGAATACAATAAGGTGCAGCTTTCTGACTATGAATGAGTCTCTAAAACGCCCTGCAGTGTGCTGTGTGCTTCTGAGCCAAGAGCCACTGCTCTCAGGTAGCCAGAAGCCCCCAAAAGACTCTGACGTGTCCTGGGGCTTGGCTGTCTCAGGCTTACATGGTTGTTCCCTGCCGGGCAGCCTCAAGGAAAGCAGCCTCACAGAGAGACCAGGCAACTGCGGGTCTAGGCCAGTACTTCTCAAGGAACTAAAAATTAGGCTTACCGAGAAACAGTTAATGTAAACTGCAGACTAGGGTCAGATTCTGCTGCCCTTTGGCAGGACCACAAGCACTCTGATGGAATGACAAGAAGAATCGGCAGCATAGCGTGAAATGAATCCTTTTGGCTGACGAAGTAAGTCACAGTAAACTGAGTGGACTGTTGCAGCTCAGCATAAGCTGGTACTCCCACTCTTCCTCCCTCCCCCTTCTCTGCCATCCCACCACAGCCTCACAAGGAGGACTTGAGTTTAAGCAAAATGCGTTGTAGATGCCTCCTATGTCCTGCTATGCTTTTTTTTTTTTGTGTTCTGCCTTCTTTAGTGGCTCCTATTGAGAATCAACATTGGAAACTAAGGAATAAGGGATTGTGTAGTGCTGCATGTTGGGACCCAAATCGTGACCTACAGGATACATCAGCAGGTTAGACAAGAAGTGAGAACTTGAATAAAGGTATTAATGAGAACAGCACAGGAATGGAGTTCCTTTTAGTTCTGGGAGACACTTTGCTGACTATATAATTTGCTATAGAACGTAAAGGAAGTCTATTCATTCCTAGTCCTAAAGAGGATGCAGACAGTTCTGGCAAACTTATAGCTGCAGGGGACTCTTAAGTCATGGCTCATTACTAGGGGCAAACAAAAATGCTTACATGAACTTTAGTGTTCACGCTCAACGCTGTGAAACACTGGAACATAAGCAATTTACTAAAGATAGCCTTAGCCCCTTGGGACATACAGATGCTTCCCAAGTTTCTTTGCCTTGATGTGGCGTGTCATAGACCAACCATTCTACTGCCCACAAAACTCAATCTTCTGCCCCCTTGCCCCTTCCAGAAATGCACTAGAAAGCAAGCTCATTTCCTCTCAGTTTTTCTTATGTCCCCAGTGTCCTGATGCAAAAAATGGAACTTGGACAAATAAACAGATTGCTCTAAAGATAGAATTCGGGGGTAGTCTTCAATTCAATAAGCAAAGGCTATAGAAAGTTTGCAACTACTATTTTAGTCTCTAAATTAGAACACTGGCTCTTTTGTGAAGAATCTAAAACATCTGTGCAAATAAACATAAGCAGGACAAAACTGTTCCTCCCCCCAAATTGTCTTCTCCCACAACATCCCATTTTTTCCAGATGTAAGAACGCCTTCCTTGTGTGCATGCACTCTGGTTAGTCACGCTACATGTGGTGAACGAAGGTGCAACTCCCAGGCTGAAGCAGTACAGAGATGCCACCCCAAGATGCATTGCCCAAGGAAAAACAGGGCGTTTGAGGGGATCACGCTTGCTACTCACACTGTGCACACCCAGGGCCTTCCAGATGGCAAAACTGAGCAATCCAACTCCGCACCACGCGTAGAGCGAGCCCCATCCTAGGGCTCGCAAGGCCAGTGACGAACCACTCTCTGGTAACGCAGCTGTGGCAGTAATCCCCTAGAACCAAAAATAAAGTGATCAAGAAAAAGTGAACAATATTGGAGGAAAAAACAACAACAACAAACCCTAAAAACATTAACCTAGTGATCTAGACTTTTTCCTGATTTGCCAGCTGTACTAGTGTGGCCGCAGAAACTGTTATGGCTGGCAGCAGACCCAAAGAGCCAAGCAAGGGAGTGGATGAGCTGCCTTCCCACCAGGAGCAGCTTTCATGGTTGCCAGTACCACCTGGGGATGATTTTTATTACCCAGAAATGCCCAAGTCAACTGTTTCATGGGCACAAGAATCCAACGTTCAGTTATCCCACCAGTTAAAATACAAAACTGAATCAAAACCAGTCACAAGCCCTTATTATGCCAGTGACATCAGAAGATAATCACTGTACGTCATTGATTTTGATACTTTTTCTTGGGGCAATAAGGGTGATGAGCAGCCATTGGCCTACAGGTCTTTATCTGCACTCCTGAAACAGCAGGTTAGGAAAATAGGGCTGAGTGGCTTTCATCTTGACACAAAGAGGGTATAACAGTGACCGAGAGACTAATTTTGAGGGGCTGCAACTCTGAAGGAGCTCTGGAAACCATTTAGGAAAATTCTGTAAAGAACAAACAAAGCTGCACCCCATTCCCCTGCAGAGCTCACCAAGTGCCAACACTGAAAGTGCTCTGCAGTCTCCGCACTTCTCATTTTTGTCAGAAACAGGAGTAGGAGGTTTTAACCACTTGTTAAGATACTGCTGCTTAAAAGTCTACCATGAGACACGTCCCGAAAACACAAAACGCTGTCATTTGGAAAAGCCACCTCAGGCCAAGAAGAACATAACCCCAGCCGTGATGGGGTCTCAGCTATGGTGAACCCTTCTCTGTCGCAGCACATAAACGCACATTGCAGCTCTCGTTGCAATGGTTTCAATCAATTCACACCACACGTTCACCATCAGCCAGCCGTTCTTATCTCACAACGCCCACCTTGCTGTACCTATTTGCTGTAGGACAGCTTCAATCTGTGTAGCCTGCAACAGCAGTAAGACAGACATAACCCTCTTGCTCATAGAGGTAAATGTCAGCAAGAGGGCTTGGTTCTTTTTCCTCAAACGATCACCGTTCAATTTTTCACGCGGAAACAGAGATTTCAGATGGTAACTCTTAAAGACTGGCATCTATGGTCCTTACACAACTGAACAGTCCTACTTACTTATTGGGTATCTCGGGGAAAAAAAAACCCACAATTATCACTCGGAGGTAAACATAAATGATACTGCAAGCAAATATAGTCAATAAAGAATTATTTCATCTATAGTCTAAAATACTGACAAGTGAATTTAACTTGCAGAAGGATCCAAAAAATTTTCAAACATGACGAAGAGCTGCACTTTATTCATCACAAAAAGTGGGAAAAAAACCTTTTGTATTCTTGGCTTTAAAAAGACTTCACATTTTTTTTAGCACTTAAAAATAATAATTGGTTCTCTTTCTTCTTTGATATAACTAAACATATGTAGTGCCTATCACTATGGGATCTGGTCAGTGAAATAGCACCAGTAGCTTTTTCCCACTTGGCTTTGTATTTATTAAAATGATTCTCAGACAGTCCTCAGCACTGACACTTTACTTTTCCTTAGGATTTAGCTGTAGGCACAGTTACGCAAGCACAAATACACACAAGCAAAATGTATCTTGATCCTTATTTATTCTGATTTGGACATCCCAAAGTGGAAGCTGTTAACAGAACAGTGCTCTGTAAGCACACGCATACATGCACAGAGACACAAACAGCAGAGCTCTCTAGTCACACTATTATACCAGGTCCTATTATTTCCTTACCGCAGCTAATGAACTTTCATAACTCTTTCAGGAGAGACTGCTTTGAGTAGATTTAAAATGCTGATGATTATTTCTGACATTTTTCCTGCTTCCATAGCTTAAACATATGCAACAACACGCACAGGAATTTCTCCTATTTGGAAGATAAGCAATGAATGGACAAAAATATCCTCCACACAGAATCTTTAAATAGGAGTCGTTATCTGTGAAAATTGCTGGGGGAAAAAAAAAAACCAACCCACCACCCGAATACTATTTAAATGCTTGATTGCCCCAGAAAAAAAAGTGGTAAATGGAAACAATTGTTCTGGTTTTACTGACAGCAGTCAAACAGTATTCAGTCACAGGCTGATTCCTCCAGGTATTAAGTACACAGATCAGGATTTCTGTAAACAAGAGTTTGTTATATGATTATCAGATATGCTGTTCAGAGCACCAAGAAAGCTGATTAATGAAATGCTAAAAAATTTAAAAAGACAACAGTAGAGAAAAAGATTTCACCAACAAAAGAACGTTTTTAAGAGAACTGAGTTTTATTCACGAGCCTGTTATTCTATGCACAGATGGTTTTCTCTTCATTACTGCTCCTGTATTTTTTTTAAAAAAGCAACTCTTTTAAATTAAAAAATAAGCTATTAAACAATTCTTGAAACTAAAATTCAGGCCAGGAAAATATAGGGCAGAGTTAGCTGATTTGGTTACCAAAATAAATGCTTCATATTTAATTTTTTTTTTTTTCTGGAGGATATAAGCAGGAAATGAGAGAAGGAGAAACGACATTGTTTATTTCAGACACAGACCTCAATCCTGTAACTATTCCCTTGTGGATAAGGGGGTGTCTGAAAGGAAGCAGTGCCTAAAATAAATGATGTGTTCAACTGTTTTGGTTGATTGCATTCAACGTGTTCCCTGTTTTCTATGACCTAACCCATTGTAAAATTAAACACCTGGATAAATGCTGGTGTAACAGAACACTTACCACAAGGAGGCTGCTGCATCTGAGCATTTAATTTTAAACACACCCTCCCCCCCAAATAATTTCTTAACTGAAGGTCTCTGCAGTGCTTCATCACTGAACAAGACCATGTAATCTCAGTTTCAAGTCAATTTGGGCACCAGCTCTACAAATGCTCACAACATTTACTCAACTTTGCCACCATGGAGGAGGTACAGTAGGTGCAATTTCAGCTTTATCTCTTGCCACTAACCCTGATGTGACTGTGCAAGAGCAGGGTCTCATGGTGTTGCTTCCTGGAAGCCTGAATGCAGTCACAAAGACATGATGCTACAGCTTCCTCTCTGAATTGCTATTTTTTTCTCCCATAAAACTATTTTAAACTGTCCCAGGCTTGCTTCCTGTTTCTACTCTGACTTGCATGCCCCCATTTCACCGACACAAAAACTGGCACAAACCAGCAAAGATGCTGAAAGAATAGGTCTTGTGTTTCTTCCCACCACGGAGCATCAGTTCTCACTCCCTTGGACCTTCCCCCAGCCTTGGGCCAGCAGAGTCACTGCAGTCACGCAGTAAAGGGCATCAGAAGACTGATTTGGGCTAAAACTAATGCAAGGAAAAAGGAAAGTAGAATTAACCAGTTTGACCTCACCGACCCAGCAGCACAAGCGTCGGTGCCTTTACAGGGGCAGGAATGAATGGCCAGAAACCGAGGGCTGGTAGGCTGACTTCTTTCAACAGCAATGCCGTCTTATGTTTGCTTAAAGTACCCGTCAAACTATGGCCTCACCTTAATCTGGATTAAAAAAACCACCATTTAGGCACTGAACGTTTAAGAAGGATGCAATCATCCATAGCAATTCACCGTTACACTTCTTTAAAAACACATCTTCTATAATAATAAATAACAAATAACAGGTAATGACTTGCAGGAAGTAACTATAGATGTGTTTTTAAAAATAACAGGTAATGACTTGCAGGAAGTTAACTATAGATTTCAGTAAGAACGCTACAGCAAAACCGCTTACCTCATCAGTGACAAAACCTCAAAGAGTCTCTATAGACAGGTAAGTCATTCTGAAAGTCTGTCCTTCCCTTTTGAAATTGCTCACGTACAAGTACCTTGGCCAAAAAAAAGCACCTTTCTGCACTTTGCAGTATTTAAGTTGAGGGGCCCAAGAATCACAGATTTTTGCTGGCAAACTGTTGTAATTCATTTGCAGAGATAGCAGCAGATACAGGTTTCCAGCAAAAATCGAAATGGTATGTATCACCTGGTGCCATTTCCAGCATATATATTCTCGGATGTCAATGTAATGTCACTCTTGATAAATTTCACACTGATAACAGGACAGCTCAGACAGCCAAGAATACGTGCGAGCTGGAAAAAATGCAATGCTCAGGAAAAAGGAAGTTTAAAAAAAAAAAAACCCAAAGATGTTAAAAAAAAAGGGAGAAAACTTCCCGATTGTAATATATTTCTATAGCTTGTAAAATAACTTCTCATGGAGTTTTCTGTTTTCTCAATATTAAAAAATAAACCCATGTTTATTATTGCTGAAAAGGCAATGGACGAGTTATGCCATGGCAGCCTACAGAGGAAAACAGGATGGCAAAGGAAGGATCTCATGCTCTTTGACCACAAAAGGAGATGGTGAGTGATCAGATACAAAGGCTCTAATAGAAAGTGCAATGGAAGATTTATTTTTTTCTCTTGACATGCACTGTTATTGAATTAACATTTTAAAAATAAGCACAACTGATCAGTTCTCAGCTCCCTGAAAACATCTGTAATATATGTTTATTTTAAGGGCTTGGTGGAGTCCAGACTGATTAACTTCAAGGGCCTATTTTTGACATTTTTGGCAGTAACAAAGTATTAGTGAGGAAAAAAGTGTTCTTCAGTTAAACATGCTGTATTTCAGATTAATACAGCAACATAGTATAATTGTTAGCTTTGCTTTGCAATTTGTTTCTTCAGAATGCTCAGGTGGATTATTTTTAAATACACATCTGTTATTTTTAAAAACACATCTGTAGTTACTTCCCGCAAGTCATTACCTGTTATTTGTTATTTATTATTATACAAGATGTGTTTTTAAAGAAGTGTAACTGTGAATTACTATGGATGATTGCATCCTTCTTAAATGTTCAATGCCTAAATGGTGTTTTTTTTTTAATCCAGATTAAGGTGAGGCCATAGTTTGACAGGTACTTTAAGCAAACATAAGATGGCATTGCTGTTAGTAATTGCACAAAATCCGATTATTTTTCGCCATCAGATCTCACAGCACCAAGCCACTACCGGGCACTCGCGCCAGTCCCCTTACACAGCGGAAAGGGAGCGGAGGGTTTAGGTTTTAACTAAATAATTCCACAGTACGTATTCCACAGCTTAGAGGCTTTCTGCTCCCTCATTCCCGTCCTTACTGCAGTCACCTCCCTTCCCAATTCACTCTGGCACTGGGACCGCATGGTGAACTGCATCACTGAGGTGACACTGGCTCCCGACTGAAGCACGTTCACGTCACAGAATCAAAACGGACCACGAGTTATATTCCATTACACAGCACTAGTACGGTTCCGGCAAACAGTGTGAGTTTTATGTTTTATTTCAACTAATCTCAAGTACTAAAGCATTTAGCAGCGCCAACTCTGAATTGATTTCTAAATTAATCCTATCCCTATTGACTTCAATTAAGTCTAATGCTCTTACCGTCAACTTTGTACAGCCAAACTCCACATACATCAACATTTCTGTAGGGCATTTGATGCGTTCTTCCTTCCTCTGTACCACAATTGGAAAATAGTTTAAAATGAACAAACCTTGCTGAACCAGTCCGGGTTCTTCTTTTTCGTCATGGCAAGCGTGGTGCCAAAACCTGCTATCATTCCTGCTGCGGCAACGGTACCTAGAAAAATTCCACCTGCCAAGAAAAGTTTAAGAAATAAAAATCAAGATTTTTTTTTTTTTCTAACCTGTTTTGGAAATAAAACCTTAAAAATTAAGATCTGTCAGTACATGCTGAAGGGAAAGGAACAGTTATCCAAATTATTTACATTAACTCAATACGGCAAGCAAGCAAGAATATTTTGAAATACAGCACTTAGAAAATCAATGGCAAGTGTATATATCTTCAAACCACACAAAGCAAAAAAAAAAAAAAAAATCACTGAAATGCCAGGATGCCTTTTCACAGTACTCCCGAATTTCCACTGCTCCCCCCACAGCCTTTCTTGCTCCAGAGCTGCTACTAAAATCATCTTGTTCTGCGGTTACGTCTCCCCCTGCCCTGAAAGGAAGATGTAATTCTTTTTGTTGCAGCATTTGTTATTTTGAACGGCCACTGGAAAATCCACCAGTACCTCAGAAGAACATTGTATAAGCAACACTTGTTCTTCAGCTTCCTCTGTTTTACGTTCTAAGGCTCTATTTAAAAAGAGAAAATGACACTAGCAAGACGTTTTCCCAAGACAGAAAGCATCCAGCACTTTTCAGTTCTTTCAGAGTGTTTTCCAAAGTCCCTTGGGGTCCCTTGATCCCTTCCAGTTCTGGCATCAGAAAGGCACACGTAGCCATCCATACCAGACCTCTTTTAAGAAAAAGGCTTGTTACAGAGAGTGAGTGCACTGTATGAACCACCTGAGCCATATTAAAATCCGTATTTTATTTTTTTTTTTTTTTTACAGGGAGTTACAAGTTCTTCCTTTGCAACTACTGATACCCAGCCTGTGTTTCCCCTTCCCTGATGCCAGTCAGGTAACTAAAAACTGGCCGGAATAGGAAGTAAGAAGCAAGACATGCTTATGCTAGATCTCACTTTTTAAAAATTAATTATCCCATTATTGTGATGGGGACTGGAAACTGGACTCATGTCAATGAAGTCCTTCAAGTACCTGTTCTGCCTGGGAGCAGGAAGACCTCACACGCTGCCAGAACTTCGCACACCCCCTGCATTTGACTTTTCAAGGTCTATTAACAAACAACGTCTCCCTCGTTTCAGAAATAATAACTGGGTTTAAATTAACTACTCCTCGAAGCGGAGGAGCTCGATGCTCGACCTCCCTGGGAGGCAGGAGGCATCGCCAGGGGTAGGCAAGGCGTGTGGCAACAGGGGATGGCACCTTTATATTAACGTGTTCAAAGAGACATTATTCCCATTATTCCCTCGCGGGGGGGGTGGGGTAGGGCTCATCCCCCTGCCCGCCTTCCCCCGGGAGGGACCCACGGGGCGGGAGAGCTCTGCCCTCCGCTCCGCCAGGGGGCGCTGCCAGCCCGCGCAGTGACAGGGGGCGGCGCGCTGGGCGCCTGCCCGTCACCGCCGCCGGTGCCTGTGACCGCGGGGCCGGGCGGCCCCGCTGCCCCGGCCGGGATCCCGCCGGGAGACCGGCTCCTGTTGCTACGGACACTCTGCCGTAAGGAACCCGCGGCGCCATCTGCGACCCGTCCCGGCCGCCTCTTTCCTAGCGGCTCACGCCCGCCTCGGGGCGCCCCGGCGGGGCTGGGCCCGGCCCCCCGGCCGCCGCACCCGGCCCCGCAGGGCCGAGCTCCCTCAACCCCCCCCGCCGCCATTTCGCTGCGGTCCCTGCCCCGCGGTACGAGCGAGGGAGGGAGGGAGGGAGGGAAGGAAGGAAAGAGGCGGCTTCCCTCAGCGGCTGCCGCCCCTGGGCTGGAGCAGGCCCACTCGCATCAGGCCCCCCGGATCCCGCCCAGCAGCGCCGGGGCGGGGGCCTGAGGGGCGACGGTCGCCGCCACCTCCGCAGGGCAAGGAAAAGGCGGGCGGCGTTGCAGGGGCTTTCTCACAGCGTCCCGTCCCCAAACGCCTGGGCTCCTCCCCGGGGACGGGAGAGCGGGGCAAGGCCTCGGGCTACGGAAAGTTGAGGGCACGGAGACGCCTTCCTCCCGGCCGCCGCCTCCGCTGTCCCCGCGGCGGCGGCCACGGGACTCCCCGTACCCGGTGCTGCTCGTCCCTCACCCGTGCAGGCAGGGGAGGGGAAGGGGAGGGGGGGGAGCTTTCTGCACCTTTGATTAAGAAGACCTTGTCCTGGGACGCCGCAGGGCTCCCGGCGCCCTGGGGCAGGGGCAGCCCGGGGTCCAGCGGAGGCACCGCCGCTCCCCCTGCCTGGGCGTCCCCGCCGGCAGCCGCCCCCATGGCCCAGGACGCGGGAGGAGAAGGAGGAGGCGGAGGCGGCGGGACGCAACCCGGAAGGAAACGGAGCTGCGCGGGGACACGCAGCCGTCCTTCCTCCTCCTCCTCCTCGGCCGCCCCGTCGGGCGGGGGAACCGGCCGCTATCGCCCCCCAGCGCGGCCGGAGGAGGGCGCGGGCGATGCGGCGGGGGAACGGGGGAGGGCCCGAGGAACGACTCACCGGTGACCCACCCGTGAGACCGGGCGAGCGAGAGCCGGTACCGCGGTGGCCCGAGGCCGGGCACTCGCCGGTAAAGCACGTCCTCCAGCCCTGGAGGTTCGTCCTCGGCCGCTGCGGTCTTGGTGTGCCGCCGCCAGCCGCTCCCTCGGGAACCGCCTGCCCTCGGAGGGGCGTTCGGTGTCCCCGAGAGCCCAAATCGCGCAGAGGGAAAATTGGCAAAGGTTGTCAAAGCCTCTTTTAAATCAAGTCTTTTGTAGCAGGCTCATAAAGAGGTTTTTTTTGTTTAAGTCTGTGGGACAGATAACGTCATGGACTTCACTAAATAAAAGTGGGAGAAATTCTTCCCATTAATTTTCCTAAGCTATATCTTGACAAATGGTGTTCCTCCAAAGTACATCTTTGTGTTCAAAATTCTCATTCTACCAAGTTACATAAATAGTTCTTCGTATACATCTCAATTATGTCTGAACGGAATCATAAAGTAACACTGTGAGAACCATGGTGTTTTCTTTCATCACTGTGCCACAGTAATTCTCAGTTGCTGTTGATGGATATAAATCGCTGCACAGTTATCTGTCACTCTGTTGAATGTGTTCCTTTATCAAACGGTGTATTAATTTACCAGGATTCAGTATGGGCAGGTAAAGTATATTTTTATTTATAAGTCAATACTTTAACAGCAAGTAAAGAATGTAAATAAACCCAAACCAAGTGTTTCTTCCCCAGCTTCCTTCTTTGTATCTTCTCATCATCATTTATGGTCTGTATCTAAGGGTCTAATTATAGGGGCTTGGGTTGCTAGGCAAAAATCGAGTATTTTGGGAAACTTCCTGTTCACGGTACTTCTGAAAACCAATCCAAAGCTATTTCCTAATAGTCCATGTACTGTGTCAGTTAAAAAAAATGTTACACAGTTAAGAGGCAGTCATTGCAAAAGAAATAGGCATTCTCTCTGCTGTGTAGCTGACCTGGCATTGCTAACTCCATTTTTCTATTCCGGAGAGCACCTAAGTGACTTCTAGACTCCTTCCCTCCTATGGAAAAAGCACCCCAAAGTCCCGTGTGTGTTTTGCAATAGCATTAGACTTTGCCACAAGTAATAATAAAACCTCTTGAAAAAGCTTAGAAAAGGGGATCTTAGAAAAACTACACAGTGACAATGTTACAAGAGCAAATTTCTTTTTATTTTATCTTCATGCTGAATTGTATATGATTATATAAAGTATTTAAATGTTATTCGTATGCATAAAACTAAACCAGCAGCATGCATGTCATTTTGATTGTAAATTGTGTCAAGATCACCATTGCATCTGCTAGAAGAATCCTTGAACTGTGAGAGTAATAACCTATTTTTTGTGTCTTTGATGATAAAATCCTAGATTTTCTGCTCAGGATAGGTTTTTGAGTTCACATCAATCAAGACATCACTTTCTTTCAAATCTTCTCCAGAACTAGGAAGAAAGAGAAGAGAAAAGGTATAATGATGTTATTTAATCCTGGCTTGAACAATGCCAAGAATCTAGCTTTAAGAGAGTCAGATAAGATCTGTGTCTATTAATCATTCACAGGGGCTTAAAGTAGGGCATAAACCCCATGAAATCCACTCTGAATAACTTAAAATTCTTAGAGTTGTAAAATAAATTGTCCCGCTTTAAAAAAACAAAGAGAAGATGTTCGGCAGAATTGTGTCTCTTTAGGTTACAACATTAATCTCGTTAGATAATTAATTATAATATAACGCTTTCTCTCCCTTTAGGTATTCTTCACCCAACAGCCTTGCATTTTCTGTCTTTATTCCTGCTCTGTCACTGTTGGGGCACACACGCCAGTGTACTGATCTACATATGGCTAGTCAGAATTAACCAATTATCTTTTTCTAAAATTCATTTAGCATTTTCTAGGAGCAACACATTTTTGTTTGAAAGACAGATTTTAATGATTCCAGTATCAAATAGCCAAATCTTTATAAAATGAGGGCATGGAAATGTATATGCAAGTAAGTAGGTTATAGAGGTGACAGCAGAGTTGAAAAATACATTACTTTTACTAATTTGATTTGACCACAGGTCTGAGCTGTCATAGCTTGGAATGTGTTTGTTTGCCCAGGTTCAAGCATGTTTATTTTCTGTCGAGGTTTGCAATAGTCAGGATACCCTGAGTTTCACAAAGAAACGGTTGCGGATGGTGGGCTTCCTTCTGTGGTCCTCCTGGTTTATTACCAAAAAAAATTGTGTGAACCAAAGGCAGACAGTGAGAGGCAACCAAAGTTTTCAGCTTCAAAGTATGTATAATCTCCACTTGTGTTTCTAAAGTTATGGTTAGGATTTTTACTTCAGCCCCTAAATTTTAATGAAAAATTGGTAACGCTGTGCTTCTCTTGCGGAAGTTCCTAAAATCGTACAGTATTGGTGAGGGAGAGTGGGGAAAGAGAATAACCAAGAGCACAAGGAAGAAAAGAAATTTAAAAAAAATACAAAAAGGAACAAGTTTGCGCAAATATATTCCCCAAGAGATTTTTATAACCTTTGCGAATGTGTGGTATTCCTGCCAATAAGCAGCTCTATCAAGAAATAAAAGCACAGTGTGCAAACTTCTTAATGTAATGCTGTGAAATATTTCGGTCCCGACCTGTGTTTGTCCTGCTGCCTCTCCCTCTCTGTTCAGGACTGCACAGCGGTACCCGGCCACCTCCACTGAAGGCGAGTTTCAGTTGAGGACCAAGCTTGCAATTTAGGTCTTCAGAGGAGAAACAGCTTAGTTTATAAGCTGACTGGGACATAATAAATGCAGTAATTTGATATAGTCACTAAATTATCTGATTTCTGTCTGATTTTATATATGCAAAATGGTCTTGAGTGCCACTGCAAAAAAAAAAAAAAAAAAAAATTAAAAAAAATTGGCAGCTGAGGCACAGAATCCTGCTCGGAGTTTGAAAATCCAATTCAAAACATAGAGGAGGTTGATTTGAATCCTGGTTAAACTGACATGTTCGGTAACAGAACTGGATTATGTAAAAGAATTTGGGAAAGAGCCAAATGCTGGTTTTGGAAAGAGAGAAAATGCAGCAGTTGAGCCAGTCTCCGGCTCTCAGGAGAGCTGAGCTTTGCTCTCCGCCTGCCTCGCTGGGGTTGTTTCCTTTATTTATGGAAGCTTTGATATTCCTGAAAGCACCGTGCAGCCTCAGCACTGTGTACAGGAGGGGGCATGTTGATGGGACACGCAATGAAAGTCTTCTGCAGCTATGATGGCGTTTCTGTAGAAACCTCTGTTTTTACAGTAAGCTGGTTATGGTTGTGCATCCCTTAAAAAGCTGGTGGCTGAAATTCCCGTGTTGAGAGGAAGTCCTCGGGTCTCTTGGCTCATATCGCAGCAAAAATCTGGTCACTAAATAATGATTTATAGTCTTTAACCATAGAAATATGGACAAAGTCAGTGCTCATTTGTCAAGTCTAAGAACAATTATAGGAAGAGCCTTGCATAGGAGAATCAAAAGACACTCTAAAAGTATTGGTTGAGCCAGCTTCACACATTTATAGGAGGGGTATTTTTCCATTTGGAGAAGTTGAGGAAATTAATCAGTTTGCACAAAGTTCTGCTGTAGTTCTCTGGCAAAAGCAGGAGCTGAGAGGCCGGATCTCCAGATTCCCGGTCACCTCCTGCAGCCCCAGAGCTGCCTCTCTGAGCTGCAGCTTACTTCTGCAGAATATGAAACGCTGCTTTTTTGATTTCACTTTTACATGTGGTTATTCAGCAGGGCACGTCAGGCCTAAGTTTGGAGAGGGCTGCGTGTGCCAGTGTGCGGCACTGACACCACAGCGGCACTGCTTCTCGTGGCCAGAGCCTGGCTGCGCTTCAGTGAATGGCAACAGTCCCATTGGCAGGATGGCCAGGGTTTCAGTTATAAATCCCAAATTAGCACTCACAGATGATGACATTATGGCTGGTCAGAGGAGCACTACAAATTTCAGAGCTGTTGATAACACTTATCAAGGCTGTCATATGCCTTGGACGGCATTTACATGGGGCTGCAGAGACAAGGACACTTAGAGAGGGTCTTCTTGCGTATGTGTGCATCTAGTTGTTTTCTGTTCTTATCCTTTACAAAATTAGATGTTTTATTACCTGCTGAGTGTTTAAGATATTCCCTCTCTACAAGTAAAATATGCTCATATCTCTTTGGCTCTGCCCACATTAACTAGAGAGGCAAATCATAGATCCCTTCCCAATTCCTGTGGTATCACCACCATCTTTAAAGACCTAGCAAATGTTTATAAGCATTTTTTATTTTTTACTGGGTACCGTGTCTTTAATGTTCTCAGTATGTATTTCGTTATAGAATAGTACTCTATCAACTTTTAATAGTTACTTTGCTGTACTGTATTAGAAAAACCTTTAACATAGTCCAGAAAAAAAATGTATTTCTGACTTAATTAAAAAAAGAAACAGCAAAAAATAATTTCCATTTCCACGGTGTCATTAGAGCATGGCCTGGTACTTGAAGCTCAGCCATTCTGCCTAGATGCTGCTACCTGAGGTGGCAGTGGTGGACCTGCACCACCAGTGAGATGGACCAGCTGACCAGGTCTGCCTGGTGACAGCCTGGAAGCAGGATTTTCTACAGAGAAAATCTGCTCCTGGCCCACATGGCTGGAACTGGAAGCTTCCAAAAGTATGGTTGGCAGGACACAGGAGGCCTCTTGGCGATAGTCCAAAGCATGGAGTTGTCCATCCTGTGTGTTTGCTGCGGTAGGCTCCAGGAGATGACTGTCCATAGCTCAAACAGGTCCCCGTGGGGATGGTCAGGCTCAGATCAGGCTGCCCAGAGAGGCTGTGAAGTCGCCTCCTGAGGAGATTTTAAAGAGGATAAAGCCCTGAGTGAGCTTCTTGAGCTGGGCCTGCTTTGGGAAGGAGGTTGGACTGAGACCTCCTGAACTCCTGTCCAGCCTGGGTGACTTGGGACGTGTGGGTAGAGTCCCCCACAAATCAGTTAGGTACCTTCAAGCTTGGCTCACTTGCACCTGGCTCTGAGGCAACACCCTGTACCATGGTGGCTGCAGGGCAGGAGGGACATGCTGCTGGCATGAGCCACCACCGGGCAGCAGAAGTCTCTCAGATGCCACGTTCAGAGGCTGCTCTGTTGGGTGCGCCCATGGGAGGTCTGCTGTGCCTGCTCTGTGCCACTGGCTGTCCTTGTGTGGCCAACGACACCGATTCGGGCACTCTCGGCGGTGGCACATGCTGCAGAGCACCTGGCAGAGGAAGGAAATTGAACTGGCGTTTCATTTATCGTGGGGAGATGGCCAGTATGAACTTGTGTAGTGCATCACCTGCTGAGAAAGCCAACGGTAAAATTAATTGGCACGAATATGAGATGTATACTTCTCCTAATCAGCTTCAGTGCAATTATATCCAAAGGCCCTTTTTGCGGTCATTCACGGAGCTTAATTGCTATAGTTTAATATTACAATTAAAAAAGGCCTGGAAGGAGAGCTGAATATTAGGCTCCTGATGAATGATAATTATCACTTTGTGTAGACGGATGGAAAACATTTCTAATTAAATTATTCTTGTAACATAAATTGTGTGATCTGGATAAAGTACTTCTGATTTCACATCTAGAATATTTCTAGGAGCACCAAGTTTCTGCTAGAACTTCAGTCAGCAGGTCAAATTGTCTTAAAAATACCTGACTTCAGTCAATTTAGCAGCTTATAGGCTTCTGCGGTGAAGATGTTCAGCAATGATAGAACGATTCAAATGTTGCATGGAGAATAAAGTAAAATAAAAATATAAAATAAAGTATAACTATGCAGCTAGCATAACCTCTTAGTTCTATGAGCATGGGGGATTCACAGTCGAAATGACAGGGGTTCATAGCGTAACTGTCACACATTTTCTTCCTGTATTAATTTCATCTCCATCTGAGGATTTTTGTAAGACAAACCGTTAAGCTGATACTTTGAAAAAAGGAAAGCTCATTAGCAGCTTTAGGGAGGGGAGTGAGGTGGGCAAGGAAGGTGCAGGTCATTAAGGTCTGAAAGAGAAGGAAGTGTGAACGTTCTAAGAAGAATTACTCGACATGCAATCTGTCTGTGCTCTGCAAAAATCCAGTGATTTTTGTATACCTCGCATTTCTTTCTAATTAGTGAGGTCTGCAATAAATAAAGCAAACAGGCGGATGTAAAGGTCTTAGCTGAAGGTGTCGGACTGTATTTCAAGAGGTGGATTATAGATAATCATTCTGAGATGCCCAGTAGCTCCATGGCCTAATACGTGTAGCTGCCACGTTAGGTGTTGACAGCAGCCCTTTCCAACAGCCCTCATTAGACATTCGTTCTAAGTTTCTAGAGCAACGGTCCGTGACTCCCAACAGGGTATTTTGAAGGGCATAAAGTGGGAGATAGACGGCCACTTTCTGTCAGAAGATAATGGGAATTTTGTGTCAAGGCACTCTCTGTGCATATGGAGGACTCTCCCTGAGATTTTCTGCATGCCTGCCCTCTTGTGTGTGCAGTGCATTGGTGCCTACTGTATATATCAAAATTTGGCACTACTGTATCTCTCTAAACATTGCATTAATCCATCTGTCTGTCACCATGGTAACAAGGCTCCCTATTGATGACTGAAGAAGAGCCGAACCATTAAAACTAAATGTACATGGTTAAAAAAAAAAAAGTGAGCAGGCTCACTTGGTGTAGCACTACAGAGACACAAATGGTCGAAAATGGGCTAATTAATATTTTGTATGCATTATTTTTATTCACGGTTATAGATCTGAAATAAAGCCTATTGCTAAAATAATCCTTAAATCTGATCTCTGCTTCTTCACATCTATTTATTACATATTCTGCTGAACTCAATATTAAAAAACGTGCATTTTTTCAGAAGTTTACATGTTCCCTGGTATATATTTGTCCCGGAGGGTGGAAAGATGAAATGAATATATTAAAGATACCAAGTACAAAGCAGATTAGAAATGTTGCTGAATATTTTACTGCACATATTTTTTCTCTCTCTCTCTCTCTCACATCCATGCTTGTAACATTGCCAAAATACACTTGGTAAAGTGCACACATTCATTAAAGGATCAATGTCTAACGGAGCACACTGTTAGTTAGTTGGACCTGAGATTTTTTTGAGAAGCACAATGTAGTGGAAACTCTGACATGAATTACTGAACTTCATCAATCATTCTTGGACAATGAATTTCCATTTTTTATTACACTGGCGCCATGCACGCTATTAATGGTAGACTCGAGTCTATAATTCTATTAGGCTATAAAGAGGTCTTTGGTTTTAGAGCAGAAATAAAGCTTAAAACTAACCGCTGACATCTCATCTCTTTCTGTGTTCATTGGGATGGTGCTTTTTGTTCTCTAGAAAAATGCTGTGGATTTTCTTCATCCTTTTCAGAGTTTCTTTTCCAAGCCTCTTGCTTTGCTCACAAGGTTAACGCTAATAACAGCTGGATAAATGAGATAAAGTGGATAAGATGAGGGACCAGAGAAAGAAACGGGAATACTGTGTTTCAGAATGCTTTGCTGCATTCACTGAGCTGAAAGTAGCATTATTCTTTTCTGTGTCAGGATTCACAGCTCTTTGATATCTGCTTTGAACTATGGCCCGTGGGTCAGGAGGTTGCTCACAAGTGCGTTTTATCAGCCCCGTGGAAGGCTGGCTGGTTGGAAGGTCAGATGGGGGCATTGCTCCGTCAGTGCAAGGCGGGGGTGGAGTTTGTACACGTGCACATACGTTTGACCTATGTATATCATGCAGATTTTATAAAATCTGATGTCCTAGTGAGCAAACATGGATGGTTTGCCTTGTCACAGGTTATATGAACCCCTGGAGGACCTGGGAGGTCAGCTGAACCTACTTGGTAAAAGGAGGCACAGATGTTACAGGCATTTGTTGGACTCCAGGATCTTTTCCCACATGGAGGAGAAGCCTCTGCTTTCACACCCAATACTGCAATGGGACATGTTCCAGGCAGGTTCCATTCTTCAAAGAAATACATAACTGAAGACCTCCCTTCTTCTGTCCTCCCTGACAGTGCTGTGATACAAAAAGCTCTGAGCCGCACTGGGGATTCAGAAGACCACTGGTTATTGCATTCTTGCATCGCTGCAAAAACCTGTTTCCTGCGCTTGTTGATACAGCAATGGGAAATATCTGAATCACCCTGTTCTCTTTCACTTTCTCTCCTGACACTCCAGAAGATTCGGGCAAGATGCCTGTGTGCAGCAGTATGAAGTTCTCCATGTGCTTGCTGCCCAGAGCAGGTTGCCAAACTGTGACAGACAAGTGCTACTGAGGAGATGGTGGGTCCTGATGGAGATGGGAGATGCACCAGCATCTCACCCACTAGCAGGGTCAGAGTGCTTTACTGCAGGTTCTTCAAAAGCACTTCAGGCACCTTCTAACTTTCACCCGTTTAAAGCTCATCCAAGGAGGAGCCACATGCCCTGTCAGGCAACGGGCCCCATCAAGCAACAGAACCCGCCTAAGCAACTTCCAGCCCGAGCATCCCTTATTCATGGTGGCTGAATTCAGGGCTTCTCCACTGAGGTGGTCTGCATAGCAACACTAGATGAAGCTTTAACAGGTAAGCACTTGTTTTTATTGAATTTGAGGGGTTAATCATGGCAAACTCTTCTACTTATGAGAAAGGGCCTTTCATGGCAGAGGCCTGACCACTGACCTTTGCGAGGAGCATTGCTGGCTTATGAGGTGTTAAGAAGATGGAGAGTTGTATGCTTTGGGTAGGTTGGTGGGGAGGAGAGGGAAACTGGTGCCTTTCATGACTTTGGAAGGAGGTGGGAAAAGGAAATGGACTGGCTTTTTTTTATATCTTTTTGTATAAAGAGGAAACTCTTGCTTTTGTCTTCTTGAGGAGGTGCAGAGGAAGGAAGGAAATCAGTGCTTTTTTTGGTGATGTATGGAGAGAAAAATTCGGCCCTGTGAGCACTGGTTTGAATGAACATTCATTAAAGTAGTGCCTTTCTGCCCCTACAGCCCCCAGTGCTGTCCCTGACACACATTTGCCTGCCATCCCAGGGCTCAGGATCGCTTGGAGGCAGCAGTTGTGCTGAGATGGATCTAGACAGACTGAAAGACATAACCTTATAGGGCTAATCCACATTGAAGGGTTCACCAAACCCCTCATAAAGAGATGGTGGGAGATGCACCAGGCCATAGGGATTCTCCCTGACTATGGGAAACTGGCATCCCCTGTATCCTGGCAGGCCACGTGGTCAGCAAGCTGAGCGCATGGTCCCTCCCAACACCACATGCGTGTGGTTTGGCTGGGTAGGGGCACTTCATGCAAGATAAAAAAGCTGCAATGCCCGAAATAAACACAGATTCTCCAGCTTTGCAGAAGCCAAGGTTCTGCAGAGAGGTAGAGAGTGCCAACTACCCGCTCTGGAAGAGTGGAGAGTTGGCAATGACATAGTTTTTCTCTTAGTGTAGTTGTAAGAACCGTGTAGACACAGCCTGTGGCAATGTGAATCCTGTTTTTTGTTCCCTGCAATGGGGGACTCCACACTGGGAAAAGAGCTGACAATATTTTGAGTGTTGCTGAAGAAGATTATATGGGGATACAGGCTGCGGAGAGTGGCTTTGAAGATCTTGACTATAAACAGACCCACCTCGGATTTGCTGAAGCTAACCTGGACCAGATGCCTCCTGAATATGCACGGTGCCCAGAATGCTGAATAGCAGGTGCTGACTCTGAGATAGGCATCTTGCACGTGGCTTCCTGTGGCCAAGAATTCTTATCTACTGCTCATCCCAGGTACAGACCTGGTGACACTGGGAATGTTAGTCTCCAAGATGCAAAACCTCCGAAGTTGTGAAGTATTGGTAATTGCAAGAAAAAATTCAGTGAAATTCAGGGAAAAAAAAAACAAAACAAAACAAACGGTCCTTGGAAAAAAAGAAAAAAAAAAATCTATTTCATGTAAGTCTAGAAGTTGACAGGCTGAGAGAGTTGGGATTGTTCAGCCTGGAGAAGAGAAGGCTCCAGGGAGACCTTATAGCCCTTTCCAGTACCTAAAGGGGGCTACAAGACAGATGGGGAGGGACTCTTTGTCAGGGAGTGGAGCAATAGGATGAGGGGGAATGGTTATAAACTTAAAGAGGGGAGATTTAGATTAGATCTCAGGAAGAAATTCTTTCCTGTGAGGGTGGTGAGACACTGGAACAGGTTGCCCGGAGAAGCTGTGGCTGCCCCATCCCTGGAGGTGTTCAAGGCCAGGCTGGATGGGGCTTTGAGCAACCTGGTCTAGTGGGAGGTGTCCCTGCCCATGGCAGGGGGTTTGAACTCGATGATCTTTAAGGTCCCTTCCAACTCTAACCATTCTGTGATTCTAAGTGTCTGCAAGGTGTTGAGATGTGACACCTCGAGATGGCTTATCTGGCCCAGGCAGGCTCAGGAGAGGCCTGAGATGCCGTCAGTTTCTCAAGCTGTTGCACAAGGAGCAGGTACGGTGGCAGCTGCAGGAAGCAAAATCAGGGCAGGTGGGGTGTGTTTGCCATGTGGGCTATGCAAAGGTTACCAATGTGTGCTAGGCTTATTCTGAGCAACATGCTGTGGTTGGGTGTTGTGGTTAGAGCGGACAATTGCTGAGCGTTGTGCGTAATGCATAACAGACAGGGCTGTGGTATGCAGATAAAAAAAGCATGGGATGGATTTTGCACTAAAATATGCTTCTCTGCATGTGAAGAAAGGATGAGGCTCGTCCGCTAGGAAAGCCCTAGCTTTGACCTGCATGCCAAAAGCTAGTTTGCACCAGTTGGTCTAGATGAGAATCACAAAAAAATGGAAGTTAAATTGGGTTCCCATAAATCCCCATGAGCTGCCCTTCATGCTACCAGCAGTTTGCTCATTGTTAGCATTTCTCTGTGGAGGAATCCTTCCTAGTCGTGGTTATCCTCAGAAGTGGAAAAATGCAAGTTTTTACAGATGATTTCCCCTTATAAGATGTTCCTTCTGAGTAAGGTATCCCTAAAGAGCTACCTGCAAGTTCTCCCATGGGCAGCGAGTACCAGACTTTTCCCCTCTTGATGTCCTCTGTACCCACTCCTCAGCTCTGAGCAGCCACCTGAAGCTTCAGCCATCAACTTTACCAGGTATTCACCATCTCTGAAGCATCTGCGGCTGATGCTGTTTGCATGAAGGAGCCAGGCTTCTCACTATGGGTATTTGGAAACTTCCCTCTTCTACGTGTAACCCCACTTTATAAATTTCCACACATAAATATCTATCTTTGTATGTAAAAGTGAAAAGACGAGCCTACTTACTACTAACCGAAGCTCTTCAGGCTCAGATATTCACACAAGTGTTCTTTCCTTCTGATGGTCAACCGGGGCTCTGTGGCTGAGAGGTACCTGGATGAGGATGGTCCACATCACGTGCTCTGAGCTGGAGGGAAGGCAGGCTGAGTGCTCCCCGCTATAGGCAAAGTGAAAATGTGCTTCTCTCACGTCCGCTTCCACACACCTGTGGTACAAATGAACACGTGGATTTTACACTGGGAGGAATCTGGTTACTGGTTAACACTTTCATTGTCTTTACATCAAGTCTGAGTTTATATTGTTCTCCCAACTTCATTTCTTTCTGAAGTTAAGATTTTTTTCCTACTATATTGCTGCTAGTATTCTGTACCTACACTCCTCTTAATCAAATAAAACATACCAATTCATAATGCCTCCAAGACTAATCTTTGCATATTATTTATTGCATGAATAATTTTCTTCAGAATTCTGAACGGATTTCCTGGATTTGCTGATTACAGTTTTATTGGTTTAAGATGTGATTATACTGCAGACTGCCATTTGCTCATCGGAATTCATCTCTGTGAATGCTAGTAGATTAGTATTAACTAATTCTACAAAAATTCAGATTTATAAACTTATTCTCCTATTTTGGTGTTAAAAGCATATGTTCCAAAGCCTTTGCAAATCACTGTCAGAATCCTGGCCAAAACCTTCTCTTAACCATACAAATAATCCCATACCTTTTCTTGTAAGAAATCATTGAATTTTTTGAAGAATAATTTTTGGTTAAAATAATTAATGGCTAATAATCTTACAGGAAAAAATAGAAAAATGTCTTATGAGGCCCACCTGGGCATATTTGAAGAAGGCAAACTTCTGAGAATGCTTAGAAGTGAGCCATTATATTGACTGCGATATGAAATATACATTTATTAAGTGAAAATCACATTTCCATCAGAAGATGTTGCATCAAGTAGTAGCAGTAGAAGTAATTGCTAAGACTCTGGTGCCATAAACCCATACTAGTTGGGCACAAGCTTTTGAGCAGAGCAAAGCCCATCCATTGAAGCATTCACAGAAATACAGCAATGATCACTGTAGTAAATAAATGAACAAAAATAGCAGAAAAATGTTTTTGGTTTATGCATCTGATCACACTTGTGTATGATCAGTATCACATTTCTGTTGATTGTCAGACTTCCTTTCTCTACCGCAGTGTTGTCAGCCATATGATTCATGAGTCATATCTAGTCCTTTGTATACAGAGCTCATTGAATATTCAGATTCTGCAGAGTATAAATTACCAAGTAAATGAAATATTTTTTTTAAATCCTGTTTTGGGGAGAGGGAAGGGAAGGAACCTAGGCTTTCCAAATTTGAACTTAATTCAGTCCTTACAGTGCTGCACCTCTGAGTCTCTCATGGCTTCTTGTCCTGAAAACAATAGCTCTGAGAGGTGTAAAATGACCTGTTCTTCCTTATTCTTTTTGCTCATTGTTTTATGATAGGAAGGTGGGAAAGGGGGGTGGGTATGAAACCCAAGGCCAACATATTGCTGTTTGCTGAAAGAATGTAGATGCAGTGGGGGAGGGGAGTGAGGAAGAGACACAAAACCAAGTTGAAGGCAGGGAAAGGAGTATGGGAAAGAAAAGAAAGGAACAAGAGAAAAGCAATGATATAATACTAAATCTTCCCCCTTAATGATGCTGAATTGTGACAATGAAGCATTGAAGAGATTTTCAAAAGCAGTTAGCTCCATTTTGAGACGGCCTAGTTAAGTGTTTAATGATGCAGATAGCCCCCCTCTGGGATTTTCAGAACTCTCTAATTGCCTAATTCCTCCAGGAAAACTGTTATGTATTTTGTGTCAATCCATATAAACACACATCACGCATGTGTTCCACTGACAGCAATGGAGGGTTCTGCTGTAAATGCTCAAAGTGTGTAGTCAATGCTCAAAAAACAGTGAAACAGCCCACGACTGTAATTATAAAGGCGGCTTTTCTCAAAATGAGCATCACGCTCCAGCATGAGCTGGATGGCATCACTTTCCTGCACGCCACTGCAGAGCACAGACTCCTTTCCCACAGTACTGTAAGCAACTGTTTGCTGAGGCAGCAGAGAAGGGAAAGGAAGAGGCAGCTAGGGAATATACACGGGGGAGGGAAAAAAAGGTTATATATGAGATAAACTGGAGCATATTTGCCGTTACTCTTTCATCAACCCGGAATCCAGTCCCTTCTATAGGCCCAGGTAGGAAACTGGAGGGAAAAAAGAAACACCTGTAAAAGGGATATTCTTTTACACAGGAGATATTAGTTAAAGAACTCTATCTGAAAATATTTTTACTATTTTAATTGGTTAATTAAAATAATTGCAGTTAACAGCATCCCTTTAATTACATGACCATTTATAGGTGTGTATTTTATTATTTATTGTTTTGTTTCCTATGGGAATAGACTTACGCAATTGTTTAAAGTGTCAGTCAAACTTTCCGCCTCTCCCCAAAGGAAGACTTTGGAACTTGCTCGGCTGAATAGGAAAGAGAGTAGAAGTATAACTAAATTCTTAAAAGTTTCCTGAAAATCAATGGAAGAAAGACAAATTGATGCCAACGCTGTGGAAAGGACTTGGTCATTATGTACTGCCATCCTGAGCAAGTCATAATGAGATGGCTTGAGCTTATCTAACAGCCCACCGCGACCAGAGGGGAAGGTCCTGCTCTCCCTTCCTTTTCTGTCTTTAAGCTGCGTGCTGCCTCTTCTCATTTTTTGCCAGCACTTGCACCTGTGGGATGCCTCCATGAGCACATCTGGTTGAGCCTGAAGTTCACTGGCAGCCTAGACCAATCTAACAGTCCTACTCTCTGCCCTTATATCTATTTAAATTTATATTATATATAAAGAGGAAAAGACTTTCCTCTCTCACTTCCCTTTCCCTGGGCAATGTGTTCCTGCCCCTCCCTTGCACCAGCCCTGGATGCTTTGTCATGTCCTTTGCTGAGTCATTTCAGCATGATAAAGTGACAGAAAATTAACTCGGTGGGGGAAAAAAAAAAAAAAGTGAATAGTTTTGTATTTCTGCTGATACTTTAGTACTGAGACAGCTCAGCAAAACATCCAGTGAGTGGTGGAGAGACTGCAAGGCAGAGGGTGGAAGGATCTGAGGAGAGGAGAGGACAACTGCCACCCTTCACTGCTAGTTTAGGAGCGGGGAAAGGGGGAGAGAGGGAGACCTTCCTCCCTTGGTGCTAGTGAGCTGCTCCTTCTGGCTCAGCCACTCACCCATCTTAATGTCACTTCACTTTTTGTCATTTGGTGGCAGCCAGCTGGCCCCCAGTCAGCATGTGTGCAGCTCCCAGTTAGCCACAGCACGCGATTCTCTTGTCACGTGGGGAGTGTCATGCGGACCATGGGGGAGAGCGAGGTTCTTGTGATGGGGAAAGGAAATCCAGCTCTGTTTCATCCACTGCTCAGACAGACACTTGTTTTAATATTAATTGTGCTAAACACCAAAAAATGAGGCCTGGCTGAATAGTAAGGAGTTTATCGGAGACACCTAGAAACTGGCAAGCAGATGTGCTGTGAAGAGTACCGATGGGTATGACCCCATTTTTATTTCTCTGAAGTGCTAAGTTCATTTCCTGTACATATTGTGGGGAAAAAAAATAAAAAAGAAAGTGGTTTTAAACATGAAGCTTACTGAAGAAAAAGTACTGGTTTGGTGAACTGGGATTAGGATAAACCTGTATGAACCGTGGTACTCAAGAATCAGTAATGTGGATGCCTGACCTTCACTGAAGTATACAGAAATTTCTGTATCATACAGATGGGTTAAATGATGCTGGTCTGCATCAAGCGACGATGAATACAAGGTACTTCACCGGGAAGCAAAACATCAAACAAACTGTAATTCATTCCGCTGTTTGAGCAGCGTGCTCAAATACATGAGGTAAGACTGAGGAACATTATTTCCTGGCTCCAGTGAGAGAACGTTTGATGTGCTCCAAGATTGATACCACTGGAAAATTTTGGGTTTTTTTCCCTCATGTAACTGTACTTTCCTGGCCCTTTCTTTTGGTTGGCTCATATTCTGTGGTGGCTTCCCAGAATGGAAGACTTTTTTTCTTTCCTTCACTCAAATCAGAGCAAGAAGAAATGTTAAATAGGGTTAAAATATAGTAGTTTTCAAATTGTTTTAAAAGCAACTTTAAAGAGGCGTTGCTAATGTGTTCATAGTGTTTTCAAAAGGACGTCATGAATACTCTAAATTCCAATGCAATACTGGTACTGATTAGGGACTAGAACAGGCTATCATGTGAAAAGTACAACGTGTAGCACTGGATGATCCTGTTAGAATCAAAGCAGAGTCACTACTGAAAGTGAAAGTGTGTTTGTTCTCCGAGTTTGACTTCTAGAATTATTTTTCCAGGCACTCCTCAAATTTCTTATGTATTTCTTTCAATTAATATGACTGAAGTTCACTTCCCAACTGTAACGTCTTAAAACCCAAGGGAAATACTGTGGAGTAAGACAGCAGCTTGAGCGAGGTGCTGGTATTGTTTACAAATGTTTTGCTTCTGAAGAGTGTTTCTGAAATTAGCCTGAGTGCTACCTGTGAAGATAAGCCAACAACGACATTTTTACATAAACTCTTTGCTCTATTTGCGAATGTCTAAAATATTTCATAATCTCAAGAGAGAATAGTGCCATTTGATATCATATAAGTCATTAATATTGTCAAAGCACCGAAGACAGCTCTCCAGCAATATGCTAATAAAAACCTGATGAAGACGAAAAATCCTTGTCAGTGAACTACAAAATTTCTGTCAGCAGCCTTCTGCTGGCATATATTGATGCTGTATTCGTGAAAATAGAAAGAAAAGTTATTAGCTGTTTATAAAGAACATTTCAAAGAATAAAAAATGCAGTAATATCTAAGTTATGAGACACAGGCAAACTGTTGACAACAGGCACTAGAGGAGGAGGAGGAGGAGATGGGAAGGAATAATACAGCAGCAGCTATTACATGTGGAAAAAATGAGGCCAATGCATTTGCACAAGAGATGATATCGGAAACTGGTTTTACATCCCGCTGCCCACTTGCCAAAGAAACTCCTCCTTCACACCTTGCAGAGGGAGACACCCTCCATATTTTTCCCATGTGGCAGTAACATTTCCAAAATTATTCTTGTGTATCAATAAAATGGATCATAGACTCACCAGGACAGTGTCTACCAGGCTACTCTCTATAATTTGGTTATCAAAGTAATTAATTTCCTCCAGGGAAGGGGTATATCCAGTACTGGTAAATCTGTTCCATGATTCCTTTGTTACCAGGCATTGTTTATGGACAAAGAATTAGCTTATCGTATTAAATTAAAGGGATAAATATTCCATTCCAAAATTAGAAATGGAATTACGAGAACAGAAAACACATTCCCTATGTACGAGAATTCAGCTGCATCCTCACGCTGGTTTTTTTTTGTGTCTCCTAGGACAACATTCAACCATGAGATATGGGCTGAATGTAACATCTCTTAACTTTATCTGGAAATCTGATCCACATGCTTTTGGGATTTTTGAACTGATGGGGTTGATTCCTACCACGTGTCCCAAACTAGTCTATCCTCTGCAAGTGCAAACTTTTGTAAAAGGTGTGTCAAAGCGAAACCCTTGTTGGCACAGTTTGTGCCCACTTATCTCTGGCAGTTCATGGAGAACATACAAGGCTGAAACATCAGCAAGCAGCTGTGAGAGTGGCTCTGCCTTAGCTGTGGGAAGTCTCCGTTCCTGGCCTTCCCGCAGGTGACCCTGCTGCTGGTGCCATGTCGCGCTGGGGCGGTGCTGCGTGAGAAGGGCTCGGTTCGGTGCAGGGCTGCATTTCTGGAAAAGCTTTTCATCTGTGGCACGTACCTTTCTGGGATGTGCCTCGTGAAGTCAGGACAGAGTAAGTGGTCTGTACAAACACCCCAGCCTTGGTGAACCAGCCCGGTTCTTCCAGCAGCGTAACGGACCATGCGGACGCCGCGGCTAAAGCAGAGGAACGTTTGCGTGTATGAGCAGAAGCAGGGACAGCCGCCCGTGGGCCCACCTCACCGGTGCGGCCGAGGGCTTTGGGCAGGCGGGACACCTCCGGTTACACGGAGGGACCAGGCGGTGCAGCCCCGGCCCTCGGGCCTGACCGAAACACAAGCCCGCACATAAACGGCGGCCACGGCCGCGCCCGGCCCAATGGGGGACATCATGAGGGGAAGGCAGGGCACCCTGGGGGGAACGGGGCCCTACAGCACAGCCGGGCCGAGGGAACTCACCTCAAGCCCCACACGGGGCGGCAACCGCCCTCCCAGCGCTCCCGCGCCGCCCCGCCCCGCCGGGACGCCTCGCAAGGCATGCTGGGGCTTGTAGTCCTCCCCGCCCTCCCGCCTCCGGGCCCGCCTCGCCCGAGCGGGGCAGCGGAACTACAACTCCCAGCGGGCGGAGGGGCACGCCCCGGAGCCGCCGTGTGGGAGCCCGCACGGGGAGGGAGGCTGGTCCCGCTAGGTCGGGCCGGGCGGGCGGGGCTTCTCTTTCCTTGTCGTTCGCCCCGCGCAACTCGCTCGCCTTCGGCCCAGCAACCGCAGCAGGGGAGGACGGGGCCGCCGCCCGGGGCTGACGGCAGAGCTCGCTGGCAGCTCGGCGGCGTGGGCCGAGGGGAGGCGGAGGGCTGAGCCGGCGCCCCGCGGGGGCGGGGAGGCGGCAGGAGCGGGGACTCCGGCGCGGGCACCCGCCGTGCTCCCGTGCGCCTCCGGCCCGCTACCTGCGGAGGCGGCGATGGGGAAGAGTTAGGCCGGAGAAAGGGCTGGGCTGGGCCGGCGAGTGGTGTGTGTGTGTCGGGGGGGGACGACACCTTCTGCCCCCTTGCTGGGAACCGACCGACGGCGGCGGGGGGTGCGCGCCTGTGTGGTCCCGTCCCTCGCCGCCTCCTCCCGCGGGCGGGCGGCCGCCGCTGCGGTGGTTACCGCCTCCCCCTGAAGATGAAGAGGTGGCAGCTGCCGCTTCTGGGTCTGGCTGCTGGGGAGAAACCTGGATAGAAGCTCCGAAAGATAACAGGCGGGGAGGAAAAGTCGCCGCTCTCCGGCTGGCGGAGGGGGGGAGAGCCGGGGCTGTTTTCTCACCTCGCTGCGGGCAGAAGCACAGCGAAACTAAGGGACGCCGAAGGGAGGGGACAGGATGCGGGGGGGGGCCCGGCACCGCCGCGGGCCGTGGGCGAGAGGCTGCGGGGCGGCGGCGTGCGACCGCCCGCGGCGGCCCTGAGGCGGGCGGCGAGGATGGTGGAGGGGAGGAGGGAGAAGTCCCGGCAGAGATCTCCCACCGGCGGCGAAGCCTCCTTCTCTTCCCCCCCTCCCCCCCCCCCCCCCAAATCCGCATCGGCCGCCCGCCCCGCGGGGCTGAGGCGCTGGGGAGCATGAGGCGGCGGCGGGGACCTGTTGTGTAGGGGGAGGCGGGGGTTAAGCGCGGCGGCGGCGGCGCCGCCCGGGGCGCGGGGCGTGAGGCGGGGGAGCGGTTCGGCGGGGAGGGAGGAAGGGAGAAGAGGGAGGGAGGGGAAGGAGGATGAGGACCTGCTCCCGGGGCGCTGGTGTCTGTAGGGGACCGGCCCTGCCCCGGGCTGGCTCGGGAGAGTCCCCTGCGGTGGAGCCGTGAGAGGGGAGAAGGGCCCGCGGGCAGCCCGGCGGCCCCCGGTCGGTCTGCGCCCGGCGGCGGCGGCGGCCGCTTTCCCGCTGAAGCGCGGCTTGAGGAAGAAGAGAGCTTGAAGTGTTTCTCGGAAGCTGGAGTTGCAGCCTGGTTTCCTCCTCCTTGCTTTTTTTTTTTTTTTTTTTTTTTTTTTTTTCCTTAATGGTTTGTTACGCGTGTCTCTTGAGGGAACGTTTTAGGAATGGTCATTTTTTTTTTTTTTTTTTAGCAGGGAAATCTGCGGCGCAAAGGAGGATTATAACAACAAATTTCTATGAATGATAGACTCGATTGCTAAACCTTGCCTTGACCAACCTTCTGACCCTCGGAGAGATCTCTCGGGGTGTGTGTGGGAAGGAGGGCAAAAAAAAAACCCCTCCCATTTGAAAATAAACTTGAAAAAAAAAAAAAAAAAGACTAATTTTTTTTTTTTGGACAGCCGAACTGCTTTATAATTACTTTTTCTTTTTTTGTTTTGGGGTCTTGTTTTGCGATAAGTTGTTTTAAAAAGGATTGTCCTACATGGTTGTTTTGTAACTGGTGGAGGAAGGAAGGAGCCCCCTCTCCAGCGTTTCTGATGTGACAGCTTTGGTTTCTGAAGAGTTAACTGGTGTTTGCATGATACACCTATTGCTAGTCCGGTAGCAGACTTTTTTCATCTTTTTTTTTTTTTTATTAACTGGGGCTGGCAGAGAGGGTTATCTCGGTCAGAAGAATATTTGCACATACTTACATTGTATATATTTTTGGTGGGGTTCTCCCCACATTTTACTCTCTCTTGATGACTCCTGGAGGTGGTAGTGGGCCCATGAAAGACTGTGAGTACAGTCAGATCAGCACACACAGCTCTTCGTCTCCCATGGAGTCTCCCCATAAGAAAAAGAAATCGGCTCCCAAGAGAAAATGGGAGGTTTTTCCTGGAAGAAACAAATTCTTCTGCAATGGGAGGATCATGATGGCTCGGCAGACTGGAGTCTTCTACCTGACTCTTGTTCTCATCTTGGTCACCAGTGGACTCTTCTTTGCATTTGAGTAAGTGACATTAAAATCTTCGTATCTTCTTTCTCTTCCTCTAGTTAGTTATTTTCTGGCTGAAAGCAAAGTAAACATGTTTATCCGGATGTCATAGAGAATGCTGACTGAATTCAGCTCATGTTGGTTTATATAATTGAAAATACGGTCTGATAAGATGCTGAGGGACACGTTGATCCTGTTTTGGTTATCGTACTCTATGGAAAACTGATGTTTGAGGATTTAGGATGTAGAGCTTTCATACCACAGGTTTCCAGCTCTTGCTGATGTTGCAAGAGGAGTGGAAAAGAGCAGGTTTGGGATTGTCAGGAAATGATGCAGCTTCTTGTCTGTTGATTACTCGGCTGAGAATCAAAACTGGCAGGTGCAAAAATACTGACCCGTTGTCGCAGAACTGAATGCAAGAAAAGCAATATCTTTCATTAGCTTATGAATTAGGTCCTTTTTTTTTTTTTCCTTCTGAAGTCATTAAATAGCTTGTAGATGAGAATTCCAAGTCAGGAAAACAAGAAAGAAAAAGACCTGTACAATTTTGTGTGTACCTAGCTTTCCGCCACTAGGTAACAGCATTACTTTCTGTTTGTCGTGAGAACTTGTATGTCAGTTTGGTCTTAGTTTAAGCTCTGTTTGTTCTGGAGTTTTAGATAATTTTTTCTAAAGCAGGGGTCTGGTATCCTCCTGGGGCTTTTTTCTGTGTTGCTCTGGGTCTTCAGGAGTCCTTTTCATCTATATAAAGTGAACAAGCAGTGTGACAGCAAATCAAATATACTGATTTTTGCACTTATGTCGGAGTGGTTAAATTAACTATGCATGACAATAAAAAACTAGGCACTTGCTATGAACAATACAGTTCAACTTTTATTTTTTTAAAAAGCACTGAGTACAAAGGTGCTTATGCTACTGAAACACTTGCTATAGTAATAATTGAATTCTTTTTAGACAGTTAATGCTACTTTACTCATTTTAAGCTATTGTAGCTTGATTTGTGGTTTGTGGCAGAAAAAATTCTTCAAAATACATATACAGCTCATGCTATTTTCTTGAATAGGAACTATTATTCGTAAGTAAGCTTCAGCGCTGCCACCAGAAATTCTGTTTGGTTTGCTCAGAGATACAGTTGAAAAACAGAGGTCATTCATTACTTGGAGTCAAAAATAGTGACATTGGCAAACCCTAAATTTTACCGGTTGAACGTAGACCACGTTAACATACCGATAGCAGTAAAGAAGGTAAAAATGCTTAGCAGGTAACCAGTGGCTAAATATATATGTGAGCTCAGCAGATGTATTGTCTTTAGTGGACTCCAGATTACTTTAGAGGGATTTATTAATTGTAAATCTTCTGCAGACATTGTGAAGCTGCTTGAACATCCTTTGAGTAGTTGAAATAGCGCAGTCGACGACGGTATCCACGTACTGCAAATGTGTTTGCTTTCCTGGTTTTAAAGAGGTATTAAAGGTGTGACCTGACAGTGTTGCGTCAGGACTGGGTGCTGCTCTCTTCTGTTTGCCACGGTGAGGATGAGTTTTGGGAAGCTTGTGCATCACCTTCAGCAGAGCCTCTGTAGGCAGGTGCTGGACTTCCCGCCAATACCAGAACCTAAACGTAGGATCAAAACTCTAATGTTTTATAATCATGATTTAAAAACTTATTAAGCGAGCATTTACAGTTTGTCTATGCATTTTAGCACTTTGATCCTTTGTAGATAAATATTCTCTGCAGCTGCATGATTCAGAACTGCTGAAGCAGGGTGAGCCGCTTGCTGTTCATCACCTCCTGATTTCATTACTGCTGTGAGTTATGTGCTCTGCCAGAGTCGAACACTACAACTTCTGTCGTGTCTTTGAGCTTATTTGCAGTGTAACCGGATGCGATGGACTACATTTTTAGTCAAGCTACAGCATTTTGATATATAATTGGCGCTTATTCCAGTCTTGGAAGTCTTGAAGCAGGGAAAAAAAAATCTTTGGCTTTATGTAACTATATAAATCCTGTGTGTCTGTACTGGCTTTGAGTCATTCTTGTGTCACTTGCACTCTCCTTTTAAGGAAAATCAAAGTAGAGGGTGACAATGATATTTCATTTTTATAATAATAAGGTAGATTTCGGTCTTTAAAAAGCACTTGCACTGGAGAACTATTACTCATCCTCTGAAGGCTAATTAAGAAACAAACCTTAAGACTATGAGAATGGTGTTCGGCATGTTTTGATGTTTGAACTGCAGAAGGTTGTTAATGTTAGGAAGAAAAGAGAGGACTCTTTGATGAAACAGTGCTACTTTGAAACAGTTTCTAATTGCGTCTCTTCACAGTAGTCTGAAGTTACTATTTATTGACCAGTGGATAACATCTTGGGTTGTTAAGAGTGTCACTTCCATTATTTGGCAGATTTGGTTATGATGCTGCTCATTAACCAGCCAGTAAGAGAATAGGAGAGAAATGTGTTTCAGTCCTTTGTATATACATAGGGCAAAGTGATTTTTAAATGGGCATGTGCCTTGTGTGTCTGAACTGTAAGGTCAAGCTGTCATTGCAGAGGAAGACACCCTGTATGTTCTTGGAATTGTTTGTTCTTTTTGCTACCGTTGAAATCAATTATTTTGTTCCCTTTGATTTTGGAAACTGGAAAATAAGTACTCATGTTCCAAGTCATTCCTTGGTTGCAGGCAGTGAAGAGAGGGAGTAGGAAAGAGATGACTTTGACAGCTAATTCCTGGGAAAGCATCGTGGTACCATAAGCACTTGTCCTTTATCCTCTTGGCTTCATTAGTTCCTCTAATGTGATTTTCCCTCTCTTCTTTTATTTTACTCTTGACACCCATTCATCTGGAGCTGAATCTCACGTAGTTTGGAAACCTCTCCAGGGGTGAAATGCATTTCTCTGAATCAACAAATCCTAGCTCTGCAAAAGCAAACATATGTCATGCATCTTGACCTGTATAGCTCTTGACGTTGAACCGTGCCTTTGCAATCTTTGTTTCTTCATATTCATGCTTCTGTGCTTTTTCCTACCTACGTTTTCCAGCTCCTACTTTCGGCTGGTTTTATTCCTTTCTCTCTGTTGACTGTTGTCTCTCATATACTCCAAGTACTTCACCACTTATTCCTTTTATCATTTCACTATTCTTTTTCATTTTCAAAGAGGTAAGCCAGGCATTTACTTAAAAGAACAACAACAACAAACCATAAGCTTTCAAGCAGGTACAGTATTTATGATTCCTGCCTCCTTCCCCTTCCAAAGGAAGAGAATGCAAGTAACAAGCAGTTTTATTTCTGTAACTTGTCTATTAAATGTAGCATGAATTATTGCAAGCACTTTTTGGTCCCAAGAGGGATGCTGTGCTTGAGGTATTCTTAAAAATAATGCCTATTTTAAAATGCTCAAGGTGAGGCACCACAAATTGCTTGTCTTTAAAATCTAGTTATGTTATCTTGGAAATATATTTCCTAACTCTAATCTTGTGATATTTAGCTGTTTTTCTTGCAAATTTGGCTTGATATTGAACTTCCTTTTTCCCCTTTGCCTTGCCCCATTACACAGACATACGTGTTTTTTTAAACTATTAAGTGCTAACGTAAAAGTATCTCCATGAAGAGTTTGGAAAACAAATTCCTTTCCCCAGAGCAAAGATGGTATCCGTAGCTGAAGGGCAGATCTCACTTCTGTACCTAGACAGTTCAACCACTGTTTTTACATATATGTAAAGTCCTTTATTGGTGCAATAAAGAGAGGCAAAACTAAGGTGCTTCATACCTAACTGAATAAAAGCAGTAAGTACAGATACTTAAAAGAGAAAAGAACCCTTTAAGCCTACGGTCATTTGAGGGTGCTGTTTGTGTAGGTTACGGGAAAGCGAAATGAATGCTGAATGACATATTTAACACAGTAGGATACGTAAAACAGACATATCATTTAATCTTGTTGTTAAATGGCAAGTCTAGTATGGCTGCACAAGCTTCACAAGTTCCAGAGTGGTGGTAGAGGATCTTCGCTGCTTTGCCGCTGTGAGTTAACGGCTGCCTGTGTCTGCCAGCTCCTTTCCTTCTTGGACTTCACAGGGAGGAACATGTCTCCACCTGAGCTGCTTCAGTTCAGGCAGGCAAATTCAACTTCCCCATAAAGGTGGGTTTAAGCAAAGACGCCGACTGAACTGAACTGATTCAGGCACAGTCATGTTTTCTTCTGTCAACTCAGTTGCAGGGCGAGCGGCTCTGGGAGAAGGCTGGAGCAGATGGTAGGATGCCGGAAGGGCTGCAGCAGAGCAGCTCTTTTCGCTGTAAACGTGAGTCAGAGCCCTGTCACTCCTGATACCGTTTGACACTTGCACTGATTTCAGCAAACTGGAGATTTTTTTTTTTTTTGAGCAAGTTAAAATTTGATTTTTTTTTTTTTTTTGGTGAGCATTTGTGTGATTGCAGTGTCTTTCAAAAGGTGGATGTTGGAAAATTATTTAAACTGGGCCTGTTCATGTGCGTATGTGTGTACAAATCGTTGCTTTCTATCTGCTCTTGCAGTTGCTGGCAGCCTGCTCCGTGCCTCCCACTTTGAGAACCAGTGTGACTGGAGGACATTCATGAGTCACGCTTGCTGATGCGGCGTAGATTGTTCAATATTGAACTTCAATAGCACAGGCTACGGCAAAGTGGCGTAACTCGCTGCTCGCTGTGACAAACCTCTCCGTGTAAACACTGGTGTCAGTAAGCGGAGCGTTTCCACTGTGGTATCAACAATCCTCTTCATCTTATGGCAAATGTTTTCTGCTCTTGCAAGAGGTGGATTCTTAGCGTGAGGTCGTATTCCAAGTAGGTGAAATGTTCTTCATTCCATAACCTGCTTTATCTTTCTTCCTTTGCCCTCAAGAAGAGTAGGTTGCTTGCATCTTTTGATGACTGTGTCCTTAAACTACGAGTTCCTTGGAAGGAAGTGCTACCAATCTGACTTCAGCTGTTAAAGGCAACTATAAACTTGTAGGACGTTTTGTGCTGAAGATGTCAAAATGGATTTTAAAGCAAAAATCATAGCATATAAACCAAAATGATTGTTAACAGCGGACTGCATCCTTTTCTACAGGGGAGGTGGTAGCCACCTATAGTGCACAGGGCCGTAGGTGAACACAGAGATAAGTAGGGATGGTTTTTCCCCCCAGTTTGCTTTGTTTAAAAAAGAAATATTTGTCATTAAAATTAAACCAGAGCAATATTTCTGTTTCTTGTTTTGCCATATTATGCGTGCCTGATAACTTAGTGAAAAAGACATGGGATAGAGTAAGTCTAATCTGTTGGGTTTGCTTCTTGTTCTGAGTTTATATAGATATACCAAATGTTATGGCAAATTCCGAAGGGATGATATACATGTGTTCTCTGGAGACATTCAAAACCTGCCTGGACACGTTCCTGTGCAACCTGCTCTGGGTGGACCTGCTTTGGCAGGGGGGTTGGACTAGATGATCTCCAGAGGTCCCTTCCAACCCCATATCAATCTGTGATTCCAACCAGATGTTGTTTATTCTTTGCACCTAAGTTACCCTGGAGATGTTAACTGTCAGAATCAAATACCTTGCAGGTACATCTAATATTTTCTCCTTGACAAGGGACTTTCCTTTCCTTGGACACAAAAAGGTTTACTTAATTCATCTTTTCTTCTAAGGTTCCCAGTGATCCGTGGAGGTATGTCTGCTGAAGTTTCTCCCTGGCCAAAAAGGGAATAGTTTTGTACTGCCCTATCTTAAAGTAGCACCTCACTGAGCAGGTGCACCCATTTAAACTTTTAAACCTACTTTGAATGGATTATATGATACAAATTGAAATCCTTTTACCCAGAAATGCACTAATAGCATTTGATATTAGATCATGCACCTCTGCTTCTCAATGCTAGGTCTATTCATGTGGAAATGGATAATGATTAAATGCATCATTTTTTCAGAGTAAAATTCTGTGAGGAGAACAGAAGGATAACCTCTCGTTTTTTGGAAGTTGTACCTTCTTTAGTTCCTCTGAAACTGCAGGAATTTTTTATGGTTTTGTAACACTAACTCCTTTTCCAAAAGAAGTGTTAAACAGCTTTTTTTTTTTTTTTCTTGAGCGTAGGGTTTTTTTGTTTGGGTTTTGGATTTTTTGTTGTTATTGGTGGTGATGTTTTTGTTTGGTTGGTTTTGGTTTGGTTTTTTTTTGTATTCAGTTTAGTTGATGGCCTCTGTCTACCATTTATTGTATAAGACAAGATTTGAACATAATTTTTGGTCTTTCAGTTTACTCCTTTCTCACCAATAGTTCTACTTATATTTACACCTTTTCTGTGCGGAGGTGGAGGGAAATAAAAATAGGGATTATGGCGGGGTAAGAAGTGGTGTTATCTTCTCAGATAACATGTCCTCTCAGGACCTTGAGGAAATCACTCTGTAGCTTTGAACCATTGATACACGTGCATCTTCAGAGTGAAATGTGAAGGTTTGTGATCTCCTTTGCCTGATGTCACCCCGACCCTTTGGAGAAAGAGGGGAAATTCCATCATAGCCTGCTGGGGGGGTGGTTTTCTGCGCTCATCATAGCTCAGCATGATTGTTGTAGATAGGTGTAAATTCTCAACTGGGATATTTGATATCCCTTCCGGAGTGGGGGGAAAAAAGTAATTTCAGAAGTTTGGTTATTCTTACCTATGTAAAAGTCTTAAAATATTTACAAATGCTGATGGATAATACTTCTGTACATCTTCATCCTCCAGAATGTGAGGTCAGACTTGTCATTTTGTGACAGTTGTATGGTAAAATCTATCTTAATTTATCACTCAACAGTTCGAGGTTTCTATTGTTGATGTAACCGGTTTTGTTTTATCTTTCCCTGAGTAGGTACTGTTGCCCCTTTGAATGGATGTGTGCCAAAGGTGTATCTTCTGGAGACTAGTGTAGAGACAGTCATATTAAATAGATTTACACTACGGAAAAACTAATTTCTATTAGTTCTTCTTGAAAGACTGGCATTGCCATGTGACCACTTCTGGGACTCTTCTCACATCAACCCCGCAGAAATTTTCACACCTTGTTTGAAGGAATGATGACTTTTTTTCAGCTGTTTTCTCAAGTCACTTTCTCAGGAATCGTGTTACATGTTTAGACTCATGTAAAGTATTCTTTTTACTCATGTTTAAATTTGGACTAGTGATGAAAAAATACCTTTGTTGCTACATCATTTATTTGCTATCATAGCTGTGTTGCATTATTTTTTTGTAAATGGCATTTCATACAAAACAAGGTACATTGGTAGATCTGGATGACTGAGAAATTATGTTCCTTTAGAATGAAAAGAGAAAATATTAGTGTGTGCAGAACTTGAACTAAACTTTTCTGTTTATATTCTTATCTTATTTTTGGCGGGAAAAACTATTTTATTTAAAATATCTGCTAATTTCAAGATTCAGTAGGAGCTGAAATGCTGAAATTTCAACTGGACATTAAATATATAAATTCTTGTTTAATAACTAAGCTATACCTTTTAAGTAGTTAAAAACAACAACAAGACAAAGTTTCTAGTGGAAAGTCTCTGCATTCTAGTGCAGCATTAAACTATTAGTTGTATCATTCAAAGATGAACTAATTAATGAGAAAGTGAAGATGACTGCAGAAGAGGAGAAAGCTGAGAATATTTTTAACTTTCTAAGCTGCGTGATTATTTCAAAATAGCCCAGTCAAAAAACCCACTGGCTTAAAATACTCGTACGTTTTGAAAAATTGCTTAAAATTTTATAACAACTTTATCTAGGAAATTTTTGTTATCCTGATTGATGATGCTTCTAAGTGAGGCTGTAATAGCTGGTGATCACTTAAGTTCCAGGCTGCCAGTAAAGGTTTGTACATGTCAATGCTGCTCATCTTTCATTTGGTAAAGCTGATGGAAAAGGAGGAAAAAAAAAAAAATCCTCTGAAGTCAGCTGGAACTACCAAAGTTTATTAAACTTCATATAATTACAGCCCTTTTTTTTTTTTTTTTTTCAGAACTTAATACAAAAGCTGTAAAGTTGTTAAACTTTTTACAAGCCAAAGAAACAGACTAAAATCAAGAAATCAAGATGAGGCCTGTGTGTAATAGCCAAAAACAAAATTCTGTTCGTGTTTCTCA
Organism: Numenius arquata; assembly: GCF_964106895.1. Lineage (NCBI taxonomy): Eukaryota > Metazoa > Chordata > Aves > Charadriiformes > Scolopacidae > Numenius > Numenius arquata. The sequence goes on along the minus strand of NC_133577.1, from coordinate 9,210,048 downwards.
CGTCGCAGAAGTATTAAATGCAGAAGTATTAGGGTTAGGGTTAATTTAATACAGGGTAGAAGTAACGTAAAACGTACTTAGGGAAGGAAGCTGAAGCGTTTTGGAGTTGCAGTTTTGTGGCTGTTCCTTGCCCTGTTGTACGTGCTCGTACTCCTGTTCGTACCGCAGTTCCCAAGCGAAGGGGGCTTTGTGTCTGTGAAGCCCCACCACGGGCTCCCTGCAGTCTGTGTTAGTGGAGACCTTACCCAGTTACATCCCAGAACTTTAACTACTAAGTCGACACCGTGCTGTGGTGCTATAGGGTTATTCAGCTTCCGTTATCCCCGATCGCTTCCTTTTCATCAGCGTCCGTAGGCTTTATTCACGTTACTGTGGGATGGTGGCTAATGAGGTCTTACATAATAAGCTTGGCTAATGAGATCACAGCTGGTTTTGTTTTATGGTTTTCCACTCCTGCCGTCCCCGTTAAGTTGCTTACTGCAATAAATACTTACAGTTCAGCTGCTTCTTTAAATTTTACTATGATTTTTTAAAAAATACTTTTCAAAACACAGATTAAATAGAATACTGAGAATTAAGTCAAAAACTGAGAACCTGAACTCAGAAGTTAAGATGTGCATAAAATCTGCAGTTTGTGAATTTCATGTTATAGTTTAAGGGTAAGATAACACTGTTACATTGTCTGCATTGGGTGAATGTATGGAATAAATGTGTTTAGTATACGTTTCCTATACATATGATCAATATATACCAGTTCTTAAGAGCAAGGAACAGAAATACTAGAATTTGTTATTATTTTAGCATAAACATTCAGTACATTAGTAGAAGTCATGAAAGTAGATTAAACAGCATTGGCAGGGATCGGAAGCTTTTTTCCCTGCTGGGAAAAGTAGTGCTAATACAAAACTTCTGTTTCCGATTGTGATAAATTTTGTGTACCCTCTTTTTGAGCTGTCTGGATATCGGGGAATTACACTCCTGGTCTCGCGTGTTCGGTGCAGTTGTTAGATATCCCCCTGGTTATGAATATGCCATGTTTCAGGGTAGAAGCAAGTGTCAGAGCAGCCTGCACTTCAATTTTGCTGGCATGCTTGTTTGTGCTCACAGTGTGGGTTTTCATGGCACTACCGTCTATGCATGTTCCTTTGTAAATACTGTTTTATTGGCAAAAAGAGCTTTCTAGTGTTGAATTAGAACGTGGAAGAGTTAGAATTTTCCCTAAATTGGAAGTATGTAAAGCACTGAGAAGAAAAGTAAAAGGTAAAATAGCAGTGAATTCTCTCTCATCAGTAGTGCAACTCTGTAATAAACTTGCTTCTTGTGAATGTGGTTTCTTTAGAGCTGAAGCTCAGAATGCTTCTATTTAGTCAAAAAATACAGCTTTTAAGATATTTTTAGCGTTCAACATGATTTGAACTCTTTCCAGGGCTGAAGCCCTGGACTCTCCTCAGTGGTGCCCAATGACAGGACAAGACACAATGTACACAAAATACCATTTAAATGTAAGAAAAAAGGTTTTTTGCCTTTGTTTGTTTGCCTGTTTGGTTTGGAGTTTTTTGCTGTGAGGATGATCAAACACTGACAGAGGTTGCCCAGAGAGGTTATGAATATACCAAAAATCAACCAGATGTACACCTGAGCAGTCTCCTCTAACTGACCCTGCTTTGAGCTCGGGGGTTGGACTGGGTGATCTCCAGAGATCCCATCCTACCTCAGTCATTCTGTGCGACCTGTGAAAATCAGAGAACTTCTTCTCATAAGACAGCAGAAGGTTTATTGAGTGAGAGAGTTTTATTCTTGTTTTAGTGACCCGTTTATTACATGTGGATTTTGTGAGAACTTCAGTTTTATCTAGTCTTAGGATCTGAACCTAAAGTCTCAATCCAACAAAACTTAAAAGTTGTCAAGTGAAATAGCCATATCTGTTCTTTCTGTCCCCTCTTCTCTTTTCTCACCTCTTATGGTACTCTCATCTCAAAAGTGCATTTTCCAGGACTTCTTGGAGGTTCTTTTCCTGCTTTCTTTCACTTACCTGCTGTTCTTCACCAGGCTTTGCCCTCTGCTATCCATCTGGCTTTTGCTGAATTATAATTAGTATGTTCTTTTCTTATCATGTAAACAGCAGCATTAAGTTTAAATAAAATCAATTTCATCCAGGCGAATGTCTCCGTATACAGTTGTTCTAGCAGTATGATATGTTTATCAGTTTGTCTCTGTCTCGCTTAAATTCTATGAATTTTTCTTGCCTTCCATCTAATCTTCCTACCCACTCGGTTCACTCTTAGTAGACTAAGAGCACTGTTGCTGTAGAAGAAGTGGGGAGGCAGTAAAGATGAAGTTGAAAGACTTCATTTTCTCCTTTCCATAGTCATATGGGAATCAGAGTACAATTCTGTTTTTTTTTTCTGTGACCTACATTGTATTTGCCTGTATCATTGTGCAGATATAGTAAATCATGGGGTCTGTCTCCTAGTTCTTGAGCCAGGTCAAAAAGCTGTTTGGATCCTGCAGGTTCAGGTTCAGCTTCCTCCTTGAGCCTGCTACTTGACAATACTACTTTCAGAGCAGTGCTCGTACCTTAATATATAGCACATTCCACCTTCTGGACTCCTAGGCATAAAGGATGAAATGGTTTGTCTGAAAATCTGCTAAAGCTGGATTTGTTATCTTTGGGGAAGGGAAAACATCCTAGATATGTCAGATTAATCCAAACTCCCTTTAAGCATTGATTTGCTTAAAAAAAAAAAAAAGTGTAAATAATTCCAGTAGAGCAGGTGTCCAGTTCTGGATTACAAATTGAAAATAAAATTATAGGAGGAGAAAGAGCGTATTTTATTTGAGTGAAATACATTTGAATCTCTGTGTCCTATAGTAGCTATCACTGCCAAGTTTCTCTGAGGCTGGTGGGAGCCAAAGGGGCATTTCCCTGTACCACACATTCAGAGCACTGTTTTTCAGAGTGAACTTCATGCCTGGAGCCCTGCCTGCTTTTTCTGAGGAGACAGGGGTTGGATTTTTACTGCTCATGAATTCAAACAAAACTTTAGAGTTCTAATTTCCTAGGATCATCCCCCTTTCTTTTCCGTTCAGCAGGCTCAGCTGCAGTGAATCTGGTGGCCGTAGGCTGCTGGAAAGGATGGACCCACCTCTTCCCTCCTCCCGGGCCTCAGATGTTACTACTTTTGTCTGGCTCTCCTGTTTTCCCCACCCAATGGTGAACCACTTCAGGGAGTTCCCTTCCTGCAGAAAGCTTATCCTTCTGCCCACACAAAGAAAAACTTTCTGCTGCTTTAGAATCCCTGAAAGTTCAGAAAAATGTTATTACAAGTGCAAGGGAGGAAGTGGGGAAGTGAGAGGGAGGAGGTTGTCAGATCATCTTAGCTGTGATTTGAAATTATATCCCAGCTTGAGGAAGCTTGTTATGTAGTCTTGGATCATTGTTTGGCATCTGTGAGGGTGCAAACAGGACATCTTTAGGCTAACCTGAATGACTATTCAGTTGCTTAATGAGAATACAGAGTTCTGACCTCTTAAGCATATTTTATTTCTGAAGTAAATGCATTGTAGTTTACACAACTTGAAGTGCAGCATCTCTCAAATAACACATTATTAAGTGCTCCTTAGTTGTTCACATCTTATTTTTTTTGCTGTATTTATTTTTTTTCAAAAGACACTGTACCCGATTCTGTAACACAACACAGGGGCAGTAACTGAAGCAATTCTTCTTCCCACATCCTCACCTCTGTTCCCCATATCCAGATGGCAGAGCCAATGTATTGTATTGTGTTTGATAGCAGAGCCTATGGAAAAGCTGCGTGAATGCCTCTTCACCTTAATTTGTATAAAAACAGCTGAGTTAGCTCAAAATATGCTAAACTGAACCAGGAAAGGAGTATTCTCAATCCTTGCCATTTCTCCCACGCTTCAGCAGAGACAGCAAACAACCCAGGGAAATTGCCTGTTTCTTCACAGTCCCATTCAGCTGCCTACTTGGGTGGGGTTTTTTTTGTTTTCTTCATTTGTTTGGTATTGTAGATGTTGAAAGTTTCAGCTTAGGAGGATGAAGGAAAAATCATAAAGCAGTTAATGGAAAATTGAACAGCCTGCACGCAAGAGGCACTTGGAGTAGATGTCTCTATTCACAGTGCGATAAAAGAATTGGCCTTTAAAATGATTTTGTTAAAGAAGACACCTAGAGCTAATCAGAGCAGAAGGAATTGTCTATAGAGCAGAAGACGGGGAAGAAGTTGAGGACTGAAGTATGACAGAGATTAATCTAATTCAATATAAGACCTTGAAAGGATAATCGTTCTTCTTTTACAAGACACTAAGCTCAGGAGGCTTCTTTCTCTTTACCTTGAGCTGCGAAGGGTCTGAGACTTCTCATCACTGATGTGAGTATTCTTCTTCAGAGTAAAATATGGGTTTTTTTCCTCTAATGCAATGAATCCCAGATCCTTTTAGAATCAGGCTGCACTGTGCATTGTTTTTTAATGCTAATCCCTGGAAGCCAGAATCTCATTTCCAGTATTTGAGTATATCAAAAGAAGTGTGCTGGGGGCAGAAGGACGTTTCAGAGGAAAGCGTGTCAAGATTTGGTGGGATAGAATAATTTTGCTTTTTTTACTTGGCTCATTCTCAAGAGAAGTTTGGAAAACAGGCAATTGGCTGTGAATGTGAAAACCAAAGCAGTCTGATCTGAGAAAAACAACTGACATGCTTGGATCCCAGTAAGCGAAACTGTTGTGGGCTGACATCCAGCTCCACTGAAGGTAAACATGCCCTTCCCAATGCACATACCTTTCTATTATTGCATCCTAGAAAACTTTAACCAACAGTTGAAGTTGCTAAATGGTAGTCTGGAGGTGCAGCGTTACCCAATGGTTGACTGTTCTTGGCAAAAGTAAGTTTATTTTCTGTTCTGAAACTTTTTTTTAAACAATTATTGGCACTAGCCCTTGCTATTGCAACAAAGAAATGGCATTTGCGAAGGGAGAACATAGGGTCGTTGCTTCTTAGTTCAATAAAAAAGAAGCAACGTTTGTTGCAAAGGTAATTCACAACACTCTCACTGAAATAAGCTTTTAATTTGAGCTTTATTCCAAGTAGTTCTTTGAGCTGTTGCAGTCTGAAAGACTTGGGGAGCATGCGACTTGTCACTGAAGTTGATCCCTACAACTCTTAGCGAGTTGCATAGTTATGTTACTAATGCAGAATTTCACTGAATTTCACTGAATTTTTTAGAGTTGGAAGGGACCATAAAGATCATCTAGTCCAACTCCCCTGCCGAAGCAGGATTGCCCAGAGCATGTCAGAGCATGTTACTCAGGACTGAATGATTACAGAATGATTACATCCCTAGTCCAGCTTTGCTTACCTTTGTATTCTGAATGACGATAAGACTGACAATTTTGGAATATTGTTCAATGGATGCGTAAGAATTGAGTGGGAGAAATGAGGAGTACTATTTGCTGTAGTATTTGCTTCTGGAAATTAATTTCAGTTACATGAGGGACAGTTGTTTTGTGTCCATATTTAGTCAGTACCTATAAGTAAGCTAGTAATAACTTTTGATAAACATGCTGGATTTTTCAGTTATTATTATATCCAGTAATGTAGACAGTTGGACTGCACAGCAAGATACTTAAGTTACACTGCACTCTTAAGTTGCTTAGGCATGTTGTGTCCTACCAATATCTCTCTCACTTCAGAGCCTGAAAGTGAAAAATAAACATATGAAAAATAGTCGTTAATAGATTTGAGATGTTGAAGTGGCTCATGGAGATACACTGGCAGTCCCCGGTCATCAGTGCAGAATTAAGAACTTCGGGAATCACAGCACGGTGCATAGATTTTTGTTATTCGACTTGGTTATTTATATGTTTGTTTTAAGAGCAGATCAGAAAAAAAGAGCTGTTAAGGACAGCAATACCAGTAGTGCTTTAAGGTTTCAAAATATTTTTGTTTTTTTAGTCCAGAAATACCTTTTTCTTTTCTTACTGTTCCTGATGTCTCTTGTGCTAATCTTTCATGACCGGGAAGCTTTGTGGCTCTCGCCAAAGTTCTTTTTTTTTTTTACTTCCAGTGCCATGATGATAAGCGAAAGACCCAGGAGACAGTCTTGCAGGTTACGTATAGAAGAGATAGTGGGTTATTCTGAATCTATACATAGTCAGGAGTCTGCATGTGTGATGGTCTCTCCAAGATGTATGTTGTGTTGTTCCTGTTTCTGCAATCTCCCTTTCTGTGTATTATTATTACTGTATGAAAGTCGTCTTCACTTAAACTCCAGTTCATCTCCAGAACAGTCCCACCAACAGCTTGAAGTGAAGCGGGGCTTCTCGGGGCGGGGGGGTGGGGGCTTGAAACTAAAAGCTCTATCATTAGATATATGACAGGAGAAAAGGAGAGCCTGGCAGAAGGTTGTCAAATCTAATTTCTACAGGCACGCTGGCATTTTATCTCATTTTGGCAGTTTTGAGTGTAGCAACACTGCAGTTTGTTTGAGCGTAGTTTTTCTCTGTGTAATTATTAAACGAACGAGTTCCTAAGCAGGCACTATTTGTGTTCTTTTCCACACACTCACTCACAAATCACTGTCTCCCGTTGTCTCCTCTTTCGAAATACCTTGCACGTGCTTGCCTCCTTACCGTGGTGTTCTGTGGACTGATGCTTCTTCCTTCAGCTCTTTTCAGAGAGCCATAAGGGGCAGCGCCGCCTTTCTTCTGCTCACGGCAGCTTTTGAACTTGTTGCAGGGGTAGGAGAGGTAAAGGCAAGGGCCTTCGTTCATTTTGTAGAGGTCTTGTAGTCTTGCCCTATTTTCTTCTCATTTCCACAAGTCTTGCAGATAAGTCTCTTGAAGTTGCTTTTGTTTTTCTAGGCTCCTCAAGTTGTAGAGAATTCTTGATTAAGGGCGTCTAAATGTTGCTTGTGTAGCAATTGCTATACATAAAACCCCCCCACTTTTTAACCCTAAATACTCATTTTGCTTTTCAGTTAGAGTTCTAAGCAAGTTGCATAAGGGGAGCTATTTGATGTAAGCACATGTCAATAATCAAACTTGTGGAATAGCAAAGTGACCGATGAAACTGCCTGGGTCTCGGTGAAATGGAAATTCACAGCAAATTTAGGTTGGCAGAGTCCATGGTGTAGTAGTACTTACTGCAGACAGTTTTCATTTTGTGACCATTTTATACTTGGGCTTTCTCTGCATTTGCAAAAGAACAGTCTTTCAATGCTTAAGGCACTACTCTTTACAAGGTATTGTACTGCAGATAGTTTGGTAATTAGGCACGCCAGCTCTGCATTGACTGTGTTTATTTTTTGTATTGTAAAATAGTATGTGTATATTTTTGTATTTTCAGAACCTACTTTATTATTATTTTCTGTAATTACTTCCAACTTAATTTTTGTGTTCCAATTCTGATTGACAGTCAGCTTTCATTTTTGCTTTTTATATGTTACCATTAAATAATAAATATTTTTCATTTCGAAGGTGAAGGAAACGTATTGCTGCTTCAGCTTTGGCCATACATTATGGTTCTAAATTTATTTTCAGTTTGTAAGATGACTCCACCTTCTGAAAGCCGCGTTGACTGAAGTGGAGTAAAGTTCATTTGATGCTGGAGGAAACTTAGGACGTCAGCGGGGATCTCCAGTGAGAACATTGGTCTAGTATGCGTGAAAAAAAGTAGAAATACCTCAAAATAGTGTTTAACTGTACGTGGTAGTTATAAAAGGGCCAGGTGTTGATCAGACTACAAGCAACCCAGAGGTCTGTGTGTGTGTACCAGACATGCTGGGTGATAATTTTTGCTTCAGTATGGATTTTCCTCGGCTGTGTTGATCAGCAGGCACAAAAACTAGTTAATACTAAATATCTGGCAGGTTGGAGAAGCAAAACTACTTTTGCTTTGCTGTTTGTTATTATTTATTATTGCACTACGGCTTGGGGTAGATTTTTTGCAATAAGATTGGCACCGGCTGCTTCCTCAGCTAGTTATCGAGGCTCCCTGCCATGGCGAGTTTATTTTTCATGCACAAAGCCTGGGAAAAAAGGATGAACCTTGTTCTGAAGGTCACTGTGTCCAGCAGTCTTTCCGAGCAACGGGAGAGAATGCGTTTCAGAACAACTGACCCTTCCTATACAATATTGTGCCACTGGCTGCCCTCATTTAAAGCAGGGACCCTCAGGACGCTGGGAGGATTCCAGCAGTTGTGGGAATGACTGAGGAGGATGTGCTCCTAAGGGAGCTGAACGCCATCGACTCTTGTTCTGGTGGGTTCCACTGGAATTTTCTTTAATCATCCACAAACAAACCTTTTTCTTTATTTGATGAAAACAGGGTTTTAAAGGGGCTGTCTTAGTCTTATGGCAAGACATCGATTAATTTTTAGTACTATTTGTGACTTACTTTTGGCTGGGAGGCTGGCTTCTGGGAGAGCTTGAATCCAGTCATTGCATCTGTTTCTTTTGATCTCATGTTACGTTTGTGAACACGAACTGGTCCCCAGTTTAATAAAGGTATTACCTATTACCTGTAGAATGGGATTTGACACGTAGTGGAATTTTTCCAAAGGAGAAAATGACCACTGACAGATGCAGCCCTGGTAATATATTTTCTCATTTTTTCTTTTTTTTTCTTTTTGACTGGGGAAAAACTTACTACGTCCTCTCCTAAGAAGTATCTGAAATGTAGTTGTGTTCTAGAAAAGTGGTTTGTGGTGCAATTTATACTATAAATTGAAGGCCAACTCTAAGGTCTTGTTTATTACAGACAAAAATATCTTTTGGAGTGCACTGTATTTTAAGATGGTATCTTCCTCATTTTTTTCTTCAGACTATTTGTTTTTCCCACATGCTTATGCTCTAAACATTCTTCAGAAACTGTTTTCAGTTTGTACTCCACTAGTAGGACTAACCTAGTCAAATGAAACTCCTTAGAATAGCGCATTTCTCCTTGCAGCATTGTTTGGTTAGATGCAGGGCAGCGATTCAACAAATTCTGTGCTCTCTGTTGTGCAAAACAACAATAAAAAAAAAATTCTGTGAAGAGAAATCTGTTGAGGGTAAGTGGACTTCTCTTTCAGCGGCACTGAACTATGACAAATATGCCATTAAGGATCCATGCAGAGACCAGATTAGATGAGGCTATTCTTTTCAGACTTGAATGATTATTTCTATGAAGTGAAATCTTAACCATTGCCTGTGATCTCTTCCAAACATGTTATGATGTGTATAAAGAAAAATAATAAAATTGCTAAATGCTGTTAGTGTCAATGTAAACTCTTACTGTGGATCACACCTAGCATACGTTTAATTACTTGAAGGTGTGTTTTTTCTGTTGCTTTTACTGGAGAATTCTGTCTCCTTCCTTAGAGTCCTAATTGTGCTTGGGGTGATTTCTAAGGGCAATGAAATGAAAGATGCTTTCTTCGCCTGGGTATTGCTTTCCTAATGATAGGTAAGTTAGGTTGTTAAATTGAGAAATATCTTGATTTTTTTTTTTTTTTTAATTTCAATTTTCTGAACCTTTTTCCCTTATTTCTTTCAAAATTACAGAGAACCTACTAGTAAAACTGGCAGTTTCTTTATTACAAGAATTTCTTCCTTCTCTTCCGCATCCCCTTGCCACCCCAGATACCTTAAAAAAGGTTGGGATTTCTTTTGCCCAGAGAGGATGATGCTGAGTTATGGTCATTGCCTTTGGATACGTAGAAGGATAATAATAAATGCTTCTCCACATTGTTTGGGATGTGACAGGAAATTCTGACTTTAAGTTGCATCAGGAATTATTCAGTTTAGAGGCATTAGGGGAAAGAACCCTTCCCAAGCATAAGGATGGATAAGGACTGGAATAAATTTCCTAGGAAGACTTTGAAATTGTCATAATTAGAAGTTTTTTGGAAAGCAGGCTAGACAAGGCTTTATCTGAAGTGGTTTATGTATATGTGGTCTTTTCTTGGAGAAGGGTATCTTCCAAAGATGCTTCCACTACCGTTATTCAAGAATATGTCTATGAAATGCTGGGAGGATATTAGTTGAAACTGTTATTTTTCTTGTGTTTATTAATAATGCAACACTATTGGGGGTGGGGAGAGGAAGGAGCGTGCAGTGTATTGAGTAGAACGTAATTACATCAGTTACTTAATGCATGGTAACTACTACTGCGTAGAGATGATATTAGGAAGGACTTTCAAACTTTCAAAAAGGGCTATTGGTGACTCATTTGAAAGAGTTTTAAAAGGAACCTACAATCTAGAGTTTAGAGTTATCATAGTAGACTATTAATGTGGGAAGAAATCAATCTAAATATTCACTGATGTCTTAGGAAAATTAATTTATGAACTATGACATGAAAAATTTAGTAGGTTATCCAAATTGACCAGATGGTGTTTTCCAGCCCTACTGCATACAAAAAAAAAATATCTAATTTTATTATAAAGCATATTCTCTTTCCATGTTCATATTAATCAGCTAGTTATAAATGTATTTTCTTGTTGTTAGGAAAGATTATACTCCAGCAGTAAACATACAGTTTGCTTATTGCCTACTAAGGCAATTCATCAGTCTATCTCTTGCAAAGCCTGAAGGCTCTTTGGAAACAAATAGTACTTGGACTCCTGGGCATCTTAACATATACCGTGGAAAGGGCTATTCCCTGAAGCCATCTTCTGCAACTGGAGAAGCTTATACGGTCACCTTACTAGAAATGGTGTGGTCAAGCATCTTAAATATATTGAACTAAAATCACAGGTAGGATGTGAAACTTGCAAAATTTTTAAAGCACTGAGATGTTTCATGTGCTGCATTGAGCTCTAAATATGCGCATTTCTAAACTACTGTATGTATTATGACTTTCCAGTGAGTTTCAGTAGCGTTGGTGAAAGATATATTAAAAATCAGTAGTGTGAAAACATGAATGTTTGTTTTGGCCTCCATAAAATACATACTCATGGGATCCATTCTTACTGTTTGCATTACTAAACATCTGAATTTCAATGAACTAGTAGTTGCAGATCTTTTTGATGTGTTTAAGCAGGTTTACCTGTCCAGTGTTAGCCTTGGAATCGGAAGGAGTAATGAAGACCTCCATTTGACAAGGTAACTTTGAGATAGACAAAGGCAAGTCATGAAAGCATTGGCAAAGAAATTGCCAGAATGGTCCTGAATTGACTGGAAGGGCAACAGACTGGTCCATGGTGGCAAGTGGAGGGCAGTTTGCTTCTCTCAAACTGTTGAAGTGTTTCTGGGACAAACGTTCAGACTTTTTATGGGAAATAACCTCTTAGAATTCCTGTGGGAGCAATTTGACAGGGAGAGAACGCTTTCGGATCTTGTGGCGTTGCTGTAATTACTAGACTTAATCTGAGCGTTCTAATAAGTAATTTGAATAGTTAACAACCACCTCTGGGCCTGTTGTTTTGCAGATCTTTGAGATCTTATTTGTCTGCTGTAGCTAGGTGTTCTCCCTGCTGTTGATAGTCTCTTTGGTTGCTTAATAAGCAAACAGCTCATCACCTGCTCTGTTTGATGAGAATTAATCTGCAAGTTGTTTGCCAACGTGTGGAATCCCACCTTCCTGCCGCTCAGCCATGCTTTTTATCTCTTCCTTCGTTAGCAAAGGAGAAGGCTGTGCTTTGCTTCAGAATATATTACAAATAAGGTAGTTTGTACAGGCCAGACTTGACCGTGAGTTGGAATCCTTTTATGAAGAGCATCGTCTCAGTTACCCTCCCAACTGGAGTTGTGATGGTGTTTCCAGTTCCTGCATCCTGATCTCCGTGGCCCCAGCTGAGGTGGTTCATTACAAAGGGGAGAGTCTCTCTGGATGAGTGGATGCCAAACTATTTTAGTCTGTATGTGCTTCTGTTACTTGGTGGCGGTAGAGTTTTATGTTATGCAAAATGAATAAAATTTAACATTAAAGGAATTGTGGGGAACAGAAGTTTCAAACTGTAAGGCTTTCATAGCTGAGTGTTAAAAATCTGTGGTACAGGAATGGGTCTAACTGCCTGGTATCGTATTCCCACTCCGTGCTGGCACACTAATTGTGGTTCTGCTGGAGTAAGAAAAAAGGCTAATTGTAGATTGCATGTTCAAATATGTATGTTCCCCCCCAACTTCATTACATGCCTATTAAACATACTGCTTTTGAGGCATTTCCTTAACTGTATGAGAGCTCTCAATGAGTTTATCAGGGAGTGTAGTGATAGGACGAGGGGTAATGGTTTTAAATTGGAAGAGGGGAGATTTAGATTAGATACTAGAAAGAAATTCTTTCCTGTGAGGGTGGTGAGACACTGGAACAGGTTGCCCAGAGAAGCTATGGCTGCCCCATCCCTGGAGGTGTTTAAGGCCAGGCTGGATGGGGCTTTGAGCAACCTGGTCTAGTGGGAGGTGTCCCTGCCCATGGCAGGGGGCTTGGGACTAGATGATCTTTAAGGTCCCTTCCAACCCAAACCATGCTGTGATTCTATGAGTTACCTTTTAGGCCTAATTTGGCTCCTAACACTGGGACTTTGCAGCTAATTTCATCTTTCTCCTGTTTTGTGGGGCTTTTTTTTTTGTTTGTTTGTTTGTTTTGTTTTGTTTTGTTTTATTTAAGTCTGACATACTGTGGTAAAGACAAAAATTTAAGGTAACTAATGTTAGCTGTTTTCTGTTGTCAGATTTGGTAGTGTAATTGATTGTAGGCTTTATTGAAGTAATGTGTAGAAACAAGAACATGCTGCTGTGTGATGCTACACAAATCAATTAGTGCTTGGTGTTACCGTGACCTTTTTCAGCTGGGTCCTTCCAATAGTCTGTCATTTTTTCTGACAAATGTAATTCAGATTGATACTGTAATTACCACTTGGATGTATTTGAGCGTAAGCAGATGGAAGAAATTGTTCTCCAGCCATCTTTCTTCTGCTTCAGTTTGCTGATAAAGACGCATTATCTAAACCTTTAATATTAACTATCAAACAATGATGTGTATCACAAAGATCAGAAAAAAATGTAACGTACAGAGAAAAAATATAAAACTTGTTTTCTTTATAAATTACTTGTGGTGGTTTGTTTCTAAATTCATAGTTATACCTGTATTAAGTTTGCATGTGCTTATTAAGAACATAATGTTATATTTTTTCTATTAACTATTTGAAAATGTCTTAATGTGTTCAAATTTTGGACAGAAAGCACTTCGATTTTCTCTGAATCTAGGGATATTTAGTCATAGCAAAAAAAAAAGAAAATATTAAATGTAATGTAAATGTAAATGTTAAGTATACTTGAAAAATTACTTATGAAGTAGATTTAAAGAAAACCCCTTATTTATAACCTTTCACTTTGATTGACAGAAAACTATGTAGTAGTCTTTATTTTAGGTAGGTGTTTTAAGGTATATAACTTCAGACTACATGAACACTCCTTATGTTAAAGAGACATGGGTATCTCAGTGCTAGTTTTTACAGTTGTTTGTAAAACCTATTTCTTCAATTATTCTGATTTTTTTTTTTTTTTTTAATGTGAGATTTAAATAACCATCATAGCTCTGACTGGCATGTGATTTAGAGCACGTTCTTTGGGGTGCACTTCAAGTCTGCTTTGCTTTTCCTCCTTTGAAAAAAACCTGTGTTTTCACCTTGATTTATGTTAAATTTAGTCCCTGTTCTAGGTGTGTAGAGTGTGATTGGCAAAATTCATTGGATAATCTGCGGCTTCTGTGTCATTTCATAATGACAGAATTATGTCTTTGTTATTTTAGATCAAAAATGTAGTCACCAGAGTACTTATTTTATTTCCTGGATTGACAGCCCTTAACATACTTGGATTTTGTGCGTGAGATTTACCAAAACACATAGTTTGATTCTGGAGAGTGAGTAGCATGAGGCTGTTTTGTGTTTTCTAAAGCATTGATTTTAAAAAAAATCCTTATAATTATAGTTCCTATATTCTTGTGAAAGAAAGAACAGCATCACTTGAATAATAGCCAGTTTCATTCCTATTGAAAGATATGAAATAATTCCATGAGTATTATCAATTGTAGAATTTTGCGAAAAGAGAACGATTAACTCCTTTGATATACGACAGAAGGTTATGAAACTGATAATACGTGGTGGTTGGTTTTTTATAATTTCTCATTGCAACTTTTAAGCTGTTGATTAGGTTTACACTGAATAATTGCTGCCATATTCAAGGCAGAAACATGGACTTTTTGATGAGGAAGCTCATTAACTCATCCCACGCTGCCTATTCTTGCCTTCTTTTGAAATCCTGTGTGGATCTTTTCGAACTTTAAATGGTTTGTATTATCCTACGCTCCTGTATGTTACCAAAGTTGGGTTTTTTTGGATGCAAAAGCTTTTTCTGATACTCATGTATAATGTAGTCCTCTCTCAATATCTGAAATGTGCAAATTAAAGTACTTCTGAGCATTTTTCTTAGTAAAAGTGCTGCTGCAAAGTCCATGGATTTTCTTTCCCTGCTTTTAATGAATCCAAATACAAAGCAAAACTTTCTTCCAGCTTTTTCTTTTGGGTTTGTTGTCTACTAATTTGTTGCTGATTTCATGAAGGAAAATGCCAGATGGTTCAATTCAAGGATTTCTCTTGTATAACTGGTTTTGGTTTTTTTTTTTGTATGCACTTCAGAGAGATCTGGAAGACTTTGAAATGAAACAGAATGGGTACCTGCAGAGTATTCTGGAAACTTGAATCAAACTTTGCTTTGAGTATCTTTTGCACAATGGATTGTTAACATGTCTTGTATGTGTTTCAGTTGGAGTTTGAGGAGATCTTGTACTTCAGATCTTGGCTGGCTGAGCAAGGTTATGTTGTATGGATATTGTTTAAATAGATCCGGGTCTTCCTTTCTAGCAGATAATGAAGATCATATTAAATAAGCTGTGAAATCTCCTTTGCAAATGTCCTATTGTCTAACTTCCTCACCAGTGGAAAAATAGGTTGGCTTCTCAGATTGATTTATTTTTTGATGCAAACTATTTACAGTATAAGCAGCAGCATACATGGAATTATTTTTCCATTTCCACCATTCCTCTTTTAAAAAGTTTCCAGGAAGAGGCCACTAAAATAAAAAATAAATAAATTAAAAAAAAATATTAAAAAATCGCAGAACTGTTTTGTTTACCTCGTCAGCAGCTTTTGATGTCTGTATTCATGCTGTTTTCAATTTTTGTTTATGGATGAGATTATCCAAAGAAAAGGGGGGTGGGGAGGACTACACGAACCGGTTCTCTTCTAAACCTGGGCAGAACAACCAAGGTACATTAATCAGTCAGAGACAACTGGAAGTAAATATGGTCATGGAAGACACAGAATAATGGAAAGCGCGCTGTCATCTTTGTGTTAGCAATTCCCATTCATCTGCCTGTGCAAATCTTGACCTCTGGTGCCTCAAGTGATGTCTCAGCCACTTTCCCTGACATCTTCTTATGAATATCTGTCAACTCAGGCTTAGAGCAACTAAAACAAATCTCCTTTTCCCGCCTCCTCTTTGATCAGTAGCAGCAGTAAATCTACTTGCTACAGATTTTTGGCTTGTTGAGTGATGGCCACTGGACATCCGATGTCACAAATGCACTTTCTCCAACTTGCCTTTTGTCATCTCTGATGGCAGTAACAGCAGGAGATTTTGGTCTTGTGTATATGCAGGGAGAAATACTCAGTTGCTTGAGGCTCTGTACATATAGCCCATAGCTGTCTTGCTATTTGCTGTGTGGTTTACTTTTGGTGGCCTGCCAGAAGCCTGCCGGGATTTAGACGTTTATAGAGGAAGAAGGATTTGTCAAATGCCTTCTGTAAATGCATGGGAAGGTATACAGGAAATACCTTTATAGAAGACATTCTATGTATTTGTAGAAATGTTTATAGATGATACTCTGGTTTTGAGAGTTTGACTGTAAGGGTCTACAGCCTACCTTTGGACATGGGGAAAAAAAACCACCTTTGGGCTATTTTATTTCACAGAATCTTCGTGGTTGGAAGGGACCTTTGAGAGCAGCGAGTCCAACCATACACACACAAAAAAACCCCCAACCCAACAATCTCGGGCACTAGAGCATGCCCTGAAGAGCCACGTCTACACGTTTCTTAAATACCTCCAGGGATGGTGACTCCACCACCTCCCTGGACAGGCCGTTCCAGTGCGTGACCACCCTCTCAGTAAAGTAGTTCTTCCTAATATCTAATCTAAACCTCCCCTGCCGCAACTTCAGACCATTTGACTGCTGTCTGTAGAACCTGACATCTGGTTGTGGAGTTCTGTCCCGAGTTAATTGGTAGTGCGCAGTCAGGAGACTGAAGGATGTTAAAGCAAGTCTAGTTAAAGATCGAGAAGTGAGTAAAGCAATTTTGTGGAGCAGTTGTAATTTTTGTCAGTTTTCGTAAATAGAGCAAGATTTAGTGCTGTTTTTCAGAGAGCAGGTGTCCAAATCCAGGGGTTCTTCTGAGTCCTTGTAATTATTAAAATCTGCTCTTGGATAATTGCTTCCTTGGGAAAGCAAATGCTTTTCTTTGTTACAGTCAGCAGAGATATGAACAACTCCTGTCAAAGTAAAAATTACTCCAAATTATTTTTGGGGTGTGTCAGACACTTCTGCAGAGTAAGTGAAGAGTGGCCTGTTTTGGCACAATTTTAGGTTTCATAAATTTAGCCTTGTCACCAAAATTGGTTTCTTCCATCCTTGCAGTGCAAGGCATTATTTTAAATCAGACTTAGCAGAAATGCAGCAGAAAATATAGTCTTATTTCCTAAGTTTCACAATAAAACCCATTTATTTTACCTTTACATATTTAGTCAACTCTTTTCACTTATCAACATGGCTTTTTCATTGCTCATAACACACATACTCTGAATAAATATTTCTTCCAAGAAGGTGTTTTCTTTTGGTGTGGTTTTTATTATTTTCTTGCTTTGTTTTACTGGGGATTTGTTTGGGTGAGGTGTTGGGTTTGGGCTTTTTTTTAAGCAAAGATGATAACTTCTGTCTTCGGCCTATTGAAAGATCTTAATTAGTGTATATTTTAATGGGAATATTTGTGGAAAAAATTAAATAAAGTATTATTAGTTAAGGGATGGTCTACATAGATTATAGTAATTTTCAGAGTTCGTTCAATACAAATACTGGAAATGCATTTTTCTGTATAAGCAGATGTTTGCCTACATGGAGCAGTTCCCTTTTTCATTGAGATCCTGTCTAGCTGAGAATGGTAAAATCCAAACAAATGCAATGATGGCCTAATGACTTATAAATATGCAATTTAAATAGAAAGTATGACGTATTTTGTGATTTAAACTGGACTTAAATATTTGTACCATTTTGGGGTAGGATTATGTGCCCTGCCTTTATTGACAGCTGCCTGGAGGTACGGTTTAACCTCATTTTTGAGAGCTGTGTTGATTGTTGGGATGGTAAGCTATTCTCTACGCTACACAGTTTTGTTAACAGGACACGCCAGTTGCAGGATATAACAAACATGATGTTTGAAAGATTTGCAGTAGTCAGGAAAAACACAGTTGTGGTGATATTGCTAGCGATTTGACATTTGAAGGCTTTCTTATAGGAATTGACAGCATTTCCTATTATGTTTTTCCCTTTTGAGATTTAAACAAAGCATCCAGACAAATTAGGATCTGTTTTTTCCCCTCTGTCTTTCATAAACTGTACCCTTTGGCTAACTGTTGAACTAAATCGACAAAATGTGTTTTTGTAAACAGTACTTGTGACTTCTAGCTTAAGCGTGGAAACAATCTTTGCTGCTTTTCGACGTGATGGTAGAGCCTTAACCGGGCACATGGGTCCTCTGCTGACTAAAGAATGAATATAGATACCAGTATTGAATAATTTTCAAGGTAGCTTTTTAGGATCTTCTTGGAAGTTATGAAGAGAAGCTGGAAGAGTAGATGGAACAGTGTGACCACGTGCGCACTGGTCCTTAGAATATCCAAGATGAAAATAAAATGGTTGAGCTTTTACTTTTTCTTCAGCTTCCTTGTGTGGTGGAATGGCCACCAGAGGATCTTGAGTGATTTTTGTATATGTGTGCCAGATGTTTCCAAGTGGGGTGAAAATACACAAGTAATATTTATATTTACTGTAAAATGTAACTAATGTGCTTCTGCGTGCTTTCTTTAATTTCTATCTCTTTAATTCTTTTAAATGGAGGCAGATAATGAGTTCAAACTTTAAAAAGGATTTTGGAGGACTGGGAGCCCAAATGTCATACTCCCTCGATTTAGGCCTGTTGTCCCAGCCTGAGTGGAAAGAGAGAAGCCCTGAGGAGAAGGACTTGGGGGTGTTGGTGGATGAGAAGCTCAACATGAGCCGGCAATGTGCACTGGCAGCCCAGAAAGCCAACTGCATCCTGGGCTGCATCAAGAGAATTGTGGCCAGCAGGTCGCGGGAGGTGATTCTACCCCTCTACTCTGCACTCATGAGACCCCACCTGGAGTACTGTGTCCAGCTTTGGAGTCCTCAACACAGGAAGGACGTGGACCTGTTGGAACGGGTCCAGAGGAGGGCCACGAAGATGATCAGAGGGATGAAGCACCTCCCTTATGAAGACAGGCTGAGAGAGCTGGGGTTGTTCAGCCTGGAGAAGAGAAGGCTCCGGGGAGACCTCATAGTAGCCTTCCAATATCTGAAGGGAGCCTACAGGAGAGCCAGAGAGGGACTCTTGTCAGGAAGTGTAGTGACAGGACAAGGGGTAACGGTTTTAAATTGGAAGAGGGGAGATTTAGATTAGATATTAGGAAGAAATTCTTTCCTGTGAGGGTGGGGAGACACTGGAACAGGTTGCCCAGGGAAGTTGTGGCTGCCCCATCCCTGGAGGTGTTCAAGCCCAGGCTGGATGGGGCTTTGAGCAACCTGGTCTAGTGGGAGGTGTCCCTGCCCATGGCCGGGGGGTTGGAACTCAATGATCTTTAAGGTCCCTTCCAACTCTAACCATTCTATGATTCTATGAAAGAGAATGTGCACAAAAATCTTAGAAGAGCAGACCACAAACAAAGAAATGTAATCCAAGTGAAAGAGTGGTACTGTCTTGAATAGACTCCCCCCCCCTTATGGGAATGATACAATGGTTTTGGTTTTTCATTATGTCTTTGTTCCCAAAATCATGGGTTGGTTTGTTTTTTTTTTTTGACTAGCAAAATAATTACTGAGATACTTTGAGGTGGTTGGTTAAAATCTTGGCAGTAGGCCATATGTAATAGTTAATATCTACCTCTTTCTCAAAAAGATCTGTGCATGCTTTTGGGTGTTGTTTAACATTTACTCTAAATTATTAGAAAACGTGTGAGAGAACTCTGTAATTGCCCATTCTGCTTGGCCAAGGAATTCTGTGGCAGTTGCAAAGACTGGATCTGTGACCGGAGGCAGTAGCTATTGCGGCTGACACGCACATAGTGTTTTCTTGGAATTTATATTGTTAGCTGGTTTTTCTTTTCTTTTCCTTGTACAGGAGTTGTGCAGAGGTAGGTAGTGCTTCGTCTGCAGCATACGCTTTCATGTGTGTGACTGAGACACATGCCTCCCAGCTGCCACATTTTTGGTTTGAGGGGGACCGCAAGTTCTCCCTGAACTTGCATCTGTAACGTGTAGTTAAAATTTGATTAAAACGGTAGCTAAGTAGTATCATACAGACTTTTGTTGTTGTTTTTCCCCACTGCTTGGATTTAATGGCATTGAGTTCTGTAGAGGATAGAGGAATTGGCAAGTTTGTTTTCAGCAAATGCATGTCATCCACTTGGCCTAAACAGGATGCTTGTACATATTTTTAGCGCAATTGACTATCCTTCTGGTAGTTTCAGATATGTAAACTCCTGGTCGTGATGTAGTAATAAGTTTTTTTTATTTGAAAGAAATAGTCTCTTAGATCATACTACTGTTATTTACTTTGCTTTTATATAGCAACAAAAATAAACTGTTACATCTTTCTCATAATAAAATTGATTTATGTGGGATTAGAGTACAAGTAGACTCTGGTCCACAGAGATATTTAGATACCTACCTTCCTGCTGGAATCAGTAGAATTCCAGAGAGACACCTTAAATACATTTCTGAACCTGTCCACAAGTACTTTAAATGCTTTTTAGGCCTAATGATAACTTTTTCTTTAAAGCGATCACTTTATTCGTTAGAAGTGTAAGATTGTTTTGCAAG
This sequence comes from Numenius arquata, assembly GCF_964106895.1. Taxonomy (NCBI): domain Eukaryota; kingdom Metazoa; phylum Chordata; class Aves; order Charadriiformes; family Scolopacidae; genus Numenius; species Numenius arquata. The sequence continues at coordinate 9,189,879 of NC_133577.1, read as the reverse complement.
AGATAACGATATAATACTATGTATCACAGAGAATACCATCAAGAATAAATGTATTTCAAAAACAGTTATATAGATTTGAATTCAGTTCTCTTTTCATGCTGCAAAGGTGCTGTGCTGTTCTTTAAGGGTAACTTGACTTTGCTTTAGGAGCTGTGAGAGACAGTTACTGTTTTGGTGAATATCCATGGTTTGCATATTAGATGAAGCTGTGTGTGTGAGGGAGACTAAGATGAAAGGGTAAATATGTTCACGTACATAGCAAATTGTATTTGAATATATGGAAGCGTGATGTGTAGAGGATTCATTTTGCTGTTCTACCTTGTGGATAACACCTCCAAAGGTGATCTTTACCTCTGGCGAGGAGGATAGTGAGAGACTTCTAGGTTAACGAGTGTGGGCATGATTTAATTGATTATAATGATGTTTATTGCATGGTTTCCTTTGGGATAGTTCTTGATAGTGTTCGTGGCTAGAAGGGACCATTCATCTACTCTGCCATCCTTTACATACTACAGGTCTTTATCCAGTTCTCCTGATAATCACGAAATCACGGAATTGTTGGAGTTGGAAGGGACCTTCTAGAGATCGTCTAGTCCAACTCCCCTGCTAAAGCAGGATTGCCTGGAGCACATTACTCAGGACTGCATCCAGGCGGGTCTTGAAAATCCCCAGAGAAGGGGACTCCACGACCTCCCTGGGCAGCCTGTTCCAGTGCTCTGTCACCCTCACCGTAAAGATATTCTTCCTCATATTTGAGTGGAACTTCCTGTGTTCCAGCTTGTGCCCGTTGCCCCTCGTCCTGTCACTGGGAACCACTGAAAAGAGTCCAGCTCCATCCTCCCTCAAACCGCTCTTTAGATACTTAAAAGCATTAATAAGGTCTCCCCTCAGCCTTCTCTTCTCCAGGCTAAAGAGTCCCAGGTCTTTCAGCCTTTCCTCATAAGGGAGATGCTCCAATCCCTTAATCATCTTTGTTGCCCTGTGCTGGACTCTTTCCAGTAGTTCCCTGTCTCTCTGGAACTGGTGAGCCCAGAACTGGACACAGTATTCCAGTTGTGGCCTCACCATTGCAGAGTAGAGGGGGAGAATGACCTCCCTCGATCTACTGGCCACGCTCTTCCCTACGCAGCCCAAGGTCCCATTGGCCCTCTTGGCAACAAGGGCACATTGCTGGCTCATGGAACCTTTTGGCTTATCTGACTCATAATGAACCTTTTGACTTATCTGACCAAAATGCAATTTGTGCTTAGCTAAAGTGCATTTGCCAGAAGGATATCCATCCTTCATTTAAAGACATCAAGGGTGTAGAGAAGATACTATTTTTCGTGCTAGTTTTGTTCTGATGATTATTCCACTTCCTTGTTGGAGGGGGGAGAGAGAATGTATTTCTGCGTTATGACATTGTTTTGTTTTAAAATTGTTCCTGACTTCCCAGGTTGGTAACATGTTTTACAGTTGTACCTGTGTAATAAAAATGCATATATGCTCATAGTGTATACGTAGGTCCATACTCTCAGTCTTAATTCCATTTAATACCTCTTTTGTTTGGGGGAATTCTGCTATGCCCTTTTGCGTTTATATACAATATGTGGATGTGGTACAAAAATCACAAATTGGTTGGAATTAACATAAAAGATTTTATTGTAGTTTTATCTAGTACAAACATTTTATAGAATTCTGTAAATTAATGAAATAATATGATTCTTTCAGCTTTTTATTAATTACCTTTGAATTACCTTTGCCTCTGAAACCATTAGCAACACAGAGCTTCCATTAAACAGTATGAGGACTGGATTGCGCAGAGATCTGCTGTTAGATTTTAATAACTTTTGACCGGTATTTATCTTTTAGTGTGTGCTACATCTAGAACTCCTCTAGCTTAAGTTTTTCACAGCATTCTGTGTTGGTGGTAAAAAAATAGAAAAGTGGTATTTTTATATTTATTAAGTTTTTGTGTGTCAGATGTATGTGTCCGTAGTACTCATCATATCCCACACTTTACGTGTATTGAAAAAGCATTGCATTGGCCAAAATTGTGAATTGCTTTGCAGCTTCCTATGAGAGTGTTCTTTTCCATCAGGTTTTGGGTTATTAGAATCTGCCCCACAAAGTATTATAGAGCTTCACATTTGGCATTATTTGCCTTTCTCCTTCATTAGGTTGCTGTTTGGCATGATACTGCTTTGAGGTGCAAAATTGCTATATGTTTTCATACACATGACTCTAGTTTTCTGTGTTGTGTGGTTTGGTTTTGGTCGTGTCGTGTGTTTTCACCCCCGTCCTTCCCCCTGTAACAAAATTTCAGCCCTTTGTATGTAATCCTCTTATTTTTAGTATGGTGACCTACATTTTTCGTCCAAGTATATATTTGAGAAGCTTGGGACTATCAGCCATGTCATTGACTCTATTTTAGAATTTAATTATAGAGTACAGCTCAGTGTTGTGTTGAGAGCTGGACTGTGTTCTGACCTTTCCCAGGTTTCTTATGGTGGTTCTCTTAAAATCAGAATTTCCGTAGATGGTCACTATTTGTATTTTTCTTTTGGTTCAACTTAAGAACCTCGAATTTGACTTGCAAAAGTGCTATGAGCTTTCAGGTGCAGTTGAATTCAAGGTAGTTTTGTGTTAAGTAAATATAAACCAGAACTTCTATATATAAGAAAAATACTATGTGAGGCTACCTAGTGTGGAAAAAATGCTGCTAGATGTTTCAGTTTGGCATCCACACATCTTGAAAGTTGGGTTTTTTTGCCTTTCTGTGCCTGAATTCTTCCATCTCCCATTTTAGGGATGTATTCTGAGGACAGTGCTTGTAAGACACTCGGTTGATATAATAATGAGCTTTATGGAATACCACACCAGGAAACTGAGGAGTCCACCTTCGTAGAAATACTTGAGTATGGAAGGCCTCAGGTTGTATTTCAAATGCTGAGAAGAAATCAGAATATTGAGTAGTTGCCCAGTAAATGTGTGTTGCTTCTTCTTTTTTTAACTAAATCAGGGAGCAGCCTTGCTGGCGGGAGGTAGGATGTGATCCTATAACTAAAAAAATTGACCATAATGCATACACTCAGGGCAAGGGCATATGAAGGCTCCCAGGCATCTTGCCCGTTGTTTCTGGCAATGTCTTTGACATTTGCTGACTTTGGAGTGCTTGATTTTGCAGCTTGATTTTTCTCTGGGCCCTAACTTGTATCTACAGGAGTAGCCTGTGCAACCTATGACACGAGTGGGATATGGTACAGAACAGCTCTTAAAAGTTTATTTTGACAAGGTCCATTGTTGGGTTGAAAAGAGAAGGGTCATGCCAGAAAAAAAAAGGTCAGGCATTTTTGAATGGCTGATATGCCAGTGTATTTGTAAACTGTGTTTAATCATCGCTGTGGACAATCCATAATTTATCTGCCACTAAGGAAAAGGAACATGAAATTTCCTTCTCAGAATGAGCAGTCTAGTGTGGGAGCTATTCAGCAAAGTTTGAATGTCAGAAAGGTCATGGGAAGAGATTTGTAAAATTTTCGTAATTCCAGAAATAACTCCTTCGGCATCCAAAAAGAAACTTGAGCGTTTAGGAAAGAACCCGTCGTGTATCTGATACCATCCTGTGGCGGGGAGGGTTGGCTCTGTGTGATGGATGTTCTGTTCGGCGGAGCTGTGTGTTTTCACATACCCCTCCCTTCCACCCTGTGGGAAGAAAGGGAGGAGGTAATAAGCATATATTTTGTGTGTGACAAGCAGAGTTCATTCCGTTTGCTGCTTACGTCTGTCTTATTTTGGTTTTGCTACTCTGTATGAAAACTGACGGTATACTTTAGAGACCCTATATTAAACTTGCTGTTAATTAAGTTCTTCAGATAAATTTTTCCCAGCAGGAGATTTTTGAGTCAGGAAGATATAAAATGGAACTCTCGTACAGAGGCTCCTACTATAACATGCTGTGTTCTCTGCGAAGGCTCTCCATATCTGAAATGTCAGAATAGCAAGGTATTCATCAGCCTATTTGTTACTATTTTTTCCATTCAGGAGGCAGACATATCATCATAAAGTAATTCCCTGTTGTAGCTCCAAATATTTTCTACCTTCAGTTTTCTCATGGCCCCTAATTGTCCGTATTTCTAAACACATGTTCTATGCCAAAATGGTTTTCCTGGTATCTTTTCTGAAGTTCTGACTCGTAAGCTGTTAATATCCTATGATCGCAGGTTTTTCTTACCTTAGATTTCAGAGATTTTTTTTTTTTTTTTTTTCCTGGATTAAGTATGTCAAGATGCAAAATATTCAGTTACTCGTTGTAGACATCTATGAACTGCCCTTGGAAAATTCTGCTTTCAAAGAGATTAGTGTGAGGTATCAATATTATTCCCTTTTTGCTCAGTCTTTTCTCCACTCCCCCAATAGTTTAACTAATCTTTGTGATGAGTATTAATGCAGGCAATAGCAAAAAATGTAAATGTTCTTTCTATAAGAATAGCAACAGGAATAACTTTACTTTCTTTTCTTTAAAAGCAAAGTATGCGACATTTTAATATAGAAAAAGATATGGCATAATTGGAGCAAACTGATTTCAAGTTGAAGTGTTTGTGGACAAGATTCACTTCACAGAAAAAAGCTGCTTGCAAAAATTCACTGTATTTTTCCGCCTTTTATTTATTTATTTTTTAATATCTGGGTTGTATACAGGTCCATAGAATAATATGTGTGCAGTGTCAGATAAAGGAACACTTGCTACATAATTGGTAGACTAATATAAATCTTTTAGGGAAATATTTGATTGCAATAGGCAACACTGCTGTAAATAAATCCTCTAACAGATTCTAGATCAGCACAGTGTAGGTCTCTTCCTGCCAGATTTTTTAATTAACTTTTTGGACGAGACCTTGTTGGTGGCTGATGTAACAAGGTAGGCAGAGCGCGCAGGCAATTCAGGAACATCTCAGGGTCTTTCCTTACAGTTTTCACTGTTGGAAAAGAACCAGCATGTAACAGGGTTTTTAAAGTATTCTCTCATCCATAATTGGAGGCTGTTAATATATAGTTCACGCAAAAATGTGAAGCTTTCAGAAAAGACAGTGGTTTTAAGAGTTAAAATCCTAGTTTCAAGCATTTTGAGTATAAAAATCACAATGAAGAAAAATCTCATTTTTCTACATGGGTTAAAGTGTGGGTTTTGTTTGTTTTTTAATACTACCTAGCGTTGCATTAATGTTTTAAATTATGCCTGTTTTGGCAACCATTTCGTCTGTCTGCATCCAGTTTCCTGTTCTGTGTGATCCTCTGACATTTTTCCCTTTCTGTTTTCATAATTTAGAGTGCAGCCTGGCAATTTTGTTCTTCCTGTAGAGCGCTTTGTTTCTGATATCTGATACTTTGTAGTAAAAGATTGGCACAAATTTAGCAAAGCCTTATCTGGGTAATTGCTTTATAGAGGAGTTGTGAATTTACAGTTGTATGTTAATGCTGCATAATTATGCATAGAGGGCAGCTTTATTTGTAATGATACTTTGAAGTGCCTTGACTCTACTGAAAGTGGCTCCAGAAAGGATGAAAACTGCAGTTCTTTGGCTGAAAGGAATTAGGAGAGCCCAGGAAGTGCTGTGTAATGGTTTTCTCGATGATTCACAGCTCATTTATTTTCAGCCAAGGGAAAAAAAAAATTCTTCACAACCTGGTGGTGTTCTGAAAAACCGTGAAAGAAATCAAAAGGTTTGTTCTGGAATGCATCACTCCTATTCCAAAGTAAAAATGCATTTAAATTTAAATTCACTATTCAGAATTTATTTTTATACATTTGTTTTTTTTAATAATTCATTTCTACATTTCACTTTACTCTTTCTTGAAGATGGACTTTCTTTATATTATGGTAGAGTGTTTTATTTTTAATGGAATCTTTCAGGCCAAAGAATTATAAATCTTATGTGACTTGTGGAGTTGCACTGCCAGTTTTGTTTTCTCTTACTTGTATCACAATTGCAGAAGTGTTTCTAATGAGCTTTTTTTTATCAGATGTCCTGGGAGAAGAGATTCCAGCTTTGCTATGCACAGGCCAAATACATTCTTTTCTTCCTGAGAATGCCCGTTCTGATTATGATTAATAGGACCATAGTATGAAGTTAGGACTGTACAACCCTCTGTCAGAAGGAACTCCCACTGATGTTCAGACTTGCAGCTAACAAATGTCAGAAGTTGCAAGTTTTTTATATTGACTTTTCATATATTATCTTGTTTAGTGCTTTTTTTTGGTCAGATTCCCCCTTGTAGAGGGTTAGGTCAGGGACAGTTTAAAAAAAGATATGTTTGACTGTGGTGCTAGCACCAAATCTTTGCTTTCATTCTTTTTTTTTTTTTTTCCATCCTGGAATAGCTAATGCCCATGTCATCTGTCTTCATTGTTATTGTATTGGGTTTGTGTGGCAAGGTTTTATTAGTGGGGGCTACAGGGGTGGATTCTGTGAGAATCCTCTCCTATGTCTAATAGAGCCAATGCCACTGGCTCCAAGACGGACCTCCCGCTGGCCAAGGCAGTCAGCAATGGTGGTAGGGCCTCCTGAGCAACTGCAGCTGGAGAGAGGAGTAAGAATATGTGAGAGAAACAACTCTACAGACACCAAGGTCAGTGAAGAAGGAGGGAGAGGTGCTCGAGGTGCCGGAGCAGAGATTTCCCTGCAGCCCATGGTGAAGCCCATGGTGAGGTAGGCTGTCCTCCGGCAGCCCGTGGAGGTTAATGGTGGAGCAGCATGGGGTGGACCCCATGCTGGAGCAGGTTGATGCCCAATGGAGGCTGTGACCCCATAGGAAGAGGCTTCTGACAGGACCTGTGGCCCTGTGGAGAGAGAGGAGCTCACGATGGAGCAGGTTTGCTGGCAGGACTTGTGACCCTGTGGCGGACCCATGCTGGAGCGGTCTGTCCCTGAAGGACTGCACCCTGTGGAAGGGACCCACACTGGAGCAGTTCGTGAAGAACTGCAGCCTGTGGGAAGGACTCACGTTGGAAAAGTTCATGGAGAACTGTCTACTGTGGGAAGGGCCCCACCCTGGAGCAGGGGAAGAGTGTGAGGAGTCCTCCCCCTGAGGAGGAAGGAGCAGCAGAGACAATGTGTGAACTGACCACAACCCCCATTCCTCGTCCCCCTGTGCTGCTTGGGGGAGGAGGTAGAGAAAATTGGGAGTGAAGTTGAGGCCAGGAAGAAGGGAGGGGTGAGGGGAGGAGGTGTTTTTAAGATTTGGTTTTATTTCTTATTTTCTACTCTGATTTTGCTTGGTAATAAATGAAACTAATTTCCTTGACTCAAGTCTGTTTTGTCTGTGACAGTAAACGATGAGTGTTATCTCTCTCCTAATCTCAACCCACGAGCCTTTCGCTGTATTTTTCTCTCCCCCCTCCAACTGAGGAGGGGGACTGATAGAACAGCTTAGTGGGCACCTGGCGTCCAGTTCTTCAGAGATAAAACTTTCAACTAGCTTTTGGATTGCTCTGTAGTTCGATACAGCTATCTTGGAAACACTTCAAAAAACTTGGAAGTTTCTTGGGGACCATGGCGATCGGAACACCTGTGTGTCTGTGCGTATGTATGTGTGTACACTCATGTATATAAACATGTATGCATATGAATAATTGTGTGTGTGCATATACATCTGTACACACGTGTATTATACTTGATTCTGAAAAATAGGAATTTTGTAAAAGACACACGAACCCCAGGCTGGATGGGGCTTTGGGCAACCTGGTCTAGTGGGAGGTGTCCCTGCCCATGGCAGGGGAGTTGGAACTCTATGATCTTTAAGGTCCCTTCCAACTCTAACCATTCTATGATTCTATGAATGCATAAAGAAGTCTTGCAAATATCATGGAGTTTGTGGGATTTACACATGCAGCTATTTCAGAAGTGTTCAGAGATGGTTTTAGTTGGTGCTTTGCAGGAGGGGATGGGATTTAGTGCAAAACATCTGTTTTCCTTCCCTGTCTTGCCAAGGCAGCTGGCCTATTAGGGAAAGCAATCAAGATGCTTATCGTTTCTTGTACACAATTCAGGTATCTAATCACAGTTGGAAGTCCTGTAATCTTGGCCATCACTTTTGGAAGCTTTAGTAGAAGACCAATCTTAACACTTCCATAGCTAAGAAGTTCTTCAAGGATGGATGACAGTTAGGTTAACATACTGTGTTGTGCTCTATTGGATGTACACTGTTACTGGATCTGGTATGTGATTACCAGCTTTTCTGGTTGTTTTGGTTGTAGCATGACGCAATGTAGTATTGAGAGTGAAATTAGTGTTATTTATAATTAACATTTTTTCCAAGCTCTTAGTCGTTGTGTCTAGCAATACCATGAGTAAAAATAACATTTTGAAGTGGTTTTGAGGAAGCAAAATGAAATATTGAGGAGAAATGATTACTTAATGGCTTACTGCCTTAAAATAGTGGCTGCTATTATAGCTGGATTTCTTCAAATAGGAGCAAGGCAGCATCGACCAAATGCAGTACTAGGAAAAAGACTTAAATGCTGTTTGTGTTTTGTGTTGGTTGTCTGCTGGGGATGAATTTCATGCTCCGTGAGAAAATGTCAAAATGAGTGGCTATAAAACCCCTTGTAAAGCCTTGACAAAAATTGAATATGAAAACAGGTATCAAAAAAAATAGTAAAGCAACTAGGTTTGGGGGAAATGTAAGTTTCAAAGAGTAAGGCAGCAGTTCATTCAATAGCTGAGACAGTCTGATACCAGTTTACTGTTACCAGAAGAGAGAGATCTCCTTTCCAATCCACTCCCACAGCGGTGGGTATGGTACTTTTCTCTCCCGTGCTCCAGCTCTGATGCTTCGTGGCCCAGTCCCTGATTTTCTCCAGTTTGTGGACTTTGCTGGGCGAGGGAGCTGCTGGGACCGAGCCACTGCAGGGTGCATGGGCCCTGCAGGACTGGTTTGACTCCTTCCATCACATGGAGTCCTACCTTGGTCTGTAACAGGCTTGCGTGCATCTCTGCTTTCTCGTACTACAGAGCAGTCATTTTCCAAATACACCCTACATTCAAGTTCTAATTTTGCCCATTTCATAAACCATATTGCTAGTCTTTCCTGCTTTTTATTTTTATTTTTTTTATGGACTTGCAGGTTCTAGGCCTTACCTTTTAAACCTATATCTTCCCACCTGCACATTTCAGTGACTTAAAATTCTTTTTACTGGAGTGGGACTTCTTAGCCTTCGTATTTTACATAAATACCTTATCAATATGCTTATTGTAACTTCTAAATCCTCTGAATGAGTTTCTAACCATCTGCAGAAATCCTTTCTTTTTAGCTTCCAGTAGAAAATGTTAACGGAATTTTCTGCTTCAGCTCCTGGTTGATCTTTTTTTTTTTTTTTAATCATGTGCCTCTGTTAATCTAGGGATTAGTATTGGTTTCCTATAAATTAAACAATTTAGATGAGGATAGTTCTTTTGGCTAAAAGTATGTAAATGTGCAGCTTTAATATTGTTATTGAATGATTCTTACAGACAAAATTTTACTGTTTTTATGTAAGTTAATCATTATTAAGAAGATTACTATTTAATATAAATGTTGGGGGGTTTTTTTTGAGGTTTCCAGGAGCACATCAAGATTATACCTTTATCTGTTAGCAAAAAAGTATAAATCTAAATAACTGTAATCAAGTCTGGACTTTCCCTACCTCACTTTATTTACTATGTGTCAGAGACATTGACTTTTATAATTGTTGCTTTTGGGGTAATTAACAGGATCCATCGCTTTCTGTAGTCTATAGCTTGGTTTATTATTGTGTGTGTCTTGGTTTTTACTGTGTATGGCTTGCTTTATATTGTTTGTATGTATTATGAATCAGTATCTGAGAAAATATTTTTATCTTTCTGTGTATTTTTTCTGCATGAAATTGAATTTAAACAGCTGTTTCCATTGATGCTGATTTATAAGTCTGTTTAAATCAACTTTGCTTCATAACAGTCCTTTTAATAAATTAGGGTTCTTTAGTGTAGCAGTAATCTAGGATCAGTAATCTGCTTTTAAAAAGTGTACTAATTTGAGACAAAATCATTGAAACAGACTGTCAAATAGAGGGTCAGCACTTTATATTGACTTTTTGACTTCTGCATGGAAAATTGAAATTGAAAAGGCAATTATGGTCAAAATGTGATTCTGGTGGCAAAAGCAATGGATTTTTCCTCAGAAATATCTCGCTCTCCTTCTGTTCTCCTCTAACAGGTAAACTTTGTCTTTTAATTTTAATGGGTCATTCTGCTACTGTGAACCCCTGTTATGATTTAAGTGAGGTAAAGATTTTTGGCAGGCCTGAGCAGAATAAGGCTTTGGGATCCTGTGCAGGTCTTCGCAAAGGGTGGGGGATCTTGAACTAGGAAATATGAACCATAAATCTCCCCAGGACAAAGAGCCGGAATTTCTTTGGCAGCTTTAATGGTGAATGAATCCGAGTTAATATGTGTGTCACTTCAGTGTAATTGATTTTACACATTTACTTAACTATCGTTAGTTCACCTCGGTTGATGAGTAACTGTGGAAAGAGTAATGGTGGGAGATGAGGCTTTCGTTGTCCCGTTGCTGCTGTGGGTGCATTACACGCTCATAGTGCCCTTCCGAGTACTTGGCAGTGATTGTTGTAGCTCTAAGTCCTTGTTCTCTACCCATCGCTGGGCTACTGAGCATCTGCATATTTAAAATCTTGTGGATAGAAATAAAAACAAGAGCCTGTTGGCTTGTAGCCTTGCGTTTTGAATTTCTGCAGTTTATAGGCCTGTCTCTGTGGTCCATGAAGGAATATTAAAACCAACAGTTACTTTGATGTTACTGTTGCTGTGTTTTTATCCTCAATGATTATGAAGTTCTTAACTGAAAGGTTGTCTCAAAACCATCTTTTGTTAGGTGTCAGCTGAATGGTCTGACCATCTCTCAGCAAAGAAGGAAGGAAAACACAATTTTTACTTTCTGGGTTACTTGAAATAAGAGGGATATATTCTGTTTTCCTACTTCCTCAAATCCATCATTTGCATTTTGATATTTCTGTATCTGTAGCTGAACTTCATGAACTTTCAGCAATTTAAAAAATGCCAATAGCACTTTTCTGCTAAGTAAAGAATGACAACCACACCATTCTTTCCTGAGTAGCATATGACCATGGTACTATGCTAGCCTGCTTGCTTAAAGATGTAAACAATTACACACCCTGGCAAACACACACACCTGAAAACAAACTCCTCGGACCCAAGGCACTAAAATATACCAAAAGTAACTGCAGCATTTGCTTTCGGAAGTTTGTATCTACTTTTTAGTTCTAGTTCTGTTACAATCAATAACCGGAGTTAGGGCTTCAGAATCTTCTTTCTCCAGATTTTAGGAAATGGGCTGCGTTTCTTTTGAAAGATATTTCATGTCACCTGAGGCAAAAGATTCACTTTTTGGAAGCTACATATTAGACGTCCCATGTAGTAAAGTTTAGTGAGCTCATGACTGAAATAGTAACTGTCAAGTTAGCTTACTTTTTCTGGCTTCAGAGTCATACAAATACCGTTCTGAGGTTTAATTGATACTCCGACTCTGTCTAGTGCAAATCCTTTCCAACTATGTGAAATCTTTATCATCAGATTGTGTTAAAGGAAACATTTTATATGAAAAGGAGTCAGATAAGCTGAAGTCTTTTTTTCCAAAATTTTTTACTGAGGTCCAGTTAGACTAGATGGACTGCATTTGTTTTGTCTTTTTTTAGTTCATCAAAGGCAGACATTGAATAAAACTTTGTAGTTTGTTTACTTTCTATTTCTTCAGTTTTTTCCTTCAAAAGGCATTTTAAAGCTGTTCTATATCTGTCATTTCCACAAATGCAGTTATTTGCTGCTTGCTAGTTGTATGGCAATATAAAGCTAACTTCATAGTCTTATTAAAAAAAATTCCTACTTAATTTCCAGTTTAATATGCTGCTTTTTCTGCAGTTTGCTGGATTATCATCCCCACAGTGGAGCGTGGCATGCTCGCTGGGTTCCTTTCCTATAAGATACGGGTATTTGCATTTCTCTTCAGACTTGTTACCCTACTCTCCATACCTCAATTTTTGCTGATCAGTTGTTTCTTGGAAACAGAGGGAAAATATCTGTTTGGATGCTCACTTTCCATTATCTTTGATTTCTATATGGCATGAGTGCACATTTCTTTTCCTGCTTGGGCACACACACCCTCCTCCCCCCGGGCCCCGATTAAAAGAGAGTGACAAAATTGTACTTTTTGTTCCAATTTCCTAATTCAAATGTTGATTTGAGCAGTTCTCTTTTTAAGCAAACAATTCTTGACTTCCAGGATGTAAATGTCTTATATCAGTGTGTCTTCCCCCAGCATTGCTGTTGACTTTCTGTTCAGTCCTGGTAACTTTCTTGAGGTGGTTTTTTTTATAGTTAATTTTGGACACTTGTTTCTCTCATGCCTCCACCTCCAGCCAGATAATTGTGCTTTTTGACTTAAGAATTGACAAAGCCTTCTTCAGATCCAGGTTCTTCTGTTCTCCAGTTCTACTGCCTTTGTCCTTCTGAGTGGGGGGCGGGGAAATGCCTAATTACTGACTGGTTTATCCTTTCATCTAAGTTTGGTATTTAAAAAGCTGATTCACTTTAATATCAGTTTATTTTCTATGACCTGTACCTCTGTGAAGTCCTTCCTGCTGTCCAAAACCAGATTTTAATTAACATTGCTACTTTCCCAGAGCAGTGCTTTTTAACTTGAAGAAGTCTTTGTCAGGAATGCTACTGTTGGTTCTTTTGGTCTATTTGTGAAGGTAGGCTTTCCAGGATGATGAAATTTTTGTTTCACTAACCTCTATTAATCTCCCAGCCCAACTATTGCAAACCCTTAGTAGTACTGTAAATATAACCTTTTAAAACTATCATTTTCCTAAGTGACTGTGACCAAAACTAATTCTGCTTTATCCAAGGAATCCATATTTCTAACTGGTAAGATGTTACTTACTACACTTCAATATCTAACTGGCTTTACTTATGTTTTACTTTCCTGAATACCCTCTACATTCCATCTTTGACATGAATATACCAGTATCTTTTTCTGCAGTCCTTTTAACATGCTGAATTTCATGGCCTGAACCAGTATTTCTAATTTTTCACATTATGTCTTCCAGGCTTCATATATTCAAGTGCAACTGTCTGTTGTTTCTCTCTAACCTCTCCTGAAAGAGTCGTTCAGGTTCAGTTCTTTGATGAACTACAGCTCCACTAGACTGCAGTGACTGCAGCTCCCATCCATATCCGACCCTCTTCTCTGCTGTCCTTGTAGCTGGACAATTTGTTATTCCTCTACTGTGTCCGTGTATCCCCCAACTTCGCTTGGATGCAGAAGCCAAAACTCCACTATGACTCTCTTGGAGTCCAAGAATCCAAAAATCTTCTAGTGTAGTGACTTCATGCGAAAATAGGTTTAAGTTTAAGCTTGTACACACAAGGAGTTTCCATATTTCCTTCCTAATGCCTGTGAGACATTTTTGCTTTGGTCTGCAGAATTACACATAAATTAGCCTAAAGTGGACTGGGTGACTTACCTATTGTGTATAAAGTGGCTTCAACTTTCTTAAAATCCTGCCTTTAATTAAGATGATGCAACTCTGAGCGCAGATGAGACCTGATTAAAACCCAAAGTGCAGTTGACGCTGTCTTTCCATTCTGCTTTGTTGGACCAAGCAAAAAATGAGTGCCAGAAGAATTGTTACTAAAGTTGAAATGAGGCTAGTCTGAGTGTCACCTGTATAACATATAAAAGTCATAAACTGAATATATGGGGCTTCTATGAAGCATATTTTTGTACACTTTATCAACAAGATGGCACTTGGTCATTTTCATTATGTTGACCCAATTTACTCAATATCATGTCACTTCACAAAACGGTAGTGGTGGAGGGCAGATAGTTGCCAGGGAGACTTAAAAAAAGAATCTTGATAAAAAAGGATTGTCCGTCTCTTGAATGTTTGCATTTTTCCAGGGCTTTTACTTTCCTTGTTTTAAAGCTCGAGGCCATACAAGGACATATATTTTTGTATGGCATTCATCATTCACTGTACTGTCGGGTTTTGGGTCTTTTTTTCTCCCCATTTCAGACGTTGCCGTTGATTGCACAGTCACCGAGTGAGCTGCAGGGCAGAGAGGGAGATGTACTTTTCTGTCGCTCAGAATTTGCTTTTGTTGGAGAAAGCAGCAGTGCTGAAAGGAACAAAAATGAAGCGTTCAGTGCTGCATTGAAAATGCCTTCCCCAAAAAAATGATTCTTCTCTCTTTATTATAGGTCTATAACACTGGGATATAGTTTTTTCCTGCCAGATTGAGCTCATTAAAACTGCTGAGTTACGCATCCTCCTGTATAAAGAGCCTCTCAGGTGTAGTAGTCTCTGTAGTTTGCTTCTCTGTTGAGCAGAGGAAATGGTCCCCTGGCTGGAGTCAGCACTGTTGGAGCACTGAGGGTATTTGTCAAGCGCTGAGGTATAGGCTTGTTGCCTAACTAAGAAGAGAAAAAGTAATTCACATTTTTATTTGTAAGAATTGGTTATCAGGGTGCTTCCCTGGACAGCTGTAGTGTTGCTGTTTATTATAAGATTCATTTCACCGCGAGCACAAGGTGAACGCTGTTGTGACGGTTGCTATCCACGTCTCATGGCTGATGTGCTGTGATGGGGGGTAGCAGGGCAACGCTTGGGACTCTGGAACACTGGTGATGGAGATTGGTCTGTTCACAGGAAAGGGCTGTGAACTAAGGAAAGCTGTTACGCAACAGTTCATTTTGGGGGAAGGCATTCTGGTGCTTCCCAGCTCAGATGGTCAGTAAGTTTCACTACTTACTCCATTTGTAGTCTCCCTCCAGTGCTGCCATGTTAATACTTTTCCGATTCATAGAATCATAGAATAGTTTAGGTTGGAAGTGACCTTTAAGATCATCAAGTCCAACCATCAGCCTAATGCCGACAAAAACCATCACTAAACCATGTCCCTCAGCACCATGTCTACCCATCTTTTAAATACTTCCAGGAGGACGATTCCACCACTTCCCTGGGCAGCCCGTTCCAGTGCTTGACAACCCTTTCAGTGTAAAAAATTTTTCCTAATATCCAATCTAAACGTCCTCTGGTGCAACTTGAGGCCATTTCCTCTTGTCCTATCGCTTGTTACTTGGGAGAAGAGACCGACCCCCACCTCACTGCAACCTCCTTTCAGGTAGTTGTAGAGGGCGATTATGGTCTCCCTTCCGCCTCCTTTTCTCCAGGCTGAACAACCTCAGCTCAGAGGTGTTCGAGGCATCTTAAAGATGTCACTGAGGATTTTGGATTAGGATCATGTGATTAGTTCTGTTTTTGCTGGAGCTGATTTAATCAATTCATACAGGCACTGGGAACAAATACAGATTTGTCCAGTTGCTTAAGTAAAGAATTCTAATAGTAAATATCAGAGAGACTGACTTGGCGATGTGCTTTTCTTGCAAATAGAAGGTGAAAAATGCCTGATGTTCGTATTTAAGATTTAAAGAAAGCAAGAGAAATATAAAGGAAGCTTGATAACGTAAGGAAGTTTTTACCCATGGAATCATAGGATTATTTTATAACTTAGGCCTAGAAATTGTCTAGTTGTTGAAGTATTAGTGATTATGATATACTGTAATATGGAGAATATGTAGCAATTCCAACAATATGACTGTTATTCTGTCCCAAGAAGATTTTGGTTCTGCTAAGTAAACTCATCTTGCAGCAAATATTTTTGCTTGACACAGGAGAAAATCGCAGAGTAAGCATTTTGTATGAAGTAGCAACAACTCCCATATAAAACCAACATTTTTTCATTATCTAGGAATGAGGACTGCTATATAACAAAATCAACAACAAAAGAAAGTAAGGAGCAAAGTGAAACTTCCCTTGTTGTTATGATGGTAACGGTAGAATTTGCTTTGTAAATGTAGTTCACACCTCTGCACATGACCCCACCTATTTTAACTTAATTCTGTGAAGAGGCTGAGTGCAATTGGGGTTTCTATTTTAAAAATTTTTGTCTGTAAAATTCTGTGGAGTTCTAAAGTAAAGCATTCAAAGGGCTACTTATTTTTAGGTGTTTTAGACTGTTTCCTTAATCAGTCGTCTTCATTATAATGTGCAGCAAGTATTGCTTAATAACACCTGTTCATATTACCTATAAGTGTCTGTTGCTTTCCTTTAAAGTTTGTTGATTATTTGATTTTTTTGCAGGTTTGGTGTTTATGTAGCATACTCCAGGGATTATAGATGTAAATTATAATGTAATTTACTTCTTATATTGCCAGACTGGAGTCAGTCCTATGGTGTGCCTGAAATTAAATGGAGGTGTCTGATTTTCCCTAAAAATATTTCAATGTTTGTTGTAGCTGTGTTTACAGTTTAACTGAAGGTGATTTCAGATATTTGAAAGCTGGTGATGAACTATTTATTAGCAATCTAAAATAAGAGACAGATAAATCTAAACAATCAAAACCAACAATTTTAAAAAACCCATATCATCTCACTTTTAGTTCTGGCACATTTTCTGCTCTTCACCTTTTCCCGGGGAGGGCGGCAGTCTGGTGTGTTTCCTCATTCCCGGGAACATTTGTGTCAGCACAAGGCAGGGCTGGAAATGGCTGGGCTGGCCGAGAGGAAGAGGAGCTTCTGTGGATACCGTCAACAAAAGATACTCGTGCTCAGCACGTCGGTGGAGGAAATGACTTTGGGCTGTACAGACGACTGTTGCTCTTCCCAGGGGCAAACAGTTAATATCTGATTGCTTCAAGGCTCACATACTGTAGTTCAGAAAGTCTAGGGCTTTTTTAAAATGAAGATACTTTTTTGGAACATGCACATGTTTCTCACTGTCATTCACTTTACAGAGAAAAAGGACAATTCAGGTGTCTCAAGAGACACTTTTTCCCTAGAACTTTGAAGTAATTTCCTCAGAGTTACTGTCTAAAAGGTTTGACAGATGTGCACTGACTATATTGGAAAGAAACTATTGCTAACGCATCTGTCAGCATCAGGTTCCTATTAAATGTGTTTTGAAAACCAGTTAAGTACTTGTCTAAACCTGAATGGTACCATTTTATAAAACAGGATTTAAAATTATAAAGGGCAAACACCCTGTCTCTTTAGGAGAGGCTGAAACACTTCTGGTTCTCTATATTTTCTTAATTTTTTGTAACCACAGTATTTTTTTAATGAGGCAACTAATGGTCAGCATAGTAACATATGTTGTTTCTATTTTAAGTCCTCCTTTTTTTTTTTTCCTATTGTATTGTGTAAGCCAAACTGTGTATCCTGTTAGTGATTATTTGTATTTCAGTATTGCCTAGAGATTCCAGCTGATGTGCTTGCTGCTTAGACAGTGTTTTTGTACAGTAGAGTCCAAGACCATCATCAGTGTTCATTGGCAGCAAAAAAACCCAATAAAAATAAATAACTGGAGGGGATTTTTATAGTCATACAGAGTTTGGCACATAATTGTTCTGTCTTGCTTGTGTCCTGGATAGGCATACGCTCCAAAAAAGCAGAGGGATAATAGAGGGGTGAATTGCCTTTGCTCAAGGTCACACAACAGATTCCTGACTGATCCAGGAAGATAACTTTACCGATTCCTCGTCTCCTGTCCTATCCACTGAACTGTTCCTGGCCCCTGTTGTGATGGGCTTTTTTTAGGTTAATCCATCCCCTTTTTGAGAGAAAATAAAATATTATTTCATCAACCAAAAATGAAGTCCAAAGCACACGTTCACTGTCCTTCAAGGGAGACAAAAGAAGCGAAGGTGGATATTGTATTTAGCAAGAGTTGGAGGACACGGTATTGTTTGTGCAATACTCTTTAGGTCTCCAGAGATTCTTTCCTAAGCATAGAAAGGCTGAGGAAGTGGAGGCATTGGCATGGTGTGGAAGCAGCTGCAGAGGGCTGGCTAAGCTACAAGCGTCTGAGTGCAGAGTAGGTCAAAAAATAAGTGATGTTGCTTTGTTGTTTTGAAAGAATATATAGTTTTAGCTAATTTTAGCATCAGTAGTATAATGTCATGTTCAAAATAGAGATGATTGCAATGTAGGCTTGCAATGGATCACATTAACAAGTGGGCTTTTTAAGTCATATGTTTTCAAAATATTTTCAATACTTTTTTTTGTAATCTTTCTTGGACACTTTCTTTTACTGGTTTGACTGTAACAGGCCACCTCTGGCTGGTAATGCTGCCATGGCCTGCCTTTATACTTCACTTACACTTATTGATTGCTTTAGTGTGGCAATTTCTCTTTTTTCCACTTCAGTGAAGTAGAAATACTCCTTCAAATTATGAATCTTTAAATTGTGTTTATAGATTGAAGACTTAATTTAGCTCTTCAGCAGATGAGAAGCATCTTGAGAGGTTTTTGCCAAGAGCAGTGTGCCAGCTTTTCAAGGAGAACAGTAAGGAAAAACAAAGGAAAGAACTTAAGTCCTTTGCTTTGAGCATCAAGAAGTGAAGAAATAGTAAAAATAAAGTAATAAAGTATCTGCTGCTGCTCAGCTTTGCTTCTTAAAAAATCAACATTTTTTTTGTCACTTTTGACTCTTGTATTTTAAAATTGTTTCATTTTTTGCTCTGTTGTAGTTTTTAATATAGATGTCATTAACATGCTTTTCTGTGAATATTATTCTTTATGCACTGATGCTTTTGACTGGGACAATGGGGACTGGGCTTCAAGGAAACTCCTGCTTAGAAGCTAACAGTAGGAACACAGATAATTCAGTTTATAGACCTCCATTGTATAAGGTATTCCTTTTTGTTTATCTTAATAACTAGTTAGATATTGCAAGTTTTGGAACACCAAATTGTGGACTCATTCCTGTGGGTGTGTTAATTATTTTTGTCATCTGTATGTACGTTTCCAGAAAAGGGAGAGAAGGGGTTAATAGAGGATGATTTAATAAAACTCTCTCAAAGATTAGATTTATATTTGCACCTAGGTCCCATTACAGTTGGTTCTAATCGTGTTCCTAAATGGTGGGTTTTTTTCTGGGATCTTATCTTATCACAGGACAGGCTTGCAGAACAAGCCTTGACACTTTTTTAGGTTGCGGATAAAAACGCAGCTTAGGATGCTCTGAATAATTATCACTGCTGATGTCCTGAGCGCGTTCACAGCGGGTCGATCGTACCCTCTGCACAGTGCATGAGCCCAAAGCACAAGCCTGGAACTCCTGGTTGGCAGATATGGGCCATCACATTTTAATGGTCGTTCACTGTTCTAACAGACTGGAAAACTGCAGAGAGCTCGTACCTTAGTATTTCTCAGAGTCTGTGAGGAGTTGGACACTAATAACAGGGCTCATATGCATTTGTGGTTGTGAATTTTAATTCAAAGATAGTTGCATTAAAGATCTTTTGGGGGGATGGATCCAGTTATAGTAACAACTTGGCTTTTGCCACGCTGCTTTCTCGTTTGAGGTTTGTAGATTTTCTGTAATAGAAAAACTGCACTCTCTACTCTTGCATATTTATTTCTAGTCCCCTGCAGCGCCAGTATTTTCTGCATGTTTTAAACAAGTAGGTGGTTAGTATGTATTTGGGACATAGAGGATATTAATATTGTTTTGCAATCCATGACAAAATGCAACGTTTAGAATTTTAATTAACATACATTTGAAATGTGAATTTGTCTGTAGATGAGTGAGTGTGGTTAGGATCCATTGTGTTATTTATAAGCTGTGTAATCTTCAGGTCTTTTTCCATCCCTTCAGCAAAACCTTATTAGAATCTTCTGTCTGCTAGTAAGAAACTTTGACTTTATGGACAGAATGGAAATGTATCTGACAAAGTGTCAAATATGAGAAAGTGGTCCAGTAGTGAGAATAATTACTTTAAGAAGAGGTTTAAAAAAAAAAAAACAAGCATGAGTTGAGTACTCAGTTCATCAAGAAGTTTGGTTGCCTGGCAATGCTTCTGGACTTCAATTTGTGAACTTATTTGCAGTGATATGATGCATTATTTGGTGTGTTCTTCATACCAGTGAACCTTTGAGGGTTTGTCACCTTCAGGTTAATGAAACACCAGGTAGTATGTTATTGTTTAATGGATGTGAAAAATGAAGTTTTGCTTTGGATCCTAAGAGGGCAAAATAATTGCTCTTAGAGGAATAAGTGCACATAATGTTATTTACGCTTGTAATGTGAAGTTCAATGGACTTGAAATTAGATTTACAGCTGTATTTTGATTTAAGATTGCTTACATGACTGTCCATTCTTCTTTGCTTTTTTCCTTTTTTTAAGCACAGTTTTGGAATAACGAATTCTGTACTTAAGTTGTAAACCAGAGTAGTTTCTTATGCTTTGAGAGGAAAAGGATTTTTCTATACCTGTGGAGGAGCAAAATCTTGTGCTCCTGGTCTGTCTGTTATTCGTAAATAGAAAATCCTTATTCTGCTGCAGTGTTGTATTTGTCTTTCACATGCTTTGCTGTATCACTTATTTGTTGTCACGTATATATGTTTATAATTGGGAGCAAGATGCACCAAGGTACACACATAGACAGAAAATGCTATAAATCCCTGTTACATTGCACCTTCACATAGGAAAGCTATTGAAAAATGAAGGACATACCTGACGTCTGAACTTTGTTGGCACGTTTGTAAGGGCGCAGAAAGGAAGGAGGAGGAACACGTTGGGCATTCATCCTTTCATTTAGCGCAGCTATTTGAAGTAACAACCGGCACACTTCTTGGTTACACGTAGCTCATCTCTTTGAACGTAGTACGTTCTGCAGACGTGAAAGGCAAGCTTTTCCATGGAGAATGGACTTACTCAGAGGACAGGCTAGAAGGAAAGAGTAAAGGCTGCAGAAAATTACAGAACTCTGGATCTTCCTCATGGCGAGGGTCTGTTCCCGTTGCTGCGTGCGAAGCCGCTGATTAATCCAGGCTAGCAGCTTCTCTCCAAGTTCAGCTGCCCAAATCCTCAGATAATTGGGACAGTGGTGGGATGATGCAAAGGCTTCAGCTCCCCTCTGGTGCTGTAGCATGAGGAGTGTGAGTGTTTGGAACTGGCAGAAGGGCCTGGGCAGCCTCTGTTCCCTGGTGGTGACAATCCAGCCAGGAGAGAGCCTGAGGAACTTGGGAGGGGCTGGCCAAAGGTGGGGGCAAATCTGGTTAAAGACAAAACACCACGGCAAAAAGTGGGACTGATGATATCGGTGCTTGAAGGACTCATTGAAATAGGTTACACGTCACCAATTTACATTTAGAGATGGTGCACTCTGGAGATGCAGGATGTAGCATGTTATGCTGTTTTATACAGCCGGTTGCTTTGGGTTTTTTGGTAGGGTGGTGGTCTTACAGCGGTGCCTGGTTCCTTGCTGCAATCCTGGTTTAATTTTAGCTTCTTTGCAACTGTTTTATATATTCAAAAGGTTTCCATTTCTATTTAGCTTGGTGGCCAGCTAGTTTCCTGTTTGTGCAAAAGTGCCAAAGTGCAGATCCAACAGTATTTGCGTGGTTGAGTGTGTCTGGGAGAACTGTTTACACATCAGCATCTGAAACTGGGAGGAGAACAGCACGACACGTTTGACAATGGAAAGACGGAGAACAAATCTGGTGTTGCAATTCCTTAGAGTATATTCTGGGAACAATGAGGTAACTGAGCTTTGCTCTGATTTTCAAGGCTGGCTTGCCTTAGGGAGAGAGATCACATTATTCCACTTGCAGTATCGTCTACTGGATGTCAGTATAAATAGTGGGGCTTGGGATTGTATCATATAGGTGATAACAGGTTGCATAATTAAAATGTTAGAAGGAAAAAGTTTGAAATTTACAGTTGCAATGCATGTAATACAGACCTTCCTTGTTTTGCTTCACCTACTTGTGACGCTTTTTTAAAAAAAAATTTGGCAGTCTGACAAAAATAGATATTAAATTGAAGATTTAAATTACACTTGTGAGGAAGGATAGCAGTAATACCCTGTGTTCGTTATTCTTCCCTACCTGAAATCCTGGTTCAATTTACATCAAAATTTGGAGGTTGTGGTAATTACTGAACAAAATTGCAGTAACAACTTAATTGGGAAAAGGTTAGAAAATTTTAATGAAATAGTAGAAAGCAAAATTTGCATATGAAAAAAATATAAAACTGAGTGGGAATTTTAAATAAAATATTTTTAAGAAGCAATGTAAAAGCTGGGCATTTCTTCTTTGTTCATCTTCCATTCAGGTCTTGTTTATGCATTAGCAGTCAAAATATTTAGTTACTGTACAGTAGCTAATTGTAAAGTAACTGTGGTTCTTAAGCGACTGGCACTTGTGTGAAGAACATCATTCTCTTAAATGAGAAATTTTTTTTGGAGTTGAGCTTGCTCCAGAACCTTCTATGATACTCTCAACTTTTAGCCATTAATATGGATGATTTTCATCCTCAATTTTTAATTTTCAAAATATCATTTCTCTTATAATTTCCTTTAAGTGTATTTTTTCTGTGATACATATTTCTTGATGTAGTTGGCTAAAGAAAAAATATACTGGAATATATTTCCCTTACTTAAATAGGTGATTTAAACCATAGAATTGATGTGTGGTTGAAGTAACTTTTGGTGAATTATACAAGTGTCCAGGAAGGGAATATGGAATGAATAATTTCATTCAGTGGCCCTTCTCAAGAGGAATGTGCCTGTGCATCATGTATTTATGCAACTACAGAAAAAAGCATAATACAATAAAGCCACTGATTTTTCGATTTGAACATACTTGTCTAGGTTTGATAAGTATTTAACATAAAGGTGCATACAGAGCATTCTAGATGTCTTCTTGGAAAAAAAAAATTTTAAAAAAAGGAAAAATTCAGACAATAGTATTTCAGTATTCAAAGAGTGCAATCTTTTCTGCACACATCCCTGAATATAATTAAATGCTATGACATTGCTAACTCTGGTGATTCAGAAGCAATCTTTCAGTGTAGGCTATTTCATACACTTTTAATGCCTGGACTTCCATGACTTGCACACAAATCTCAGTTCTACTGCAAATACAGTAAAGGGCTATTCCTAGTTGTTTAAATTACATTGCCAACCAAAATATTTGTAGTGGTAATGCTTTCTGTTTAGATGAAGCACTGTGTGCTTTATTTTTTTTTCCCCATAAAATAAAAGATTTGCCTCAAGCTGGTCTTGCAATTTGTTCGCATTTAAACGAACAAATCTCATTTTTAGATATGGGGACCTGGCAATGCTTTGGTGTGACATGTGCCAATTAGTTGTTGGGTTTTTTTTTAAGCTGAAGCAGCTTGCGGTATGGCAGTCTGTTTGTCCAGTGGATGCTTTATCTAGGATAAGAGGATTCCCGTGATATTGTGAGGAGGCAATGGGAAAAAACAAAGAATACCATTTCAGGTAAAACGTTTCCAACGTTTGTGGAGACCCACGCCTGGGAAGTTACCACAAACAGGCCTCGGGTCTTTGAGGAAGATGATCAAGTCATTGGATTGCTACTGCTTAACCCTTCTTCTTTTTGGGAAGAGGAGGGTAAACTCTTAGTTTTATGCTCCTCCTTGCTTTATGTTCCCAGTTGCTTTATTTATAACCATGTGAGGTGCACTTTTGATACACAGTGTGGGCACGATCATCAGTTCTCCACTTTTTCATAAGTAAAGGAGCCCCAGGAAGTGCTGGATCTGTGAAGCTTAGCTCTGGTTTTCGGTGAAAGAGCAAAGACTTGTACTGCAGTGAGTTCCTCTGAGAAGTTAAAGTTTTAATATCTTCCCCCCTGTATTTTAGATTAATTTGTGTGTTTTATGCAATACGGAGAATTGCGGAGGGAAGAAGAGTAAAAAAAATAATAAATCCATATAAGACACTGAATCTACTACTCCTAAGCTCTTATGACTGTGGGTGGGATTTCATTTTATGGCAAATTCCACGTAGCAGTTGAATGCCCCTGGAAATGACAGTCCAACTTCATCCTGTGTGTTCCTACCCGCTCACTGGCACTTGTTATATCATACAGTGAGTGAAATTGTTCAGGAAACTGATCTATCAGTAAATGAATGAGTTTTTTTTCAGAAAAGGGAACAGGTTGAGAGCAATTTCTCTGTTTTAACTCTGCGTTAGCCAGCTCACTGCTTATACAAGGGAAGTGACAGTAGAGTGTGGCCAGGGGTAGGGATTGCATTGACTTGCCTTTTAGCAAGAGCTAGGCTTTACCTCTGGCCTTTAGACCTTATAAATTGTGCAGGGTGAATGCAAAATACTGCTTATTGAAAGCTCGGGGCCTGCTCTCTGGCATCAGCTCGCTTGCGTCCGTTTCAATTTCCAGAGAATCCTGTGGAAAAACACCTAGGAGCTCGTACTCCTTCAGGGACTTGTTGGTGGCATAAGGCATTTCCGCTTGTTTTGTCCCAGTTTTAATTTCTGTTCGTAAGGACTTGGGATTAACCTGATGGTTTAGTTATAAAATCACATAACAGGAAATAATAAGAAATAATAAGGAAGTAATATGAAGCACAACAGGAAAGAAAGTGTTCTATATGAGCTGTTTCAAAGAAATTGTGAGTTTGTGCATCTACTGGAATTCATTAATCGGTTGTCTTTTACTATGGAAAGCAGACCTTGCATTGTATGCAAAACCAGAGAATTAAAGTACAAACGTATTTTTAGCTTTTCAAGTAAGTAATTAGTCGGTGAACAGAAGTGGCAATAAAGCAAACCTCCAATTTGCTGCATGGTTGGAATCCATGCCTTTTCCGAGTTAGTCTTTTGAGGGTATGTCATGCTTGCGTTGGCCTTTCATAAAGAAACTGATTATTTGGTAAGACTCGGGCTCTTGATGTGTAGTTCATTAGATATTCCCCATTTTCTTACTACCTTGCTAGGGACAGCTCTGGCCAACAGTTGATGCAATCAAAATTTTAGAAATTGTGTTTTGTAAAACAAAGAAGTTCCTTCTCCATATAACAAAGCGAAATTTAGTTGCCCTTGCAGGAGCATCAGTAACCACATCTGTTTTGCAGACAGGTTCTTTTTGCATTATGCGTTTTATCTATCCCAGCTTTGAAGTTTGACAGTGGATCATTAGAGTTAATTCGTGTAGCAATAAAAATTGGGAGGTCGTGCAAGGCTATTTTCTTTGATTGTTGCATATCTGCTGCGTTAAACCCTTAAGATCTTTACTTGTAGGAGGGAGTTTGTGGTTACCTGATACAATTTCATAATCAACGCCGCTTGCTTAGTTTCATCTAAACTCCTACATCCAAATCCACCCAGCGTAAATCGGATTTCAGTGGTGATGCACTACAATTTAATGGAGTCTGTGCTGCTGGAGTTCCATTGGAGACTTGCTGGTTCGAGCAGGGGAGAGCGAGCTCCCTGCAGTCTGTCTCTCTTGGTGATTGCTTGTGTGTTTTGGCATCAGCTTTAAAGACCAAACTGTGTCAGGTTTTCACATGAAACTTTAAAGACTGGTTGTTGAGCTTTTGCTGTTGAGGGTAACATTAAGCTAATTTTATTTTGTACTAGGTTTGAGAGAACTTCTAAAGTACTTAATTTATTAGGCTTAAGGATCATGCTGTTCTGTAATCTGTGTGATTTCATCATATTAACCTTCTTTGTTTCAAGTAATTTCTAAGTGCTGATAGAGGCTGGGACACTTATGTACACAATATAATTACTATTATTCTGTATGTGTTCCACTTAAAATTTATTTTTAATTAGACTTAAAATTAAGTGGAGTTATTCCCAAGCAATATAAGAAATACAGAAAAAAGTCAGATGTATCCAGTATAATAAAATATAGAATTAACTGGTATAGCATCTAAGCAAGGTTAAATGCATCTTGTCTGAAACCATTCAATAAATCTGCATTTATGGTTAGGGTATAATATTTTAGATTATCAAACTGAGGAGGAGGTAGTATTCTGCCTATTTCTTCCCTTCCTGCTCTCATTCTGCATTTTCTGTCTCAGCTATTGTGTTTTCCGTAGTCTTCACATGTTTGCAGCATTCCTTATCTGCTGGACTTGAAATGAAGCAAGTATTAGAAGCGTTATTTTTGTCTTGTATTTTATCAATAAGTTTTTGAAACCGATTGACTATTCTGAAATGAGGGAGTGTATGATATTAAAAATATTCAAAACACAAAAAGGAATAATGAAATAAATCCATTTTTTAAAGTAAATTTCAAATCCTATTGAAATGAGTTTGTTGTTTCTTTAATATCTCCTGAAAATTCCAATAGGAATTTTAAAGGCTGTACAAAAGAATCAGGCAGATGTAGGAAACTAATGCAGAACTTCCCGAGCTAATCTTGTTAGGCATTTCATGTAACATTATTTAGACTAATCTATACTCAAATTACAACACATTTTCTACGTGCCAGCAGCACGCTCGTGAAGAATTAACTAGTTAATGCACTACAAGTTGCTTCCTTTTCTTATGTCAGACCTTTCTTAAGAGTTTCTTCTACTTAACTTTAAAATGAGGTCCTCTCAAAGAGTTGGTTGTAGGATGCTGGGATTTTGGGGGTGGGGGTGTAAACATATGAGCATCCCAAAAATTACTGACTCTCGAACGGATACAAACATGTTTTGTTCTTATTTTTCTTCTAGTCTTTAAATGAGCTATGTATTCTTTTCTGTGGCATTATTTTTTGCATTAGCTACAGCTACACAGTGAGAAAATTTATACCATGCTTCTTACAATCCTGAGTGTAATAAAACTGTGCTTTAATATCAAAGGTGCGGTACCTTTAAAGTCATCTGTAGTAGGCAGAAGCCTGGTTTATATGTGAGAATCCACAGTGCAGTCTTTAAAAGTGCTTCTGTGCTTCCTTTTATACTTTGCCAACACTTTTCCCAATAGCAATATGAAACGTAACGGCATCTGGTTGAGATTCTGCTGGAAAACAAGTAAAAAGAGGCATCCCTGCAAACCCCACAACAGTGAAATTATTTTACTCTGATCATTCTCTTTGTTCCATTTATCTTCCTACTGTCTTTTGTCAGGCAGCAGCCTTCAAGGTTCCGGCTGTGCCCTCATGTTTTGCCTGTCCTTGTGTCTTCCACTGTGTTGTGGTCTACTGGCATGTCTTTGGCTGCTTTCTTTAAACTGGTAACTTGTTGTTAGAAAAGTAAATTATAAGCTGTTTTTGTTCTTCAGGCCCAGAGTCTTGATTCACCTTTAATCTTTTTATACGGGTATTCCATTGCCATCTCTAAAATGAAAGAGGTCGAGGTTAGAATGTGGTTTCTCAAGAGGCAGTGATCTGAGTGAAAACCTTACCAACAGCCGCTGAAATGGAGGTCTCCTCCCTCTGTCCCACCTTCCCTCTCCTTCTAGTTTTTGTGTGTGCTTCTGTCTCCCTTGCCTTGTACTCATATCAGCGCTCCTTTCCAAGTGCATATTTGATTTGTTAAAGAGGTAGAAAGAGAAGTCAGCAGAACGATGTCATTTTTGTACATTTTACTAAACCAGCTTGACTCGCAAAAGAACCTGACAAAGATTTGTGTTGGTGTAAGGTCAGAAGTTGGGGACCGAGTGACTTGGAGCAATGATGCGCTGGATTTGAAAGGAAGGGGAAGCTGAGAGGGGCCCTAAATAAGAGTGGAAGGACAAAAACCAAACCCTTTGGGTTATTTTAAGGAAAGCAGCGCAGTCTCATTCAGATGTTAACATGTTTCATGTGGAAGCCAGCGCAGGCTGTCTGTCTTTGTGTTGGACAGCACCTGCACACCAGTAGCTACTGGTATATTAAATAGGCAATACCTGCAGAAACATAAATTAAGTTGATGACGTAGGAGAATGAACAACAGTCTTGGGGTTTTTTTGGTTGGTTGTTTGGGTTTTTTTTAATTAGTGTAGTTAAGTGTGTTAGCTACTACATCTTTGCATAAAATCTTTTTTTTGTTTTCAACTTTTCAACTTCAAACTTTTACTGTTTTCTGCCTGCCGGCTTAGCAAATATTAAGCAAGATCTCTAATTTCTCATAGGTATGAAACCTTGTCTTTTTTGTGCTCTTTAGTAAGTGGCTGTATTATTTATTCATGTTTTTTTGTAACTACAGGGTTAGCTTCTTTCCAAGTAAGACTCTCTCCACATCTCCATCATCCCTACTGGATAGAGTTGTCAGTTACTGTATCTCCCCATCAGTGAATAACAACAACTGTCAGTGAATTGTTCAGGAAAGCCTTCATCTTTCCAGGAAAAACCTTAAGGAGGCTTCTTTTTTTTTTTTTTTTTCCCCTCCTCTTTTTCTAATGAAAGAGCTTGAAAGTTGTAGGACTCTCAGTGCGTGTGCTCTTCAGTACGATACTACGTGTATTTTTCTGCTGCTCTTGGTAGCCACAGGGAGCATTGGTTACACCCTTAAGAAGGCTGCTGGGTGGTAAGAATTACTTTTGTTGTTCTCCTGCATCCTTCATTTCCAGGAGTGATGCGTGATAATTATCTCTTAAATGCCATTGTGTTTTTATTTTTATCTAGCTGTGACAGACTAGTCTTCCAGTAGGTTTTATTTCCCTCCTACACTCATGCAGGCTTTCACGTGATGCTTCAAAAAAGCAGCTGAGAAACCAAGCAGAAAGCAGGGCTGATTTGTATAAAGCACCTCCATTAATTAAATCAAAACTTCGGATTGTGTTACTGGTTGCTATGCGCAAATCCAAACATTGCTTTCCGAAGAACCTCTTTCCACAATAACAACTTCTAGTGGGTTCTATGGTCAAGTAATTCTTCCTAAAATTCTTCCGAGGCAGTACTTGCTATCATTACAGGTACCAATTCAGGGCAGTTGTTTTACTGTGTGTACGATGTAAACAGAAGATGTCACTTCACATCTAATAGTTACCAAGTGCTGATTTTAAAAGGTTTGTCACTGCTTGCTCTGCAAGTAGGATGGAGAGGCTGGAGAGGTGGGCCCAGATGAACCTCATGAGGTTCAACAAAAGCAAGTGCAGGGTTCTGCACCTGGGCCGAAACAATCCTCGGTATAAATACAGGCTGGGGGATGAGGTATTAGAAAGCAGCCCTGAGGAAAGGGACTTGGGGGTGCTGATGGACGAGAAGCTGGACATGAGCAGGCAATGTGCTCTCGCAGCCCAGAAGGCCAATCACATCCTGGGCCGCACCAAAAGATGCGTTGCCAGCAGATCCAGAGAGGTGATTCTGCCACTTTGCTCTGGTGAGACCTCACCTGGAGTACTGTGTGCAGGTCTGGAGCCCTCAATATAGAAAGGACATGGACCTGATGGAGCGGGTCCAGAGGAGGGCCACTAAAATGATCAGGGGGTTGGAGCACCTCTGCTATGAGGACAGGCTGAGGGAGCTGGGGTTGTTCAGCCGGGAGAAGAGGAGGCTCCGGGGAGACCTAATAGCGGCCTTCCAGTACCTGAGGGGGGCCTACAGGAAGGCTGGGGAGAGTCTGTTTACAAAGGCCTGCAGTGACAGGACGAGGGGCAGTGGCTTTAAGTTGGAGAAGGGGAGATTTGGATTGGATATTAGGAAAAAGTTCTTTACCATGAGGGTGGTGGAACACTGGAACAGGTTGCCCAGGGAGGTGGTTGAGGCCCCTTCCCTTGAGATATTCAAGGTGAAGCTCGATGAGGCCCTGGGCAACCTGGTCTAGTTGGGGGTGTCCCTGCTGACTGCGGGGAGGTCGGACTAGATGACCTTTGGAGGTCCCTTCCAGCCTGGACCATTCTATGAATCTATGAGTCTATTTGTACTGGAGCTCTGTGCTGCTTTATCACAAGTGGTGCTGCAGATGGATGGTCCTCTGCACGGGGAGAGCCTCTGCGGAAAAGTTCGGAAATTTGCTGCCAGGAAATACCTGCTAGTGTTTACTTTAAAAACTCACTGAAAATACCACCCAGAAAAGATATTTCTTTTAATGTCTGAGGAAAGCTTATGCCTGAAGTGGTGCAAACTCATTTGACGCAAATTAATTAAGGAATTTGAGCAAATATTAGGAATATTCTTCTTCTTCTGTGTACAGTATTTGACAATTGCAAAAGTAGTAACGCTAAAACAAATTGTTTAAAATAATGCTGGCTTAATGTAACAGTACAAATACATTTGCTATATAAGCATGCAAATATAAGTTATATTTATTTAAAGAGTATTGCTACAGATGTATTGACAGTTTTGAGCTAAAAATCTACATTTTTAATTTGAAGCCATTTTTAGTGGATTTTCTAATAATCCAGGAGACAATAAGTGGTTTTTTCCCTGCGATTTTTTTTTTTTTTTTAATGCAGACGTGAAGAAAAAAAATTGTCTATACAATATCTGTTTTTTTAAATTTAATTGACAGGAATTTGAAAAATTGATTGGGTGTTTTTAAAGGATAGATATCATTGAGCTCTCTGCAGGCCCGTGTTATAACATATGATCTGTTCATACGTAAGTCAGGCTGGATTGAATGGTCCTGCCTGAGCTTACTATCAGAATCCCTGTAAGGGCTGGTTTCTCCTTTGAAATAATTTCTGATTAGGCGGAGCGTTAGTTGCCAAAGATGACGTCTTTGGTCTTTTCTATGTTATTACTGAAGTAATTCCAAGTCAAAGCTGATAAAATACAGGGTGTTAAACCCTGAATACACCTTTAGGCGAAGCAGATTACCTTACACTTGTCTGTGGTGAAGAGTGTGCAGGGCTTTGAGGGTGGCTGTCGGGTTTTTGTCACACTTTGCAGATGGACTCAGTTCAGCCAGGCAGAGAGAAACATTTTTATGCTGTTTTACTATAATGACATCATTGCTTTTCAGCAATGCAAGGCTTTCTTAAGGCGTTTCACCGCAGGAATTTGTTCTTTTGACTATTCCCTATGAAATTGGGGGATTTGTCACTGTCAGGATGTCAAGTTGTATATAGGTAGCTGCCACTGCTGGTTTTGCGTTGGCACCTGTCTAAATTGTGCTGCGCCTACTGTGCTGCCCTGAGATTATCTCCTGGTACCTTTTGCACACATACAGCTCTTGTTTGGTCAACAGACTTCATCACAGTTGCAATTTCTTTGGTATGTGTAATGAATAATGCAATAGAAGAATAATAGCACTGTGCTATATTTAGTGTTCATTAATGTACATGTTCTCCATAATCCTTTTAAAATACATTCTTGCAGCCTATTTGTGCTCTGGTCTGAGCATATTACAGTAATTTTGATTTCAGTAATCCTTTGTGGCAAGAAATAAACTGAGCAGCGTGATGTTTACGTGGTATGAAAGCTTCTCTTTTGTTGTTTGCTCTGACTTCTCTGACATGAAGGGAGCAAAGCTTATATCCACCAGCTGTCTTGCTGCCGCTTCCTTGAGTTAGCACTGAAACAGATTTTCTACAAGCATGCATCTGAAGCATGTTTCCTAGTATTTAAAGTATTCTCACGGAATACTTTCATATTCCTAAGTATTTAGTATTCCTAATATTCTCATGGAAAAACTGGCTGCTCATGGCCTGGATGAGTGTACGATCTACCGGGTCAAGGCCTGGCTAGATGGACGGTCACAAAGAGTGGTGGTCAATGGAGTTAAATCCAGCTGGTGGCCGGTCACAAGTGGTGTTCCTCAGGGCTCAGAGTATTATGTCCAGTTTTGGGCACCTCAACACAGGAGAGATACCGAGGTGCTAGAGTGAGTGCAGAGGAGGGCAACGAAGCTGGTGAAGGGCCTGGAGAATAAATCTTATGAAGAGCAATTAAAGGAGCTGGGGCTGTTTAGTTTGAGGAAGAGGAGGCTGAGGGGAGACCTCATCACTCTCTACAACTACTTGAAAGGACATTGTAGAGAGGTTGGTGCTGGTCTCACAGGTAATTAGCAATAGAACAAGAGGGAATGGCTTCAAGCTGCAACAGGGCAGGTTTAGACTGGACATTAGGAAGAAATTCTTCACAGTAAGTGGTCAGACACTGGAATAGGCTGCCCAGGGAGGTGGTTGAGTCGCCATCCCTGAATGCGTTTAAGAGTTGTTTAGATGTGGTGTTGGGGGATATGGTATAGGGGAAACTTTGTAGAGTAGGGTAGATGGTTGGACTTGATGATCCCAAGCATCTTTTCCAACCTGAATGATTCTATGATTCTAAAGTCTATTCATTATATGAAACTTAATGAAACCAGAGTATCTCTTGCCCCTCGCTTTTTTTTTTTTTGATACCCAGTTGTCTCTTTAATCTTTCATAACTTGTTACACCTGTAAGATTACATTCATGTTGGGGGAAAGATGAATTCTGCTCATGGTGATGGCATGACATGCTGTGTAATGCATTTGGACTCACTGCATCCATGGAACCCAGGGCGTTCCGCGGAATGGCCCAGTACGTTTAACAGGATTACACATGGAGATAAATGCTCGGTACACGGTGGCTGGTATGAAAAGTGTTTCCATTCTCTCCCCATCTTGTCGGCAGAAGTGATGGACAGTGAAGTTGACACTGTCATCACTTGCTCAGAGTTAACATTCCAGTGAGGTTAACTGGCGTGCAGTGCAAAAGCTCGCGCGTCCGAATTGTCATTTAAGGCAGTAGGCAGAAACAGGGAAGGCTACGTTAATTAAACTTGATTGATACCTTGAAGCTTAGGTATCAATCATCTAATACCTCTAATACTTCGTCTATTTTGACGAAGCCCGAAGGCCTAGAACTTGTTGGTTTTCAGCTTATGTTGGTTTTAGGCTCATTTTATGACTTCCTGTGCAGACATCAGAAATGCATGAAGCCAGCCAGCTGTGTGTTGTGTCCCTTCTACTTAAAATAAGAGCTGTGACAAGAGTCTTCAGCCTGTGTGTTTTCTACGATGATCCTGCAGTGTTTATTGTATGACTCAAATTAACGGCAGCGGTATCCTGTGTAATGTCTAAGTGTTCATATCCCCTAAAGAGATACTTGTATTTGTGTGTTGTTCAGATTCCAATGCTTCTGTTCATTTTGATTTGATTAAGAAAAAGAACCAGTAGTGGTGTTATAATCTTGATATATACCAAGGCTATTATAGGAATGTGTCACAGGTGTAAGTTCTTGAGTACCATCTTCGTGATGGACGATAAATTCATTTTATAGACTTAATTACATTTTTTTCACTATGGCTTATTTCATCATGTTATATGCTTTGCTTTTTATTGCTGAATATCTTCAGATTATTTCCTCTTCCCCACCCCCCAATTTACTTTATGTAGTTGGGCAATAGATATGTACTTAAATATATGTACTTATAATAGCCTGTTATAAATATTTTCTTATGTAAATGATTACTGCATATTAGTGAAGTCATTATTATGCTATTTGGACCTTTATTATATTAAATAGATTATGAGAAATTTCAGAAGTGTGGTGAACACATAAACAGAAATTTCAGCTTTAATAAACGTTCCAAGACAAGTAACCTATTGATAGAAGAAAGTGAATTCTTCATATGCATTTATTATGGTAAACAGTTTTTGAGGGCAAGTTGCAGTATGTATTATTAATTATGTTTTATCTTCTTTCTTTTTCCAGTTGTCCGTATTTGTCAGAGAAGATTACACCTGCTATACCTGCAATTGGTGGGATTCTTTTCTTTTTCGTGATGGGGACCCTGCTGCGTACTAGTTTCAGTGATCCTGGTGTCCTCCCACGCGCAACACCAGATGAAGCAGCAGATCTAGAGAGACAAATAGGTAACACTGAAGGTCTGTTGTCTCTTCGCTTTCCTCCCGAGGGTGCATGTACTGTGTGAAGGCAGTGTGCGGCTCTGCTCGTGGGAGGAGATGCTCCTATCTTGCCACAGTAATTGTTCTGGAGCTGTAGTGCCCGGTGACATTGCAGTGATTCCTGTGGAAAGATGGTTGATCAGTTCTTCACCAAGAAAGACAGTAAACAAAATCCTGACCTTGGAGAGCGATAGTTATTACTGTAAATACTTTTCAGCAAGTATGGTAGAAGTCTCTGTGGTACACAAGAGAATACTTTCTAAAGTGTTTTTGGCAAGAAAACTGATATTGCAAAGGTTCTACAGTTGTGCATCTTTTAAAGTAATGTACCCTCAGAGTTTAACTGAATTTAATTACGTTGTTATTTATATTGCGAAAGAGTCAGATAAGTCTCGGTGTTAATACACAGTCTTGTAAGTTGATGCAGTCTTGGGAAGATTTCTCTTCAATAACAGTAATAAAACGTTACTATTTTTTATCTGTGTAAAGCCAGCACAATTAAAGGCTGGCTTTACACAGATTTTAATGAGGCAGATTTTAATCAGCCTCATTTATCAAGAGAATTGTTAACTGAATTCTAGTTGTGGAATTTCTACAGCTACCAATATGCTGAATAGCTAAAATGTGCTACCTGGATAAGAAAAAACAGGATGAGGTTGCAGAGCTGCTTCATAAACAGTGGTTTTTTTGCTTATTTTTTTAGTAAGCTACTAAAGCTCACTAACGGCTACTATATCTGCTTTGATATGGTAGTCAATGGAAATCCTGTGTTCTGAAGCAATTTCAGAGGAATGCTTGCTCATATAATTGAAAAGGCAGATAACAGGTTTCTGCAAGCACGGGAGAAATACCTGCGGGGTCCTTGATGTTTAATACTATAGTACAGTCTTAGGCTTTGTTTATTGTGACAAGTAATTTAATGCAGTAGAAGCAAATGAGCGCACTAAAGCTGTTGTTGCAGATGTTTCTGCCATCTACTGAGTGTGAATTTGAGGGATTGACTTCTGACTAGCTTTTCTCTGGTTATCTAGGCTATCTTTTCTCCACAAAGCCTTGGCGAAAAATGTCTGAGGGGCAGAGTCATTGCTTTAGACTCTAACAATATGTTATGGGATAGAGTTAATTTGGAGTACACATGGAGCAGTTCTGGTTTAGTTTCCTCAGAAAGCAAATGTAATTTGTACGCACCAAAATCACACTGTGAACTACGCCAGTAAGTGAGAATGATCGGAGAATTCATGTCAAAATAGCAAAATGTTAACAACAATACGGCATTAGTTTCCCCTTAGCTGTTAAAAGACAGTAAGCACATCATGGAGCTGTATCTTCCACTTAAGAGATCT
This sequence comes from Numenius arquata, assembly GCF_964106895.1. Classification (NCBI taxonomy): domain Eukaryota; kingdom Metazoa; phylum Chordata; class Aves; order Charadriiformes; family Scolopacidae; genus Numenius; species Numenius arquata. The sequence continues at coordinate 9,154,876 of NC_133577.1, read as the reverse complement.
GTTGGACAAAGAAATGTTATGGTAAAAAAAAAAAAAAAAAAAGTATCAACTTGTAATCCCTATTTTAGGCCTTTAGCAGAGAAAAGTTAACAAGTTTGTTTTTAAATACATACATACTTTAGCAATTGTTTGAATCTAATGGTTTAATTGTGATTAAAAAAATCTTGTCTGAAGGGCTCAGTTTGAGAAAACTACTGCCAGAGGAGGATGAATGGGGTTTTTTTATGGAAACACGCATGTTATCTTTGGTGTAGATTATTTTACGAAGAAGCGGAATTTCAAAATATAGTCACGAGTTCATTGATCGTCACTTTAGTGACATCATTTTCTTTCAACAGATTTGGAAGGTCCTGACCACAGCTGTTACACTATGTTAAGTTAAAAAGGTGTCTGTGTAATAAACAGCATTTTGTGTATTTCCAACTGTTTGGATTTGAGTTCCGGAGTGGAATCAGCGCATTTGAAGAATGCTTCATGTGCAGCAGCTTACTCTGTATGCTCTTGGAGTAGGTTTGAGGTTTCTGGAACTGTGTGATCATGTAACACGGCTGTTGAACTTTGTGGGAAGGAAATCTGTTCTCATGGATGTGTGAAGTCTGAGATGTGTAGTTCACCAAATTTTATAGAGCTGGTATAGCTTTCTAAAGACAGTGTATTCTGCTGGCATTCACACTGCAGGAAGAAAACCTACAGTGCTTTTGTACATTGTTTGGACTAATTGTGGGGAGCCAGGAGCCAGCTGTCATTGCCATGACAGGAAGAAAGTTACATTTAGCCAGGCAGGACTTAGCTTTGGGCAAGGACCATACTGTACATATCACACCGAGAAGAAAGCTGTTAGGTCCTAGATGACCCAGATAGCTCAATCCAGATGGGTGAATTTAAATTCATATAAATTTCTTCCGTTTGCTCACTTTCCAATGTGGCACTTGGGATTATTTAAAAAGAAAATCTTCAGTCAACCTGCCCTGACAGGCCCTAAAGAAATTAAATCAGAAATGGAGGAGTATTGTGAAGCCGTATTCTCACCACACTCCAAAAAAGCATTGAAAGTGGATATGGAATGTGTTTATACTGAGGGACTGGAATTCTCTTCAAAAACAATAATTTCAGTCCTTGCTTGTGTAATAGAAGAATTCCTAATATTCACAGAATTCAGATATGTGGAAAACAGATGCCAAAGTTCAAATTTGTGGTGTTGAGAAAGCTAACAGATTTCTTAGGAAGACTGATTTTAGAGCTTATTTTTTAGCTTTTGCCAGTGCTGTCACAGCAAACATTTTTCAGAATCAAATACTGAGTAGATAATGTGCTGCATAGAGATGTGTAAGTTGCTATAATGTGTAATAGCATTTTTTTTTTATAGCTGGGAAGAAGAGCTTGGAGAGTGGGGGAAAAAAAGCGTCTCAGAACTATTTGGGAAAATATGGGAAAGTTATAATTTCCCCCTCCTTTCTCTTTTTTGCCCCCACCTTTTCTCAATAAAATTTATTCTCTCTATAGGAATATCTTGTGGGAGGGGGATGGAATTCAGGCAGGTATATTCTTCAGCGTTGCCAAAAAGAAATGCCCCTTTCTAGCATAAAATTGTGTTATAGTTTGTAGATAAACAAGTGTTTTAAATTTAGAGTTTTCCAGAAAGAGCCATTTTGAAGTAGAGCTTTCTGTATAACTGTTTTACTACTTACTTTACTGTGGTGGCTTGTGAGTATTTTGTGTTTTTAAAAATGGTCTTTTCCTTCAGTTTTATTAATGCAATATTTGGGGAGCAGTGGACATTCTTTGCCTATTTCAGTACTGGAGTTCCCAGTAAAATGCCTTAACGATCAGAAGGTAAATATATTTATTAGATATTTGAAATTTTAAGAATACCTTTCTAATGGAATAACCTTCCACAAGATTTACTTGAACTTAAATTTCTGTTAAACCTTTGCACTTCATACGTCTGCCCCCATGACCTCTCCCAGCTGTTTCACTCCAGCAATTCCAGCAGTCCTATTTTTTTCCCTCTTCTTGAGGTGAAGTACAAGTAGTCTTAATCATTTAACGGTTGTTATCCTGGTCTCTGCTATCCTAATGATGAGTAACAGAATCTAAGCCATTTCCAAAGAGTAAAAGTAGACTCATATAAATATGAATTTATTGAAATTATATGAATAAATATGAATAAATAAAGAAGCAGTTCTGCTTTCTAAATAAAATAAAACATGAACATTAAGAGAAAAAAAAAGTTGTTTGTTTCCATTAGATTTCACTGTTATCAAATTTGGCATTTAAAGGTAATCTAAAAATGAAGGCTTAACTGTTTTTAAATTAATACTGAACTTGTTTTTAAATTATCACCTATTTCTACTGAACAACTTGCATACCATCTTACTTAATGCATACAACCAATCCATTTGTGTTAACTGGCCTTTTACCTTAGAAAAGCAGCATGGTTTGGGACACTGCTGTACCTAATCAGCAGACGTTCTCATTAAGAAAGGGCTGGATCAGCATAGGAGGACACTGCATGAAGGTCTGCACTAGTGAAGTGTATTTAAACCAGAACTAGGAGAAGGGAAGACATTTATGTCCAAGCCTGTTGATCAACCATCTTGCTTTCACTTTTTATATTAACAAGTTTATTTTAAGCTATTTTTGGCTAAGGATAGGATTTCAAAGTTGGTTAGAATCCAGACTTGCAGACAGATTGTTGGGCTTCTTACTGCTGGTGTTCTGCTTTGTTTTGTTTCTTTTTTTCCTGTAATGGGACAAGTGTTGATGGTTGAGAGAATAATTTATTCCTACTGTAATGTGAGATCATTGTAAAGAAAAGCTGGAGCATAACTATATATGAAGAGAAACATATTTGAGGGAAGTCTTCTTAACTGTGGTTAAAGTAAGGATATACTTGTTGTTGCTTCCCTTACTGAGAACAGTTTGCTGAGTTAAAACAGATGGTCATCAGTTTAGAAGTCAGACAGATAGAGTGTTTTGAGTTGTGCCTCATATACTGGTGGCTGATAGTTCAGCTATGGAATAACCATAGTCCTACTTCCTTAAACTGTTTGAAAATTAATGAAATAATTTTCCCATACAGTGGGAAGCTTTCACACCTGCATTTGAGAAAGGAACAGAGAGGAGGATAAGATGCTGAAAAGAACAGTAGTATCCATCTAGGTCCTATCCCACATTCCCTGTCATCTCTGTAGGTACTTTTCCATTTCTGTGTCTGTTTCTTTGAATTTCTTGAGTCCCTTAGGCAGAAAATGAAGTTAAAATCCATTAATAAAGTTGCTACTGAAATTTATTTGCTGATTATCTACTAGTAATAATGACGGTGCAGTTGAGGAAAAAAAGATTCAGAACAAAAACTTGTATAACCTATTCTTTTTATGTAAAACAGATGGGGTCTCTAATGGAAATTTACCATTTCAGTAATTACGTATAAAGATGATAACGGTGACGGTTTGCTAAATGAGATTGCAAGTGAGTTGTTGAAGAGTAGATATTAGGATTTAGTTATCTTGCTATGACAGATATTTTTCACCACTATAGCCAGCTGCTTGGTGAAACCTTGAGTGTTCTGTAAATCGTGTTTTAAATATCCTTTTATTAAAGGATTTTTCCCAATTTAACCACAGCAAATGAATTCCTCAGTTTTCAAATCCAGTACTCATATATGCAATATTTAATTGTATCCATGGTTTTGAAATGGACATGGTGTAGTTGTCACTTTAGATTTTTTTTTATGATGTGCACTTTAATTCTCTGTTCTTATAGGATGGCAGACATATAGACAGGCTGTAATTATTAATGGTGTTCTTGGCACTATTTAAAAGATGAGGTATTTTAAATGCTTGCTAATTGGCATAGAAAATGGCTTAGATGCATTATTTTCATAATCCAGTGGTTATAAAGAAAAAAAAATAATGAAAAGGAGCAATAAGTTGTTCTTTGAGTAACAAAAACCTGGAGAGGTAAGGCAGAAGGCAGCTCTATAGCAATACATTCTTATTTGGGCATCGGCACAGAAACAAGTTACCACAGTCTGTTTCAGAAAGTTCTTTGAGACTTGGTTCCGTTTTCTAGAGAATCCTGTGCTTTCTGGTGTTTCGAGTCCACTCTGGGTCTCTTTTCTGCATCTTACTTGTATTGCATCTATTAGGATCGTACACCTTGGAGTTCTGCCCTCTCTTTCCTATACGTCTGTTCAGCCCTGCCTCCATGGCTCTTACCTGAATCCTACTTGGTTGCATCTTTCGCTGTCTGTCACTCCTTCCCCTTTTTCTGATCCTTCCTTCTGCTCGGCTTTTTACTCACCTTGTGTTTCTGCGATGGGATTTCCATAAAGCTTCTTGGGGAGGTGGTCAGAGGGAGAGCCAGGTTCGTTACCTTGAGTACTTGACCGCAGCAGTCTCCAATAAGCTCAGTTCTGCTCGAACGTAACATCCTTAGTTTCTCTGGAGTGATGTAGTGTTCGTAGTCTGTTCATAAATGGAGTTGACATGTGCTCAGCAATAAAGAAATCTGGAATTTTACTCTATAGCTCTTAACAAACTGTTGCTGAGAATATCTGAACTGTGGTCTCCTCCCTGCCTGCCCCCCCACTATTTTTCTGCACAAATTTTGCAGAAGTTACACGTTAAGCTCAAAGGCTGCAGCATGTGCTAGATTTTAGCTGCTTTCTTCAAATTCTTTATTATGATAGAGGTATTAAAATGTTTGCCATTCATTTGAGTTTCAGAAGTGGTTGAATTGTCTTGCTTAAGCATCTGAAAACCTCAGAAATAAGGTATATAGCTTCATATGGCATAATAGAACAAAAGCAACTAGACGCATGAGGCTTGTATAATGCAAAATCACTGGAGATAATGTAGGGTTATTTGCTATGAAAGTGCTATAATTTGTCAAATCCAGCATGACCACCTCCCCACCGTCCCCATCCCTTAAATGGGAGGTTATACTTGTTGATTTAGTATTTTTACTTCAATTATAACTTTCATGACAATTGAAGTCATTTTTTCCAGGGCAACGCCAATGGTAGTTGCATTCTTTTTATGGTGCATATAAGCATGTTTTCTGCTACCGCAGAAATACTATACAAAATACTATATTGAGAGGGGCTGTTGTTTCTCTGGGAACATGAAAACTAGGAGCAGCCTTATTTTGTAACCTCTTTGCAGTTATGATACGTGTCTCTTGTAGTTATTTTAGTGTGAAGTCCCCTCAAGTGGAAAAATGTTTATAGGATAATAAACTCCTAAATATGAAGGCTTAAAAAGTATAACCAAACCCAGCAGAATGGGTTTTCCAGATGGGAAGGTGTTTGTCCATATACATCTACAAGATAAACAGTTCTTTTACAATATCGATCTCTATTGCATTGGATAGATGATGCAGATAAATAAAAAAATGATCATGGTCATTTATCCTTCCAGCCTTAAAAAGGCCCATCTATAGCAAGGAAATGCTTTGGATTTTTCTTCAGGGTAACTGTCTTAACTTATGTATATCTTCCTAGTTTATTCTGTACAATCAGCTCAGGCCAGTTCACAGTTTCTGTTTGCTTTCTTGTGCTTTTTCAAAAGCCCCGAATTAGCTACATCATCTCTGCAAGTTGGCTTTGTCTTGGCTCTCTCATTTTCTTTGGCTGTCAAGACTGCATTTGAGACTTGCCCGCAGTTCCTCGCCTGTCTTTCAGTTGTTTTGAAATGCACAATTTTGATTTCCTTGGAGCCCTATAAAATTAAATCTGTGCCACAGCATAGGCATTTCAGAGAATGACAGTAGCCTGAGCAAATACAGACCGCTTATGAGTACAACGTGGGTATGTTTTTCTTTCTCTCCAAAGGCTGGATACCAGCTTGATAGGCTAATAGTGATACCTGATACTGCACGCTTTAAACGATATTCTTAAAATAAATTTAGTTAAATTACTTTGTGTGTCAGGTAAATCTTTCAGAAAGCTCTTGCTCTCTGTGCTTCTTTCCCTCAGCAAATCACTGAAGATCATATTTCTTTCAGGGGGTGAGAATACCTTTCATGTAAAGTTTTAAACCTCAAGAAGATAACAATTCTGCTCTTAAGAAAGTAATACACAGGTTTTTTCTGAAATCGAAGCAGTAAGTCTTTTATCTAAAGTCAGGAGCAATATTTGGTTGGTATCTCTTGTTGGCTATCAGAAGAATTATGTGAAGCATGCAGTTAGCAGCTGCTGGTTTCAGTCTAAGCCAGGTTCCCAGTACTGTTTGTCCCTGAGATTACTGTCTGGAAACAAGAAAATGTTGAGTAAGTTCTTTTCCCTAAAAAAATCAACTTACTCTTTCCTCTTGCAGACCGCTTTTGTTAAGCATGTATCTTAAATCTAAGTGATTAAACACAGAGGAAGACATTTCTTAGAGGAGGTTTGCATTTATGCAGGGGGTTTTTGGGTGGTTCATTATTTTGTTTGTGGTTTTTGCGGTTTTGTTTGTCTGTTCTTCAGATGTTATAGGTCATACATAAAGATTTTTATTTTTTTCATTGCGTTATCTGTTTTTCTTAGCAGGAAACATGACAACTACTTCAAGTTACTAACTTTTCTAATGATATTTGTTGACGATTGAAATTGTGTCCCTTTAAAGTTGATGGCAAACCTTGCATAATATGGATGTTAAGTTTGTGTAGAGACAACATGGAGCTGGACCTTCTAGAGATTGTTTGTCCTAGGATCTTAGGAAAATTGACCAAAAAAGCAAGTGCTTGATTGAGTGGGAGAATCCTGGTGATATACAGGATTCCAGCCTCTGTGTCTCATCTAAATAGCACCTTCCATTTGTTTTCAGTGTAATAATTTGAGAGATTGGAGTTTGTTGTCCCATTAGAAGGTTGCTAGGCTGTGCTGTATCTCCATTAAATACTTGGAGTGACTTTCTTGCAGCATTTCAGGTACCTTGGTCCTGCAAGGATATGGATTGTATGTTTGGGGTTTTTGTCATAGGGTAATAAAATGCTGGAGCCCCATCTAGTGCATGAACATTTAACACTGCTGGAGAAGTTATAAAATGAGAGGATGGAAGGCAATCCCATTGAGTGGGAAAACTTTACCCTTGTTGTAAAATAAGTTGCATTACTATGTCAGTAACAGATTGGAATAGAAAAATGTAAAACATAGGGGTCAAACAGAGGTTTAAAGGGACCAAATATGTTAAAAGATGTAAGGATATTAAAAGATTTAACTGTGTTAGAACCCAAGTTTGAGCAGTCCAGTTGAAGTCTGAAAAACCACTGTGAGACCAGGACATGTTTAGCGAATTTAGGTCAGATAAAGCTGATTAAATCCAAGCACATTTGACCTTGCCCTGTTGCTTACTTCCAGCAAAAAATTGTTAATAAACAGAAAGACTGGGACTTTCGGGTTTGATTATGCAATTTAGGATTGTGGGTAAAATCCTGACTCCATGGAAAGTCAGCAATAAAGAAAAAAAACGTTTTCATTAATTTCGTTTGCATCAGCTTTCACCCTTGGATTTTGAGATTAATTTTCCTCAGAGAGCTAGGATTTGCTGTCCCTGTGAACTTGAACTTCCCTGCGAATGTTTGGAAGGAAATCCTCTTAGAAAACCAGCGTTGTAAGTATAATGGGCTGGCCAGTAGTCTCCCTTCTCCACCAGAGAAGAGGGAAGTTGCCTTTGAGATTCTACCATTTTAGAGCCCATTTTAAAACAAAATAGTTACAGTGCACTTTTTGAACTTCTTGAAAGGTGGGAAAATGCTGGCTTTAGTCAATGTGCATTTTTTATACATAAATGTTTCATTAGAAAAAAGAGCTTGACCGGTTTAAGTAATTTTCTTTGGATTATTATGTACATACTCAGGAATAATAAGATTTTGTAAAAGAAGAAAATTTGAAATATTGTAATTTTAGGAAATTCAATGCATCAGCATTTCTAGCAGTATAGAAAGCTACACCTATATAAAACTCAGGCTTCATTAGTGATTTTGACTATTACATGCTTAAATTTTAGTATGAGTGTCAAATGGAAATGGCCGGTTTATTAGTGAACACGTTATGCGTGCATGTGTTATATGCTTTATCGGATAAAAAGCTAAATGGGGCTAATGACCTACTTTTTTTTTTTTTTCACAATTTAAGTCTATCTTGACCAGACTATTGTCAGAAGTGGGCATAACACTGTGTTTTGTAAGGTCCATGGATTTTTAAAAGGACTGAGAATATTACAAGCCTGCTGATGATGATGTCACTGAAAGTACAGTGTATTAAAATATATTTATCTTTTTCAGTGATGGTAACTAAAATCAGCTATAGGGGACTTTTAATAATAAAAACTTACTATGGTGCTTTTCTCCCCTAAAAACTATTGTCATATGTAGATCTGTACTAGTAGTACAAGTTATTTATTTCAGCATTTCACGCGGCATGTGATAACTTGTTCTACAGAAACGAAGTTTTCATTGCAAATATGGAAGCTTTTTAAATGTAATCTCTGAATGACAAGAAATTCCTCCCTGTGTTCTGGATTTAGAAATCATCTGTAAAAGCTTTAAATAGTATAAGCACAGTTGTGCTATGCCCTCAAAAGAACATCTTTTCAGCTTAGTTCTAAATTAGAATGCAAAAATAAAAAGTTCCTTAACTCAAACTAGTGTGTCATGAGGACAAATAAACTGTTATGCAAGCAAATAAAAAAATTGGTTTTTACTATAACCTGAAGAAATGAGATTATTTCTATTGATCTCATAAAATTCTTGTATCTGCTAGGGTGCTTTAAAATCACAATCATTTAATGAGTTTCTTTCAAACAACGTAATTGTAAAAAAAAAAAATAATAAATTCTATATTGCACAATAAATAACTTCTATTGTCTATTTGTGCTTCAGCGTGTAAATACACTAGTAGCTTGTAATGCACTACATATTTAATCAAAAATACTGTGTCAAGTAGTATTGCCCTTGAGGTCAAAATCAGTATTATTGATTGCTATGGAAGCCATACAGTAATCTGTGATTCCACGTGCAGATCATAGGACCTGGCCCAGCGTCCCAGGAACGTGGCAGGGGTTGGTTTAGCTCCAATACAAGCAAATGTCTGTACTTCATCAGGGTCTATCTGGTAGGCTGTTCCTGAGCTGCTGTTTCTTCAGTTTTCCACACTTCATTCTCATGAGGGACACTTAGGAGCTTCACACCCAAATTCCTTCATTCCCAGCTATTGCTCCACTCCTTCCACCACCTTCTTGAAGGGAGTTTTGTTTCAGTGGTCAAGTTTACAGTGGTGTCCCACAAATACTTTTATTGATGCATGTTTATGGATTGGGTGAGCATGTTGCAGGTGGGAACTTCTTAAGCTACATTTGCTGCCAAATAGCATATTAACAGGTTGCCCAGAGAAGCTGTGGATGCCCCATCCCTGGAGGTGTTCAAGGCCAGGCTGGATGGGGCCTTGAGCAACCTGGTCTAGTGGGAGGTGTCCCTGCCCATGGCAGGGGGGTTGGAACTGGATGATCTTTAAGGTCCCTTCCAACCCAAACCATTCTATGATTGTATAATTACACCTTTGCTAGCACAGCTATGCTCTCTCTGATTTGAATACCTTGCTAGGCAGAAGGCTTTCTATTTGCTCCCTTGGAAAAATGTGTAGTTTGTAGGCTGTGTAACTATGTCTGCAGACCTGGAAGAAATTGTAATTGGGGGTGTTATTTCTAGCAATTTGAGCTCAAATAAAGATCATGGATCTTTAGTAGCCTGTCATCCAGCCCCGTGCTTATCCAACGTGAAAGTGAGGGGGACAACTTAAAACATAGTTGTGCAGGTGACTGTGACTTTGAAATGTAGTTTTGTTCACATATTGGAAAATAGTTTATTTTACTTTCCTATTGTTCTTCCTGTTCTGCCTGGCCAAGAGTAATAACTTTGTTTTATTTTCACTCCTGTGGTTTGGTTTGATTGTGATTATACAAGAACAGATAAAAAGGTACCGCTTTTATATGTTCAGCTTTCAGAGTATAGCTCAGCTTGGGAGCATTTAAAGGACAAAATTGATCTTCAGTGATTTAGCCTAATGAGTCCTTTAGTTGCTGGAAAAATGAACGCTGATGTCCTAAAAAAACCAAAAGCAAGCAAGCAAACAAAACCCCAAACCCCACCGCTTGTACCAAATGAGGTAGTTGGAAACTATTTTTATGCAACAAACTTCAAGATGTGTAAAAGTAAATCCAGGAGCTAGATTTTCAGACTTTGAAACAGCAAGAGCTGTGAAATACAGTGGAACATGTTCAGAATAGTATCACAGAATTTAAGAGATCTCAAAGCAATGATTGATCTTATTTCTACTGTGTGCCAAGCTCTAATGACAGAGCTGCTGTTGCTTAAGTAAATGTGCAGGTTCTATATTAGATTGTAGAATATCTGCAACTCTTGTAGAGAAACTTTTTGTTATTATAGGAATTCTAAAACATTGAGGAAAATGCTAAAGATAACTTGTCCGGGTTTTACCATCCCGCACTAGTAGTCGCAGTTGTCTTTAAAATATTCTTTATGAACTAGTAGGGGATATGAGAGTATAAGAGTTTTGAGATCAAGATAGCTGTCAGTATTTCAGAATTGGGTTTGGGTGGTGGTTTTTTTTTTAATTCAAATTCCCTATGGATGCTCTTTGTAACTAACTATCTTTCTGTTACATGTTATTTTAGAAGAATGAGAAGGGAAAAAAGTTCTTTAATTTAAGCGTGTTAATATAAATTTGAAACTTGCTATAGCTTGCCATCAAGGACAGTTCTGTCCATACACCATAGCTCATGTGAAAAATTCAATGCCTTCTATTTCCATGTTTAGATATTGCAAATGGCTCCAGTTCAGGAGGATACCGTCCCCCTCCCAGAACAAAAGAAGTGATCATCAATGGACAGACAGTGAAACTAAAATACTGTTTTACTTGCAAGATTTTCCGCCCACCTCGTGCCTCACATTGCAGCCTTTGTGATAACTGCGTAGGTGAGTAAAAAAAGAGATGGCGTATGTTCAATTTAGTAGCTTATATATTGTAATGAATACTCTTGGTATGAGAGAGAAGAGAATCAGAGCTAGCGACTGCATTACTCATCAGGTTACTTGCTGTGTTCATCCTTCTTTCCTACAATGTCTGTTAATGTTAAGAATTTTAGAGGAGGCAGAAGAGGAGATTTGGCCTAACAGAGAGTTGTTGCTAATCTAGGAAGAAGGAATAACTTCTGATGCATACATCTTTCCTAACCAGCTCAGCGAGATGAAGAACACACCTAATTTGAACAGGGCTGCATATTATGTGGGATGAACTTCCCAGTGCAGAGAACCAAGCCTTACAGCAGGCTCTAGGTGATTCTTACCTTTGAACAGTTTTAAGACTAGAAATTTCAAAGTCAGAGTCCATAAGAAATTACTGGGCAAGCATGCTATTTTGAAAGTGAGTAGTAGTTTTCAGGACCTAAGGATATTTTTTTCATGATAGAGCTTTTTTTCCTCTGAACATCTTGTCTTTTTTCATGACTCTTTTCTTTGGAGGGCAGACAAGGCGATTAAGATATGCTTGGATTTAAAAGCAAACCAAAAAACCTCACCAATCAAATCCGAGTAGTTTTCTAGTTAATTAGATCACATTTAGAGTTCAGTGCAGCTGATTAGCACACTGTAGAGCCTGGATCTTACGCATTCAAGAAAATAATGTAGAAAGATGTCTCCAGCTGAGAAGTGTAATTGCAGCATTCAGCAATGATATTTTTAGATATAAAACAGTCGTTGGAAGAATTACAGTTTCGTTTTAGATGATATACATTTTGGGAATACACTGACATCAGAGTGATAAGTTTGGCCTTTTGGCCCTGTTACAATCAATTGGTATCTGTAGATGGTTCCTTCAGTAAATTAGTTTTTCTGATGTGTTAGAATTTTGTAAGTGTTGCAAAAGCCATTGAACTTGGCAAGCAGGGATGTTTATGAATTGCAGTTGACCCATTTTCAGAAAAATATTTTATCAAATGTGTAACCTGGACATTAGACCGTTGTGGTATTGCTCAGCAAACCTGATAATGTGAAAATGCAATTGTTGACCACTGCAGTAAATAAAAGTTATGGGCTGTTGTCTTTATCAAGAGTGCATAAATAAGAGTAACACCTACACACACATGCTGAAGCTTTTTTTTTTTTTTTTTTAAATAGTGTTTCAGGTTTTTTAATAAACTGATATGAAGAATTTTTCTCCAGGTTATTCTCTAACCTGATTGCATCCTTTTCATACTAAATTTGGAAAACCTACTCTGTGAAACATACAATTAGTGATGGTGCATAAACAACTTAATCTTTGTCTTCTGGTTATGTCTGGGATGAAGCAACAGATGTGAATTATTATGAATATATATCAGAAAAGAGTGAGCAAATGACTCATATAAGTGATAATTGTATCCAAGGAGATTAGTCTTTTCTGCTCATAAAATAGGTATGATCGTTGTAATTTCCTCTTGCACATGTTTCAATTTGAAGTTATTTGTATTAAAATATTTCCATCCATTTATTGAAATGAACATGCTGTGTTTTTTCTACTCAGCTTAAACTATGACTTCTTCAGGGTACATTTTATAGCACTTTTTTTCTCCTGATTCAGTACAGATACTTCTCATAAATATTCACGTGTATTGAATGCAAAAAATGAAGTCTACAAGTACTTGCAACTAATTTGCTCTGGAAAAACAGGTGTCAAGAAAACGGGATTGCTCATGTAATTGTGGAAAACTAACAGTCTGAGTGTGTGCGCTTAATCAGAATGTGTATGCAGCTTACCTGCACATCTATTGTCTATATTATGATGTTTTTATTTAATTTTGTTTTGTGAATAAATCTTGTAATAGCAATCACTATCATTTGCTAGTTCCTTACTGATGTACTGAGCCAATCTAAAAATATTCCTGCTTCACACGCATACGGGTATTTAAGTAACTTACAATTGCAACTCACTGCCAATATGGCCATTTGTTCCCTTTTACCACATAGTTCCTGAAGCTTTTGCTGCATATTTATAAACTAACTACAGGGACTGTGTGATACAGGGATGGAGTCTTTCTTCAAACCAGCTCTTACTGCTTAGAAAAAACAGTATGCTACTTTTACCTAAAGACGTTTTATGATATTGGTCAAATGAAGGCAGTGTGAAAGAGAGGTTCTTTCATCCTGTATTTTCTATTGATGCTTTTCATTCTGTAAGGAATACTTAACAGCATTTTAAATGTGTAAGTACATAGAAAAAGTTATTTATTGTTGGTTTTTTCCCCCTTTTTGAATGAATTGCAATTAGTAGTTAGTAATACTTCAGTTTCCTTTAGCTTTACAATATTTTCATAGTAGTATCCAGAAAAATCTGGATTTTCATAAAAACACAGTTTATTGCATTTATGTAATGCCTTCAAAAACTTGGTTAAGTGTTCCCTGAGGCAAATATCTTGGGTGTTTTTCTGACTTGGTTTCTTTAACTACCTTTGTGAATGGCAGTTGGAAGTTAGCCCCTCAAGGGTTTTCTGTGTACCATTATTAAATGTGTACCATTTAATAATTCTGTGTACAATTTTAAGCAATGTGTACCATTGCTTAAAAATGATAAATTAATTTAAAATAACGTACATGTAAACACAAGAGATACAGACTTAAAAAAAAAAAAAAAAAAGGAACAACCGCAGCAGATACAAATTCTGAGCTCAAGGTGTTTACTGCTGGGTTTTGATTCCACTGTGTCATGCTCGTAAGAAGCCAGTAGTTGGGCTTGCTTCTGAAATGACCAAATGACCTTTATTTATTTTTGGTCATTTCAACATCAACTGTGTAATTCCCTTTTTTTGTTTGTTTGTTTTAATAAATAATTTTTGTCTTGTTTAATTTGATTTCTAAAATAGAAGCTGAATGAGAAGCACCTATTTCCAAACAATTTATTTAAAAATAGTACCGAATGACTTACGAGAAACAGTGGAAAACGATTAACAAGCAGTAAACAAACTTAGTCCAATAATCTAAATGTCTAAAGCCTTCCTTGCGTTCACATGACACAGTTTTGCTTGTCAACCGAAGTAAGGCAAAAATCTAGTATGGTGGAAGAGGAGTTCCACCATTAATATTAATCTAAGAGAATATGGCCTTTCTATTTGTTTCAAAATCTATATATTGTAAATTTATGTGTCACTGATGGATAAGGATCACTTCTCTTCTCCGGTTCCACTGTGTTTCTTTCAACACATGATTTCTTTTCCACGGAGGATTCAAAGCTCAAATTTTTGAAATTGGATATCACAACTGAACATTGAAACGTTTAGTTTGGTTTTTCGAAGACCACTGGTGAACTGGTGATCTCTTTCCAAAGATCAAAGGGGGTTATTCCTTTCTTTTCAATAACTTGATGGATCCTAGTTGGTTGCCTTCATACCTCTTTGAGAGGTATGAAGTAGTGCTGTGGGCACAGGTACCATGACGGCATTTTCTATCAGTGTTTCTGTTTTCTGTAGGAGATAGGATTCCTCTCACTTGCAGGATTGATTGCTTTTCTGTAGAGCCTAAACATGAGACCATGTGTTGAGATTTTGACAGAAAATATGCTTTATTAGAAGCCATTAGACACCCCCTTTCTGGTTAAATTATTGCTTCTGTAAAGCACTTATCCCAGGCAATTGTAGGCATTGACTTTTTGGTTTTGGTCTTCACCGAAGAATATTAATTTATTGTTTTGAAAATAAAATAAGTTATGTACCCAGCAGTATGCCAAACAGCAGAATTAAGATAAAATAATTGTTTTTAAAAGTAGTTTCCCAGATTAGGCACCAGTGCTGTAAATTTATTTTCTTAAGATAGGGAAATAATTATTAAAATAACATACAACACACACAACGTAAGATAAAGAGTGGGAATTACCAACGTCTTCTGGGAGAAGCTCTTCCTTCCCTGTAGTCACTGCAGATACCACCATCTTCCAGCCTGCAGAACACAAATTACTTTAAAAACAGGCTGAAAGGTGGCATTATAACACTTGGGTTTTTATAACACTGATACTGTGTCTGAGAATAATTTTCCCAGGGCTTTGTGGTCCTTTATAATCAGTGTGTATTTACTTGATGTCAGGGCTTTGTTTTGCTTAGTTTTAATTCCATTCTCACCACTCTTCCTTCATTACCTTGTTATCTCCCTTCTTGCTTTCAGTTCTTTTTTGTGACCTTTGCCTATTTCTTTCCTTACATTTCCTGCAATGAAGAGAGTACAATTTTCACTTCATTTTGGGAGCCTGATTTTTGAACCTGTTAAATCTTAGCTCCAGGTCTCTTGAAGTGACTCTTTAGCTGAACAGTTAAAACTACAAAGAAAACTACAAAGTTGGCTGCGATGTCCTTTTTTTTTTTTTTTCTTTTCTTGTGTTTTGGGGTTTTTTTGCCAGTTTTTACATGTGAGAAATGGCTTTGGCTCTTTTTGTTTGTGCTACCTTTTTGGGACACCCAGGAAGCTGCCAAATGGAGTACACACCAGCACTTACAGAAGTGATATGTTGTTTGTTTATGATTATGCCATCTGTATGCTAGATACACTTTAGAAATTCAGGGACCATGGCATGTGTGTCAAAGAGTTTTTAAGTCTAAGCCAAAGCACTGCGAAATATGGCAGAAAGTGTCTTTAAAAAAAAATAATAGTATTTTAGGTTACTTCAGAGAGAGCAGCTTATGTATTGGTCTGCATATAAAAAAAAGCAGATGTGATCATAATACCCAACTGTGTAAATTATGTTGTAAACCTCAGATGTCAGAGTGAAAACTAAAGAGAGAAATTACCAGGAAAAAATACAAAAAAAATATTATGAGCCTATGAAAATAAACAAATATATACATGAGGTGCAATAACAATTTGAACAATGGTTGAGGAATTCAAAGGCAGATACAAGGCAGCAACAGAAGCATGTAAAAAATATGTACTTTCATGTAGAAAAGAGAGGAACAAATCCATGAGCTCTGTGGATGCTGATACCTGGTAAGGATACCACGCTTCCCCTAGGGACAAGGTGGGTTTTTAACTCTCTTCCTCCATGGTTGGGTGTGTGTCTGGCACTTGTTTGGTTCCCAGCACATGAAGGTATTATATTGACAAGAAGAGGGATGTAAGGAGAGATTGTTAAGCAGAGAGGTCCTTTGCTGTGCGCTCTTCCTACCTACCAAAGAACAGTCATTTTAAACTGCCGCTGCCTTTGAAAATGTCGCCAATAATGTGCATGTAGTCAAAGGGATTTGTTGTTAATTACTCCACATTTATTATTGGAGGTAGCAGCAAAGTGAGCTATGTGACGATATAGTTTAATTACGATGAGCTATCCTAGGGCAATGGCTGGATGTTTTCCAATAAATCAATTGCTATTTTTATTAACAAAATTAAGCCTGTTTATTTTCTTTTTGTGAATGACATTAGTCTGCCACTATTGAAGTCATTACTGATTTTCTTTAGAAAACCCCTACCCAAATAGCTTAGCTGTCTGGGACAGTATTTAGACAATTGTGAGTGAAATATTTGTTCAGTAGCCCTTGTGTTTGTGTTTCTCATTGACTTTTTGTTGTAGATGGCATTATTAATTTATTTCATTAATAGAGGCCCATCTTTCCCAATGTTACATTGCTGTTTCAGTTTGCATCACCTTGTAGAGATTAGTGTAGTGTCCAGACAGTAACCTGGAGTAAAGCTTTGGTGAGTGTTTCCCAAACGGAAACTTGAGGGTAGAAAGCTCATTCTGTGCCATTTGGTTTTCTTGGGGTGTTTTGATTTGGAATCAGGGTACAAAAGTACTGAAGCGTGGTGATTTAAAGGATCCATTGTGCATTGTGCATAACAGATGTTCTAAAATAACATCAGCATGCATATAAAAGTAACTTGTAATTAATCTGTCTTTTGTTATTCACCCTTTTTTTCATATAAATTTCTACTCTGATTTCATTCCACAAAAGTAACAACAAAGGCATTGCCAAGGGAATGACTGACACACAGGTGAATGTTGTGCAAGTTAAATTGATCCGTGTATTTGATTGCTGTTGCCAATTGATGGCAAGTCCCATCAGCATTTTTTTTAAGTATGATTAAACAATTTTCTTTGGAGTGATGACTTAAGTTAGTGGAACGGAACATCTGAGCTAAGTATAGGATATGGATAAGGATAAGGATTTAATATGCTATGAATATCAGATACAAGACTTTTTTTTATTAATTATGTTAAATTACCAAACATTCTGAACTGACTGCGAAGGATTAATGCCATGGTTGTATTGGCTTTTGTGCATATGCACATGACTCTCAGTAGATGGGGAGGAAATAAATGCTTTTTGTAACAAAAAGTCTTCCTTATATGGACTTTTAAAAACCTCATTTGTTTTCCTAAACATTTATAGAGCAACCAAATTCTGAAAGTACCATCTGTCATACAAAATATCAGGTCTAGAGGCCTGAATAGATGTGATCATATCATGACATCATAGTCCTACAAAAAGCTGTAATTGTCATCATGACAAATCTGTGCAGATGTGTTGGGATCTCTGCATAATTGTGCAGTGTGTATCCAGGACAATGGACCTTGGAGTCCTCTGTTGTAGTGCTACTATCAAAAGTAATTTTGAGTAATGCTGGCCCAGTTGGTTGAGTTGTAATGTGTTGGTTTGGGTTTTTTTTTTGACTGTTGCAAGGTTTGAATAGCGGGCTGTTGACTCTTCCCAGTCCCGGGCTACATGTTTGCCTGTGTTAAATAAAGGTGATAACATTTGGTGAATGCCCTTAGGTTTGTATCTTTGCCCTACGACAGTTTACTTGAATGGGAAGGCAGAATTAGCAAGTGAATTCTCACTTGTGCTCATTGGAATCTGCTAGCAATGTGACCTAGATATTTTTGCACCTGTAGATTTTTTGTGGTCTTTCTGAGACCTGCCTTCACATTAAGCTTTTGAAAATGTATGTTGGCCTGCAGTGACCCAGTCAAGCAAAGGAAAAAAGGAAGCAGTTCATAAATAACAATAAATGTTTCTGAGATCACAGTGCGAAGAGATGAGAAGAGCTGCAGACTGAAAGGCCAAGCTGGCCTACAAATGTTCCATATGAAAAATGCTTTTTTGTTCCTTGTAAATTATAAAGCTTTTATTAAATGTTCTGAAAGAGGAAGGAAAGCATTAGGGTCATTTTGTGCATGGTTTCCTGGAGTGTAGTGATTGAAAAATGGAAGCTGAACATTTAAGGATTTAAAGAGTCTACATGCTGTGCTGTGGAAACATAGAGATTTGACTCTCCGGTTTGAGCTGCAAGGAACATGCTTCAGTGTGGTTTCTGAAGGAAAGTCCATTGCTAGTTAAAATGGGAAATGTTCTTGGTTTTGTTTTCACCTGAGGTCTCCGGCAGTTAATGTTTCTTAAGCAAGTTTGCAAATGTAAATGTTTCAGGGAAGGTAAAAACCGAGACACATGTCTAAAGTGTGATGTAACTTGTATGTTCTTCTGTCATCCAGTTAGAATATATTATTAGGTGAGTGTTAATGAGACCGCAGAGTCATGCTGAGAGCTTGCTGCTTCCAAAGAGACAGTATCTGAACTTCATCCTCTTTTTTTTTTTTTTTTTTTTCCCCCACTTGTGTGATTCTCTCCTTTGTGCCTGTTCACACAGCCCTTAGTAACAGACAGCCATTGCTAAGTCACTTTTTCTCACCAAGCAATGAACAAAAGAATTCCATTTTTTTTCTCTCCTGCCAGTTCAGGGAACTGACCTTGACTCATCAGCAGCTCAGACAATGAAAGGAGGAAGCGGGATGAAGTGTCAGGAAAGGCAGCATGTTATATTGTGAAGCCTCATCCTTTGGATTTGGTTATGGGGGTGCTGGCTATCCTCAGAAGCTATTATCCAAATCTGAAGTTGCTGATCACTTGGGAAGGATTAGTAGAATGAAGTCACCGTTGCAGGTTTACTGACAGCTCTTGAGGTTTCTTAGCTCTTTGGTTTTTTGTGGTCTTTACAGCAGCATTTTTTGTCTCAGTTTACCCATCTCCTCTTTCAATGATACTTCGCCTTATAAACTTTTCTCACACATTTTCTCAGTCTTCTTTGTTTGCTTCAGCTTTTGTTCTCAGACCCTGAAATACTAATCAAAACTAGATTTCTCGTGCAGTCCTAATAAGCCTTAGCCTCTAGTAAGGTTGGTGTTACAGCTAAGCTGAATTAACACCTCACTGCTTCTGAAAGGGTCATTTCACCCCTTCTCTGGCAGCATGTTCTCACTGCTTCGCTTGGGCCAGCTTTGGTGTTTGCCTAATCATAGAATCATTCAGGTTGGAAAAGACGCTTGGGATCATCAAGTCCAACCATCAACCCTAGTCTACAAAGTTCTCCCCTACACCATATCCCCCAACACCACATCTAAACGACTCTTAAACACATTCAGGGATGGTGACTCAACCACCTCCCTGGGCAGCCTATTCCAAATAGGCTCCAATACTGTGATGAGCTGCTCTGGGGAGCTGGGCAACAGAAAATTAACCATCGTTCTAAGTTGATCTGTCTCTGTCAACCAGCTCCCCAACAGGGTAAAATGAAAGCCAGGCTTGGCCTAAGGACAGAGAGCCATAAACACACAGGCAAGAGATTATTTGCAGGACTGCTAAAAGGGGGGAAGCTGGGCCACCTGCTTTAGCAGTCGCTCTCGATTAGGTAGGTATGGCTGTAACGTCACACCACATCCCGAAGGCAAATACTTTGCTGCTTTTGCTTCAAATTGAGCATGGAAGGATGATCTATCCCAATTTCTATATCCCTAGGATGCTTCCAAAGGCAAACTTTTCAGCCCTTTTGGCTTTCTTCCTCCCTCATTAAGACTTCTAAGACACAAGACAAGAATTTGTATTGCCAGTGTTTTGATCTCTAAATTTGCCTCCAATTTGTAGTTTGGAGAAGAGGAGGCTGAGGGGAGACCTCATTGCCCTCTACAACTCCCTGAAAGGAGGGTGTAGAGAGGTGGGTGTTGGCCTCTTCCCCCAAGGGAACAATGACAGGACCAGAGGAAATGGTCTGAAGTTGGGGCAGGGGAGGTTTAGGTTAGATATTAGGAAGAATTACTTTACTGAGAGGGTGGTCAGGCACTGGAACAGCCTGTCCAGGGAGGTGGTGGAGTCGCCATCCCTGGAGGTATTTAAGGAACATGTAGACATGGCACTTCAGGGCATGCTCTAGTGCCTGAGATTGTTGGGTTGTGTGGTTTTGTTTGGTGTTGGTTTTTTTTTTTGTGTGTGGTTGGACTCGATGATCTCAAAGGTCCCTTCCAGCCATGAAGATTCTGTGATTTGCTCTGCATTTTAAGTTTATGAGGGCCGGAATTCCCAGTTTTTCTCAGCATCAGTAGTTTTTCATTTCTCAGTGAAGGTAAATCTGAATTTTGCTGCCAACGTTGTCCCAGCTGAGTAGAGATGTCAGGCAGAGCTTCCTTTTCCAAATCCCCGGTTGTTCAGTTTGCAGGCATCTGGAGTGCTGGAGGTGAACCTTAAGATACTGTGTTATTTCTTCATTAATACTTACTAAGCCATGTTGTCTTGCAAGGAAGAAGAAAGAGCTCTAGACTTAAGAGCGTTTATATTTCTTAACGGCATTAGAAGTTAGTCCTTAATATGTGTCCGTTCATTTTGCCAGAGTTGGCTGTTTTCTCTTGCATTAACAACTAAGCAGAGCAGCTCACAAGCTGTAAGGCTGTTATCTTTAACTTGCATTTACATATTTGTGCTCTGCTGCGTAGAATAATCCCTTGCTTTTTAATAGACTGCTTTGCAGCATATAGCCTAAATGTCACATCCTTTTCTATTTTATGACTGAGAAAAATGAGGCCCAGTTTATTCATTCATAACACTCATGTAAACCCTTTAATAATTCTCCTTTTTCATGAGTGCTGGTTCAGTTTTCACACTGTAGCTGTGGTTTTTTTCATATTAGGCCTTTTCTGTCCATTTCTGCTTTACAAACATCTCAGGTAGTTGCTTACCTTACCAGTGATTGGTAAGGTGTTTATTGAGAAAGCAGAGCCTCTCAGTTCACCAAGAAAGTTTGAAGACAGAAATTGGAGAGGAGTGACAAGTAGGTTAGAAATATCGAGTCAGTCTTTAGTAAGGGATGTATGTGTGTGTGTATTTATAGATGGGGGGTGGGTGTGTGCATATGTGTGGTTTTATGTTTGTCTGCATTTATCTGAATCTATCAAATAAATGACTACATATACCAAAATATTGTTGCATGGCTAGAAGCAGTAGGGTACAGAAGTACCCCAGTATTATGCTCTTTAAAGGGCTCTGCAACTGTATTTTTCTTTGTGTTATTATTTGCTCCTGTACCCATTCAATGAAGTAAAGTGTTTATCGGAACGTAAGGACTCATTCAGAAGCACAAATGGAAAAATAAGCACTGTTCAAATGCAATGTCAACATATTCTGGGAATATAACTGTATTGCACTTAATAAAGGTAGTATCGCCTACCTTTTTAGATACCAGAGTGTTTAGTTCCTGGTATTCTTAGCAGTACTCATTAAATCAAAGTATTTCTGAAGGCTTATCCTAAGAAGGTCCAGTAACTTCACCTTGAATAACCGCATTGGAATTTGAAACAGATTTATGGCAGAAACATGTGGTCCAAACAGCTGTCACACAAAACCATTTAAAAAACCCCTGAAAGTCTGGTGAACTCAGAAATCTGTTGTGCATGTCGTCTTGACTTTTTTTTTTTTTTTTTTTTTTTAATGAAGATAATACTAAACACAACCTTCAAGGAAAACCTGTAATGTAGGTCTTTAACATAAAGCGATAGCTAAAATAAAGTGCTGTGCTTGGACAGATGTGCCTTTTTAACATAGGACTTAAGGACTTCAAATTTATAGCTCGCCTTTCCTGTGGAACTACAAATAGTTTGATATCGTACGTCAATGGAGGCATAAAAGTCACAGAAAACAAAACAGGATTTGGACAAGGATCAGAGAGAGAGAGAGAGTCATCATGAAAGCATCTGTCTTATGTTATGATCTTGGATTTGATTAAAAAATGAAAATTCTCTCAGTGTAATCTCTCCACAGCAAAGTTAGGAAATGCCAGTTTGTTTCCTGACAATTGCTCTATTGCCAGTTCCCAGCACACTGGGATGGGGAGGGGAGTCCATGCTGCCTGGGCAGAAGCAGGGCAAACTGTTCCCTTAGCTGCTTTCCAGCGCTGGGGAATTTCCCTCCCGAGTGTTGGGGACACTCGTTTCTGACCCACCCTGGCCTTTTCCTGTCTCATGAACAAGTTCATCTCTCGGGGAAATAAAAGGCAAAGAGTTTGGTGTAGTATAAAGAAGAGGGAGCCTATAGTGCAAAGGGTAACAGAGCATTCAGAATGACATCCACCAATTTTTGTACCATGTGGTTTACAGATTGAATAGATTATTTAAAAAAAAAAAACAAACCAACCGACCCCAAAATCAAAAGAAGCATAAGCAAATTTTACAAGTCTGTCTGAATTTTAACGTTTGGTTTCTGTGAATGATTTTGCCATTTTTAATGTTTCTTTATGGCAGTGCCAACTCTAAGTGGAAAAATAGGTGGTCTGGAATGGAGAATATTTTGAATGAAGCAATAAAAGGAAGAGGGAGAGTGTAAATATTTCATATACCATAATGGGTGGATGAGGTGACAGTAGATATGTCAGAGGTGTGATCATGACAGATATAAATAGAACAACATCAAAACCTCCAGTTTTGAGTAGAAGAGTCACTGGAAGAAAAAAAACCCTTATTTTGAAAAAATAAAATACAATTGGGTTGGTACAGCTCCATGTGACAGCGGATAAATACATGCTTATTGGTCTGACTGCACAATCTATCATAATAATGCTGTTAGTTTAACAGGAACTCACCTCAGCCATGCTTTGATTTCTTTAAAAGCTGTAAAGTTTCATTAAAATACTCCTTTTTTTTCTTTTCTATTTTTTCCTTTCTAAATAAGAATTTCTCTGTGGCTAATTTGCAAATGCCAGTTAAATCATGAGTTTTAATATAGTATTCGGAGAGTTTTTTTTCAAATAAACAGCATTTTATTAATTGTTTTCCATTTTTTTTTCTTCTGCCTCTCATTTCAGAACGGTTTGATCACCACTGTCCCTGGGTAGGCAACTGTGTGGGGAAAAGAAACTACAGATTTTTTTATATGTTTATTTTATCTCTGTCCTTTCTGACAGTCTTTATATTTGCATTCGTTATCACCCACGTCATCCTTCGTAAGTATGCTGGTGAAATCAGATTACGTATGTAGCCATTTGCTTGAGTTTTTTATTTTTAAGTTAATCTTTTGATCATTCAGGGTTTATTTATTTATTTATTTATTTGCCTTTTCTCTGAAGCTTCACAATCCCCAGTGAGCCCCATTCTGGTCTCTAGCAGACCCTGGTCATGGTAATTATTGATCTAGTGCTGACTTTATCTTAATACAGTGTTAATTTTCTTAATTTTTTTTCCTTTTATGGATGATTTCTTGGAAAAGCAGCACACAGTCTGTATGCCTTAATATACAGATAGTATCATTTTCCCCAAGAAGTTCTGTGTGCTTTTTAAACTGTAAGCATGGGTAACTGGTCTTCCAAATAAGCGGGTAAATTACTAGGAAACAGACTGGAGCTATTTTACACTTTTTTGTTGTTTCCTGTTTAGTTTTACATCTTTCTCTACCCTATTTTGAACACAAGTTACTTTCATTTGCATAGACATTCTAAGAACAAATTCACAATGGATTGAATCAGATAAACTATAGGGAACTGAATATTCATGAGTTTGATATTGTTTTTTGTTTGTATTGTGGATTGGGTTAGAGGAGGGTATTTTCAAGACTCTTTTGGGTGCTGTCTTTTTTTCTTCCACAAACCTAACAAATTTTGTTAGCTCCTATATGATGATGATGGTGTTTTAATTTATGGTAATAGGTTATATGACTTTGTCTTTAAAGATCTTTTGTATCTTTTAACCCCATAAAACCCCATAGTGGGTTTTTTAACCCGCTATCACTAGGAAGCTCAAGAACATCTTTTCACTAATTATATAGGATATTGCCTTGAACAGTATTTCTTTAATAATTTTGGAAATGTGATCTTTTTATTTCTTTGTATTCCGTATTACAATGGAAAATTGATAAAAGCAATAATGTCAGTTTGTAACACATTTATAAAGCTAACTTGATAATGGCAACATTTAGAGACTGTTCTACTGAAAAACATGCCAGATTGTGCTCAATTTCCTAAATTGCTTAAATTGCTGAACATGGAAAATTTGTATTTTAAGAAGGAGAACTCCTGCTCTTATTTGTGCTTCACAAAAGAAGGATAAAAGCACTGAGGGGTTCTCCTGTAGCTAAGAAACCTAGCGCACAGGCTAGAACGAGGGGCAGTTAATTTTGAGGAAGTCTGGATCAACAAGTTGTTCTCACTGCCAGATACAGCATTTCTAATGCTGGTTGAAAGAGCTAAGAAAAGGTATACATATTGTTTTAAATGGGAAAGGGAAATATTGGAAAGAGAACACTTTCCATTAATACTTAAATCCTTGGAGTTTATTTGGGCATGGGTTTGTTCTGTCATCTTACTTTGTTAGTAAGTATTTACAATTTAGTAGTTGAAGACATTACCAGTCTGACAATGTAAAACTACTTTTCAAGCTAGTCTATCTTTATTTCACAAAGACTACAGTGCTTTTTTGCTTTAGTTTTCAGCATATGAATTACCAGTATTATGCCACTATTTCATGTTCTGTATGTCAAGTAGATTTATGCAGTGGATTTTAACTTTACAGTGTCCATACCTAATTCTAAGTATGAATTAGACAAAGATCAGAGAAATGAATTGTGCCTCTTTGTGCCTGAGAAGCATGTTAGCATTGTGTAGGTGTTACAGAGAATGTTTAGTAAATGTTAAATGCTGAATTGTCTAAGTGTATCAGCTGTAAAATATTCTTGCTAGGGAGATTTATCTGCCTTGGATGAGACAGGAAACACCTCCTTAGTTCTAAGGATTGGTTGGTCCTCAAAGGCAATGGGAGCAGGTACGAATTGTGATTAGTTCTTCAATGTTCTAAATGCTACATTTAGTTTCAAGCCCAGCTTTCAAATTTATCTTATCTAATCTTGACTGTGTTAAAAAAAAAAAAAAGATATCTTTACAAATAAGGGGTTTTTATCATATCAATCACTCCACTGTCTCTGTGCCTACCATGCTTCTGGAAGTCCTCATATCTACCCTGCTGATAGGATTACCTTCAGCAGCACTTCATTCTAGATATCCAATGTTAGACTGAATGCCTGCTAACAATATTCACTTATAAATATCCCTCAGTCCCCTTCTAGGAACTTGTACGCATTGAAGTTACAAGAGAAAAAAAAATTCCTTTTTAGTTCGTTTTAATAGGGAGGTTCCTTTTCTGACCTTGTTGATTACATGGGAAACCTGATTTGGGTTTGTTTGCGGTTTTTTTTAATGTCTCTTGATTTATACAAATTTTTGAAATTTGTATCATTTTTAATACAACTTGCAAGCTGGCATTTTTATAATTTTTGGTGGGCCTAAGGAGTGACGAGATATGAGATACATCTTAACTTTTTGTTTTCTTTAGCCTTCTGAGGCATTTATTGGAAATTCACCCTTTCCAGGGTTAACAATACGGCACATAATATTAGCAAAGATGATAAAATGAATTTGTGAATCAGATGCATTAAATGTATTGTCTTGCAAGTTTTTTTTCCATCTCCCCAAGCTCAACACATTTTCAGGAGTAGTGTCTGTCTTCACAGCTACTCAGCTCTGTTTGAGGCATCAGTATTTCAACTGTTTGTTACAGTGAGGATCCTTCCCCTTCTGATATATTGGGAACTGCTTGGAGAGGGTGTGACCAGCAGTAGGGAATAAGGATCTCACCTACCTGCTGCCATTGTCATTTAGGATCTTAAAAATAGTAAGAAGCGAGGGGAAGTTCCATTAGTCTTGTGCCTTTGAGGATAAGAACCAGTTATGAGAGTCTGAAAAGGCTCAGAAATAGAAGGTAAGTAACTTTCCCTTTTTTGATGTCAAACAGTAAAATTGATCAGGCAGGTTTAGAGAATATATATGTGTATACACACACATACGTATTTTTTCTTTTAAAAACATGATTCTTCTCTCTTCATAAAAATCTTCAGATGAGTTTAGCTAAGGGGAATATTTTTTTCTGTGGGAAAGGCTTTCAAGCTGATGCATTGAAATCGCTTAAGTTATACAGTAAAATACAAACTGTGTGCCTGTAGCTCTGTGACATTGAGTCAGTTTCTACAAACTGATTCACTTGTTGCAATCAGCAAATTGTCAAATTACCCCTTTTGATTAACTCATTAACTCAACTCGTGGTTGTGGAACCCAAGTGGATGCTTCTGCATCTCTAGTTCATTGGATCATGCTGCTCTTGAGCTCTCTTCAGTTAGTAGATATTCTCTTACTTGCCCACAGGCAACAAGCACCTATTAGAAAAACCACCTCTGCAGGTGCAGTAGGGGTAGGATTATAGTCTAGAGAACTTTGACTGTTTCCAGAACAAAGGAGGGAAAGTTGAGAATCTGGGTTTATAGAATAAATTTTCCAAGTCAAAAAGTTGCTTCGAAAAATAGTATTTCAAAATAAAAAAAAGTAGCTTATACTTTTTTGCTTCCATTTTAGGTCTGAAAAGAACAGGGATAATCAGAAATCTTGTTCATGGGAAAGTATGCATGCATCAATTTGGTATGACTGAGAAAATATCCCGCAGATGGTAGACCTGATAACTTACCCAAGGGTTTTTTCTGATGTTGTTGCTGCTGAGCAACATTTTTCTCAGATTCACATTAGTAAATCTGTTCTATGATTATTTGGTTGATCTTCAAATATTAATTGTGTTAACTATGGTGAAAACAACCTGTAGTCCAATTTCTAACTCAATTGGTGGTTTTGGGTTCTGTTTCTACAGGTTCTCAACAAACAGGGTTCCTCAATGCCCTGAAGGACAGTCCTGCAAGATATCCTTTCACTGAAACAAATTGTAAATCTTTTTGCAAAATAACATGTGAGATGTGTTTTTGTTTGTTTTCTTGCTGTTGTTGGATATGTGCATTTGGGACTTCATCAGTTAATGATTTAATCACTTTCTGAACGATAGGATTTCTCGCCACATGTTGGAAGCAGGAAAGAGATTATAGCCTGGGGTGGTTTTTATTCTTCGTCTTTTGCAGAGTAATACTCTTGACAAAGATCTGTAGTTTCCATGTGATGGAAATATGCTCCAAATATTTGTGATGGAATCCATAAATATATTTCAGACTATACCCATGCTGTGGTTTCATTTAAAATATTCAATAATTCTGCTTTTACAACAGAAAGTAACCAAAATGGCTGATTCTTGTCATGATAGAAAAAGTAGATTGTGAAACAGCTGAAAACATAAACTGTCCCTGAAGAGTTGAACTCCTGAAAGTATTCGTTTGTTGATTTACTGTTTTCAGAGAAGTCATTTTAAAGTATTAACTTCTGTTAAGTTACATAAAGTATACACGTGCATACACAGGAACTACTATTGCTGTTCAGCCTGGAGAAGAGAAGACTGTGGGGAGACCTCATTGTGCTCTTTCAATTCACGAAGGGGGCTCATAAGAAAGGCATGGAGAGACTTTTTTACCAGGGCCTGTAGTGACAGGGCAATGGGCAACAGTTTTAAAGTGAAAGAGGGTAGATTTAGGTTGGCTATAACAAAGAAAGCTTTTACGATGAGGATGTTGAGACACTGGAACAGGTTTCCCAAGAAGCTGTGGATGCCCCATCTCTGGAAGAGTTCAAGGTTGGGTTGGATGGGGCTGAGAGTAACCTGGTCTAGTGAAAGATGTCCCTGTCTGTGGCAGAGAGGTTGAACTAGATGATCTCTAAAGATCCGTTCCAGCCCAAACCATTCTATGGTTCTGTTCTTTAAATACTCCATGTTCTTTTTATCACTTCATGGGAGCTTTCTGTGTATTTTCTACTCAGTGAGAATGAAAAAGGCTCCTTCTGTCAGAAAGCAGCTACAATAATGGAAAAATGGGAAGCTGGCATAACTTCTGTTTGGTTTCTTCCTTACATCTCTGTACAGACTGTAAGCTTCCTGTTCCTTATGTATATGTATTGAATGGTTTGTGTCTGAATAAGCAGTTTGCACCTCTCACAAAAATACTATAAAAAGAATTCTTTCTTTGTGCTGAGGAAAAGTCTTTTGTCTGTTGTGCCTCCCGAGGTTTGCTTTTTTCCCCAGAAGAGTAGGAAGAAAGAACTCTTGCTTTGTCATTCTTAGTTGTGCATAAAGACAGACCTGTCTTTCCAGCTAGTTTTTCCAAGTGTCATATTCTCAAAGTTTTTTTGTGTGTGTATGCGTTTATCACGTAGAATCACTGAGCTGTAAACTCCCTTTTTAAACAAAACCACCGTTCTGATTTTTTTTTGTACAAATAATTTTACAAAGCACAAACTGTTCTAAATAGCACAACAGTAGCTTCCAATTAAAACAATTGTAATCGCTTATTACAACAGATGATTCGTTCAAATTATTTTCAAACTGAGAGTAGCTTTCAATTGTCCTTAAATCAAAAGGTAGTTGATTATGCAAATGAGGATCCTTGTACAGGAACAATGGGCTGCTTATTCATAATTTGTATTTGGAGATGTGCTACTTCGAAAGGCTCAGTAGCGCATCTGGTAGAAATGGCCTGGTTTGATAGTGATACATTGGACAATTTAATAGCTTGGTTACAATTCCTAACAGTAAAAAATTAAGTTGTCCAAATAGTATTGGGAATGCTGCTTTGGAGCAAGCCAGTCAATTCAGCCACAGAGAACATTGCCATTTCTATCTTGCTGATGAAGTTGTGAGAGAAACCACAGGAGTGCTATACCATATTATGCTACTAAGTTATACTTTATATTGAATAGAATATATTGCTTTTTTGTGTGTGTTTGGTTTTAAATTAAGGGATTTATGTTTAATTCATGGAGCCTTGTTAATCTAACATAACATAACAGCCCCTGCTGTTCTAGAGATCTTTTTGGATCTTGTGGGGAACTGAAAGAAGTCCCTTTCAGTGAGGAACTGAAAGAGGTTTTGAACTAAAAGGAATTCCCTTTTTTGTCAGTAGGGATTGCCTTGTGGAGGGAGAAACACACTTTTCTCTTGAGTGTAATCATAGCAAGGAACATCCTGTTAGTGGTGTGCTCAGTCATCTGATGAGATTTCAGGGAGCCCTTCTCCTTCTTCGGTTCCCCTTTTCTGATGTGGTGGTTCTTCCCCTTGGTTTTGGTGTGTAGATTCTACCCAACAGTGCTCATCTATAGCCTTCCTTACGATTTCTCCCTTCTCAAAGCCCAGTTGGGTGCCCTTGTACTGTGTGTAATGTTTTGGGGCTGTTTCCTTCTTGAACCCTCTGCTAACAACAGTCTGCTTCCTTATCCATTCTCCCTCGCTCTCCTTGCTTTAGCTGTGCCTGTTGCACAGTCAGCTGAGACCCAGTTCCTTCCTTGGGTTGGTTTCACTCCACAGAGTTCGAGGAGGAGATGAGAGGGAGAGAGTAGTGAAGGTGCTGCTCAGCAATGCACTTGGGCCATCCTGCTGGCTTCTTAAACCCCTCTGAGTGAAGTAGGTTCTTGGGGAAGTTATGCAGACAATTGAGGTATTCCCCAATTCATTAGGTTGAGTGCAGACCTGCAATACAAGACCCTTCGCTGTTAACTAATGTTAGTATTATTTATCACAAATACTTAAGTCCATCCATGCATTTTTGAGTCTGTGTGTCTGTATAATGCTAAAGAGCTGTCATATTTCTCTTCTATTAATAGGTTCAGCGATAAGGATGTTTTCGTATGTTTTAAGGCTGTGTCCTTGTTCTGGAATATTTTGAGTTATGTTGTCTTGGAAACTGACTTCACTAAAGGTTGGCATATGGTTAATATACAGATTATTTTTGTCCTATTCTTTTCCCATTGTCTTTTTCCTACTGATTTATTATATCTGTTTTTCTAGGAACCAAAGCTTTTTCTGCTGTTGATTCATGTTCCCTAGAAAAAGCTTACTATTGAAGTGTTGTAGAAAATAAGTCTTGAAGCAGATGTATTCTGACTTCATGGCTATTCTGTATAAATAAAAACATATATAAATAAAAAACTATGGCAGGAAGGATGCCCTTTATGCCTGACTTATATAAAGTTTAGAAGCAACTTCATTGTCTTATTGCTGAGATGATGACTCCTTTAGAGTTAAAGGAATAATATAAACTGTCGTAGGTATGCAACACGGAGTGCTAACTGCCTTTCCTACTATAAAAATCTCACTTCTTAAAGTCTGGTTACTTCTTCATGGCATTTGGGATATGCAGTTTATAAGGAGTGAAAACACAGGTGGTTTGAAAGGTGAAAAAAGAAATTGAGTGAAAGGTGCAAGCTTAAAAATAACAGACAACGTAATAGTGCTGTTTTTTACCTTTCATACTACACTGAGGAGTGTAATTCTGTGCTTTTCATCTACATTGTTGCAGCTGGGAGAAATTAGAACCGATAAAGGTTGGTCATGCAGTGCAAAACCACTCAGTTCGTGTAGTTCAAACCAAATCAGGATTGAAGCTGTTTGTTGATTCATTAATGACACTCATGATTAATGACACAATGATGATTAATGACACGTTAATTATCACTGATTGCTGGATAATTAT
This sequence comes from Numenius arquata, assembly GCF_964106895.1. Lineage (NCBI taxonomy): Eukaryota > Metazoa > Chordata > Aves > Charadriiformes > Scolopacidae > Numenius > Numenius arquata. The sequence goes on along the minus strand of NC_133577.1, from coordinate 9,124,115 downwards.
ATATTCAGGGTCAATATTGGTAACAGAAAAGATAAATGGCTGTATTAGACACTTAAGGAATGTTAATAGACGCCTACAAATGTCTAAACAGCATTCTGTAACTCAACCCCCAAAAGTTCTAGTGGTGCACACATGCATATGCACCCCTTCACTACCCTCTTGGAGGTGTGGGTGCTCTTGCTGTACGTGTACCTGTGCTGCTCCCTATAACACGCAGGTGAGAAAGCACCCCATGAGCTCACGTGTGTGTACCTCAGGTGCCAGTCCCTATCTGTCGCACCCCGTACTGGTGGTCTGCTTTCTGGATGCAGACTGCTAATAGTCTTTTACAGGGAGGGTGCTCTGTTTGGGCTCGGCAGATGCCAGCAGAATGACTTGTGGCTGCACCAAACCAAGTTTTGACTGCTGCTGTTCCTGCTTCAAGTTTTCTTCTAAGGTGTTTCATTATTTTCTTACATTTCGGGCTGATGCCTCCTTCAAAAAGACTTCTCCTAATTTCTCAGCTACTGTTTAATAGCAGCACAGCGACTTGGGAGCTGA